>NC_056626.2:129969832-130309832 GCF_002870075.4 Lactuca sativa
TGTTGTTTGATGTGAACAAGAATGATATGTTTGATCTCAAGACATGTGGTTTGCCTCGTATGTATCGTGCTATCAATTATACTGCTAGCTTAGCTCTTCTTCATGGTTGAGGGAAAGAATCAGTCAACTTTTTGTTTAACGGTTTCAATGTTGTGTTCTTGATATATTGGTAATTGTAGATGTTTGATATGTTACATAGTAATGAAGGAATCATGAATTTTAATTCTGATGGAATGGAGTATGGATATGAATTCCAATTCTATTGGAATGGAATCATGAGTTCTAATTCTGTTGTAATTCTTAACAATTGTTACCTGTATTCTATAAGAAATAATGTATTTTTTGTTTTTATTCTTCAATTGATTGTTCAAGAATTTGTTGTTTTCCAAGAAGTTTTTAAAGTCATGATCAAGAAATAGTTTCAAGAATATTTTTATATTTATAGTTCAAAAATATTTTTATTTTTAAATATACTCATAAACATATTCTGTCAGAATCTCCGAATTAAAAGAATTATAATTCGTAAAATCGGGTTTTTAAAATTAATAAAATCTATGATCCCTTAAAATATGCAATTTTCCTTTATTAAATGTATATTAATTGACTAAAATACCCTTGTAATTAAATTAGATGATATTTTTCAATTATATTTAGTTCAATAATATGTATTAATCACTTTTTAAAATAAGTAAATTGATTGGCCCACGTTTATGCATACAATAACACAATAATTACTTTGAATAGAATAACCTAAGTCTATATATATACCCTTCTTGGTTTGGTTTGGGTTATATGAACTCTAAGTTAGTTTACGGTGTTTTCATTTTTTTGGGGTTTGATTATAGATTACTATCTTCTTACTCTAAAAGAATCAACATTGGGTATTATCATTAGGAAATTTCACTGCCTAACCTATTTTGACTTGTATTCAGATTGAAGACATAGAGACTTGAGTTAGAGACTAACGAGGATTAAGTAGGCCATAGACTATATGGTAATCTTGAACTACGTTTTGACTACCTATTGATGCTACCTCACGTAATTAAAACTTAAACATGTTTGAAACTATGGAACCATACGATTTTCCACAATCATTTATTTTTAGAAAATCAATCATGCTATACTCCTCTTCTACATTTATTCCATCCATGTCCTCATTGAGACTTAAACCTTAAACCTTATGGAGTGATGCCACTTCACCATAATGTTGAGCTAAAGACCTTTTGGTGTTTCTCACAATTAGGACATTGAACTCATTTTATTTAAAGTAAAATATTTTTAAAAAGTGTTTTAAAACTACCCTAGCAAGGTGTGTTTCACATTTGAACTAATGAGCAAATTGATAACTTGTTTGGTGGATAAGAAGAGGAAGATATATTTTGGTATGAATTTACTATCGGGTTTTCATTATTTATAAAAATTTGCAATGGTGGTAGGCGAGATAGTTGGACATTATTTAATGTGGGGTTTTGACATTAAATAAGAATATGGGTTGGATGGTAGGTTATACATTTAATAGATAACTAATAAGATATAATATAAATTACATAAAATTACTAAATAAAACTAAAGATTTTTTTTAGACTCTTTATTTTTTGTTCATCTATTTGATTTTAAGTATCACCTCAGCATCTCCCAATACAAGAGATTTTTTAGACTCATTGATCTATTAGTCTTTGTTTTTTAATTTATTTTGTTTTATCCATATTTTTCAATCTCTACTTCTTTTTTGTCCAACGAATACCTTCATGCATGAATTTTGAAAGTTTGTTTCTCAAGTTCTTCTTCTTTGTCCTTTACATTCTTCGTCATCTCTCCAGGAATCTTCCAAGGGTTCAATGTATCCTTAAAGGTTAAATGGTGATTGGTGAGATGTGAAATTTTCAACCATTGGGTGGAGAATATTATGATATATTTGCAAGTATAGACTCACCTTTATGAATCATGAGTTATATGAAAGCTTGGTATGAGATTACTGTAATTTAATGTTTGTGATATAAGTTTGTAAGATATGGTAGGTGGAAATTTTTGGTGTTTTCGTAAGTGGCCACTTTGACTACAAAATTATACACTTTGACTACGAATTCAAAACATTAAATAAGAATTTTCATTTCAACAAAGAAATGTCGTTTGTAACGAGAGTTGTCATTTTAACAGGAAATTATACACTTTGACTATGAAATTATACAATTTGACTAGAAAATTATACACTTTGACTACGAATTTCATATATTTAATAAGAATTTTAATTTCAGTGAGGATTTGTCATTTCAACATGAAATTATATTTTTTCACCAAAATTACCCATGCCACTTTAACTACGAAATTATACAATTTTATTATGAAATTACACAATTTGACTATGAATTGTGGACATTTAATAAGAATTTTCATTTCACCAGGAAATTAGACACTTTCACTAAATTGCCATATTTTTTCCTTATAAACGCGTTTGATTAAACTCCATATGCAATCATTATTTTTTTCAACTAGATTGAGTTATATCATCATATCTAAAAATGAGTTCATCAAATGGAGTGCACTAATAAATCTTTGCCAACCTACTAGTATTCTTTCATAATCTTGAAAGAACCAATCTCAAAGCCATAAAGAATATCATGAAAAATGTGATCAGACCTCTTTGACATCTGTTTTGTGGCCTTAGAATGTGTGGTAAGATGATTTTGTAATATATATATATATATATATATATATATATATATATATATATATATATTTGTATATTTGTGATTATAATTTCACTAATATGTTTACCATTTGTTTTGTCGATTAAAACAATTCTTAGGTACAAGCTACTTGTGATATTTGTAGGTAGTGTCCCTGTAAATGAGAATTACTTAGGGTGAATGTTCATAGCAGTTGATATGGAAGGGAACAATGACCACATACTCATAGTGTAAGAACCTGAAATTTAGTTAAAGTTAACTTTTAGTCAAATATTGACCTAAAGGGAAATTTGGTCGATTATGAGAAACATATGAGATTAGGAAGTAGTAACTTCATGAAAATGGTCAAGATAAGTTTAAGTCACTTAGAAGATGTTAGATGAGCAAGTTCAAGGGAAAGAACGCATGAGAAGATGCATTAATGGTCAAAAAGGAACAATTAGAATTTTATGTTTTTGGGCCAAGTTTGTGACTTAATAGATTAAGACCCATATTAAGTCAATGAGAATTGACTTACCATATGTTTAGAGTATGTTTCCACCTTCGCGTAGATATAAATATAATAGAAAATAGATAAGAAACAAAGCACATATGAAGCATAGAAGTTGGGAAAAAATGTCCCAAGGTTGGAAGGAAAACAGCCTAGGGCTGCTGTCAAGTCAATACCATGGAATAATGGGCAGAGTACCACGACGCGATGAGTGTTCTACATAAGAAAGAATAGTGACACACTTTTCTCCACGATGTTGCGTATGGGTGCTATAATGCGGTGACTAAATTAGGTTGCTAGTGTGGTTAAAGTACCATGACGTGGCAAGAGGAGTACCAGAGCGTGTCAATCATTTATGGAACCAATGACCTCGGGTCGAAAAGTCGCCCCTGCACAGATAATAGGTAGTCGTTACATGGTTATGAGACATTTGAAAGATTGTTAAGCCCTTAATTCTCATCATTTTCACACCAAACACCCCCATAGAGGAGCTCCGATGATATGGGCATCAAGGAGGAACAAGAGGCAGTTTCTATTGGGTTTTGAGCACTACAACATTCCTATGGTGCACATACAAACCTAATTGCTTTGTATCTAGGTTTTTCTCAAGTTATACATGCATAATAATTTCCCAAAGCAAACCCTAATCTACATTAGGTATTTTCGAATTCAATGAAGAAAAACAAGAGTTAGAAGAATACCTTTCTTGTTGATTCCTTGATCTTGACCTTCAAGAGCTTAGTGCCTCAATTGCCGCAGCTCTAATGGAGCCACAAACACCACTAGCAATGAGGAAGAAGGGGAAAGGTTGTGGAGCTTCATAATTTTCGGCCAAAGGGTTCTCTCAGAATGCATAGCCGAAAACTGTAACCTAGGGGTTCCTTATATAGCTGAGTTGCTAGGGTTTTCCATCTGGAAACCCTAATTTCCCTTGCTTAGGCCCTAAGCAACATATGGACCCCCATATGGAAAGCCTTGGACGAAAACTCTATGGTCTCCCCATAGATTTTCGTCCATCCCATACCAATAGGACCCACTAGCTCAAACTACAACTATTACTGATTTACATAATCAGTCCCCATTCTTTTAATCAGCCTCTTTTGATCACTAAATTAATTCCAAATTAATTTCTTATTAATACTATTTAAATAATATGATTTCTTAATTAATATACTATTCTTATAATATATATTAATAAATCATTAATTAACTTCTTGTTTAAAATGATTGAACTCGTCAAAGGTTTCCGACTTGTGATTGATTAAGTAGATATACCCATATCTGATATAATCATCGGTGAACGTAGCATAGAAGCGGTTAGCATCCCTTGTGATGGATCTGAAGGGCCCACACACATCGGTGTGTATGCGATCCCACAATCCCTCGCCTCTTTCACAAGTGCCAATGAACGGTGATTTAGTCATCTTTCCAACTAAACAAGATTCGCACGTGTCATCCGACTTTAGGTCAAATGACTCCAAGACTCCATCCTTTTAGAGTTGGGCTATGCACTTCTTGTTGACATTTCCAAGATGACAATTCCACAAGCATGCCTTATCTAAACCTTTAGACGAATAGGGATGTCAAAAAGTCCCGTGGGACCCCGTTCCCGTGGGGGCCCCGTCCCGTTTGGGGGAATTTTTTTAAAAAAATCGGGGGCGGGGACGGGGGCGGGGGCAAGGTTAACCCCCGTTTTAATTTTGGGGGCGGGGGCAGGGGTAGGCAATCCCGACCCGAAACCCCACGGGGACCCCGTAAATAAATTAAACATATATTTACATATGTTAATTATGTAAACATGATAAACAATAACATGATTTTGATCTTCCAAAATTCATCAAAAAATATGTTTTTAAGTTGTTAGTATAATGTTTTTAAGATGCCATAACTTTTTTATTTTTAACATGTAAGATTCGGCTATAAATAATTATTTGTTACCTAAAAAATAGCTTCTTTTAACCTAGATAACAACTTTTTTTAGCAAAAAAAAAGGCAGCTCAAAATCAATCGGGGGCGGGTGTGACAACCCGAAATTTCCATTCGGTCAAACCCTAAAAGTCAACCACTTCGTATCATAAGTTAATGTCATTATTTCTTTTTATTAAGAAATATAAAGTTTGTTTGATTATTTTAATATTATTTTTAAACGAACGGGTGAAAGAAAGTGTCGTCTCGGGTTTTGAATTTTAAAAACCGCAAACACTTCGCATATTAGAAACACCCGACCAAACTTTTATGTTTTGGGTTCAGAAATCACCCAAAACCGTGAACTCATACCTATGTATGAGTTTACTCCCCAAAAGGTTAGTCATTTGTGTTTACTCCCCAAATGTAAAAAGAGTAAACTCCAAAAACTCTCTCAAATATCATCCAAGATTTAATTCCAAATCTTCAAAGTTGTAAGTGTTATAACCATTTCAAGTTAGTAAAACACTTAATCTAGTGTTTGTGCATCTATTCATCCATTCATTTATGTATTTTGTCTAGATTTTCCAAAACACCAAGAACACACACTAAGTGTTCTTGGCCTTTTAGCTCAAATCAAGCTTCATTATAGTAAGTACTTCCATCCTTGAGTGTTATTGAGCTCGTATTACAATTAAACATCAAGAAAATTTGTCAAGAACACAAGGATATAGGTGTTCACGGTTCAAGGAGATGCTTGGGCCGTAAACACCACAAATGGCACCAAAGTGTGCCTAAGCCCCTAATCTAAGTCCTAGTTGATGTGTAAACCATCCTTGACATGTTTATACCCTTCCTTATTGTGTTTAAGCCTTGAAAAACATCAAAAACCAACAATTATAGGTGTTTACGGTTTGGGGATCTCCCAAAACCGTAAACACCCTAAAGTATGTTTAAGTTGGTCATTTTCCTTCCTTAGGCTTAGAAACTAGCACATACACTTACCTAATTGTGTTAAGAACTTGAAAAAATGGCAACACCCATCTCCATAAGGGTTTACGGTAGTAAACCCAAAGGAAAATTCCATGAGGCCGTAAACTCCTCAAAGGAGGTGTTTTGTTGCCTTAGTCCATTCCAAAGGCCGAACCACTTAGTAGAATTGCTTCAAAAGGCTTGCTAAACCACAAATCAACACCTAGTCATTAGGACTAGAGTTTACGACTGTAAAATCTTTGAGTCATGACCATCAAAACCGTAAACTCCAAAGGAGTTTACCCTTGAACCCTAAACACCCTAGCTTTACCCTACTAACACTTGGATGCAATCCTTGTGATCTTTAACACTTGAAACAAAGTGTTTTCATGTTCTAGAGTGTCCCAACTTATTGTATTATTTATAATTTGGCTAATTAGTTATATATATGTTCATTATATGATAACTAGGCTTGTGCGTGTGTACAAGTCTTCATTTGTCATCTAGCACCGTACCCGACACTTCAATCCAATCCACTCACCACAAGTGAGTTCATACCCCTTAACTAACCTTTGAAATACTTTTAAATGTTTTAAATGCTTTAATGGGGGGATACAAGTTGAATACTTATAGTTATTACATCAATCACATGTGATTAATAACTACAAAACCAATGATTTTATTACTGTTCAAACTGTTTATCAAACTATTTTACTTCAAACTGCTTTACAAACTCTTTTACTTATCAAATACTTTTACTTAAACTTTGTTATACTTATTATAAATTACATGCCCGTATATGTATAGTTATATAAGCAATGTTTAAAAGGCTTAGGAAGGTCGTCCGCCCTGTTTCCTTTTCCTCAATTTGGATGTGGTTTGGTGCGATATCGGGTAGCCGTCTGAAGGTCGTTTCAATATTAATTATATATCATGTGTACATATATAGAAATAAAAGTGCTTCCATATTCATGCGTACTAGTTACATCATTAGTAAGTTACCATCGGGGTAGCACAGGATCATACTTATACTATTGCTAGATCAATGAGTCAGTTCATTCATGAGTCAATACTTATTATTATGAGAACATATACATTACATTACTATGAGAACATATACAACTATACTAGGAGAAGAACATATACAACTATACTAGAGGAAGAACATATACAACTATACTAGAAAGAGAACATATACAATGATACTAGAACGAGTAACAATACATTACATATACATATATACATTGACATAATTGTGATCCACTGTATCAGAGCATGCCTTAAATGTCATGGCCCGAGTTGTAGCCAGAGTCTCTTGGAGGGAGAGCGTGAGTTTGGGTATAGATCTATACTGGATTGACTATCCTACACCTTGCTGCTAGCTATAGCAGGACCTGCAGGTCTGCGGGTGCCAAACGTCATACCTTTTTACGACCATACCTTTGTCATTGTTACTGGTCGACAGTATGGTACAATTAATCACATGATACCTTAATATAAATTCGGTTTAAGGTAGTTAGTACAGCAGTAGTTCCTATAATACAACACTACAGTACTACAGTAATTTATCCTTTATATACATTTAGTGATCACTTCACTTAAACATTAATGTACAAACTATATTTATTTAATGATAGTTACACTTGGGAAAATTACACACTTTTATGATAAACGAACATACGAAACAGTTACGCCTTGGTAGAAGGCTACTTTTAAATAGAAAATATAGGTTTTTCTGAGAGATTCAGACTTTTACAAACACTTACAAACATTTACATACTTTTATCACCAATGTTTACAAACTCATGCTTAAAACTACGTTCAAACGGTTTGATACAAACACCGACACTAAAATACTTATGAACTCACCAGCTTAATGCTGATAAACTCTTTTAAAATAACTTGTATTCTCAGGTCGACAATAGACAGGTACTGAGGCCAGCTTTTGAGAAGATGGAGCGCATCCAAGACTCATCTTATTATTTTGATTTACTTTTTGGTGTCTATCACTGTTCAGAACACTTGTATTAAAATTATATATTTAATGCAATGGATGATGTTGTTTGCTTATTTACTATTATACTGTGTTGGGATACTTTACATGACGTCCTCCTCCCCAGAACGTTTCCGCCGTTCTTGGTTTTGGGGTGTGACAGATTGGTATCAGAGCATTGTTCATAGTGAATTGAGTATATCAACCCATAAAAGATATACTAACTATAAACCCATTTGGGATTAAAACACTCTGACCAAGAGTCTATACTTTAAATATTAAAATATTTAATTAAGTATAATAGTCTGCATTCATACTAAAATCAGTGTCACAATGACAAAAAAAAAGTATTACGATTGTTAAATATCACAAGTGAGCTCGGGGATGTATGGTCAGTCCTGGGAATGGCATGGCCTGATCAATTATGCTGGTCCGAGGAGTGATTATCATATGCTCTAGAATGGTTGTGATATGTTAACAAGTCTAAAAACTTACCAACAATACCACAAGGAGATCAGTAGAACCTAAACTTAAAATACTATAGGGGTATTTTGTGCTACTACAAGCTACTTATATACTACATTCTTATACCTCTCTTCTCGCGTAGATTTAAAATGGTTGGATTCCATCATGGCGACCTGTACTTCCCAAATGAAGGCAACGCGGGGTGGATCGAAGAAGAGCCCGAAGATGAGCATCCAATCCCTTTGGATGATCACCTCGCAGAAGGCTTTTCTGATGGATTTGACTCTGAGCCTGAAGTCAACAACCTACCACCAGTAGGTCAAGCCCCGAACAACAACCCTCGACCAGTTTTCCCAGGTCCCACTCCCTTGTGGGCAACTAACTTGAATCGCTGGAGTGACGAACAGGGTCAACCCTTACCTTACTTTGGGGGCCGAAGTTTTTACAATGTCAGCGAAGGTGGCTATGCGGATCGAGCTCTGCGTGTCATTATCCGCAGAATAGCTCGTAATGTTGAGCAAGGTCGAGCAGCCATCGACCGGGTCATGGAGATTGATGCCAACTCTGGTGTCAACACAGTCCGCATCCACCGTCTGGAGGAAGAAATGGAACGGACCAGGAGAACCAATGAAACCCTGCAGCAACAGTTGGCTGCCTCCCGAGCCGAAGTCATAGAACTTCGAGCCCGTCAGAGGGCTCATGAACGACACCTTCAGGAAGTGGTTCGTCAAGTGCCAGACCTCAGGGTTCGCCCGAGGAATTCCCATCGCCGTTAGAAGATGTCTAGTACATCTTTGTCTTTTGGTTAAGGAATAGCCTTTAATATTTGTTCTCTAAGTAGCACTTGTCTGTAAAATATTCCTAACTTTCAGTACTCTAACTAGGAATCTAGGAACTGTCAAACTTTCCGTATGGTATGATGTAAGACCTACTGTTAGGTCGATTTTCCCTGAACTTATTACATCAGTAATACCAATATTATTGACAACTACTTAATCTGTGGGGAAAATCTGTACACTTGTGTTTTCCTACTAATCTTCTTTGTCGTGATCTCAAACACTCATTCAACTGTTGGGCTATGGTTAGTGAGTCCATGTGTCACTCTCACCTTACTTACAATTGATTCTTACCACTTTGTTTATCTTTACAAACTTATAGCTGAAAGATGCCTCCTCGTAAATCTCCCAGGAATAACCCTGCACCTCCACCTCCTCCTCCTCCGGTCATCGATACTGCAGCGTTGAATGCTGTCGTGGCTGCAGCAGTGGCAACTGCCATGGCTCAGTATCACTCTACTGATGCCAGCAGAGGTGGAACCCCTGTTGACTCCATTCCTGTTGAAATCCCTGTGCGCTCGAAAGAGTGCTCTTACAAGGATTTCACCAACTGCAAGCTGAAGTCCTTTCATGGGACCGGCGGAGTCATTGCCCTCTCGCAATGGTTCGAGAAGAGTGAAACAGTCTTCGAAGTTTGTTCGTGCCCTGCGGCGAGCAAAGTCAAATATGCCGCAAGCACCTTTGAAGGAAAAGCCCTGATGTGGTGGAACGGCCACGTTAAAGCGCTAACTCTCGTGGTGGTGAATGACATGGGTTGGGAAACCATGAAGGACCCCATGATTGAGGAATACTGCCCGAGGGGCGAAATCTAGAAATTGGAGCAGGAGTTGTGGAGCCTAACCATGAAGGGCTCCGACGTAGTCTCATATACCACCAGGTTCAGCGAACTGGTGGCCCTCTGCCCCAATATAGTTCCCACTGAAGGGAAAAAGATCGAGAGGTACATATGGGGGCTAGTGCCTCCGTATCAGGGGGAATGTCCTATCATCAAACCCTGCTACCTTCGACAGTGCCAATCGACTGGCACAGCGACTCATCGACCATGGAGTCAAAGCCCCAACAGCAACAACAACCCTAGCCATCTCGGAACCCTCCAAACCCGCTGACACTAAGCGGAAGTTCTGGGAGGAAAAGAAGAAGAAACAACGAGCTGCCAAAAAGCAGCAAATTGTGGCAGTGCACGCCGCAATAACCCCTGCTGCTGCTACTGCTCCGGTAGGACAGTATGCTGGAAGTTTGCCTAAGTGCAACAAATGCAACTACCACCACAACGGCCCCTGCCGTGAAATGCAGTGCTCTAACTGCAACAGGAAGGGACACACAGTCCGCTTCTATAAATTTTCGGTGAGGCCGATCACCCAAGTACCCGGCTCTAGCGTGAGCCCGACCTGCTTTGGATGTGGTGAAGCAGGCCACTATAAGAGGGACTACCCCAAAGCGAAGAATGTTGGCGGAGCAGGGAGGGTACTAGCAATAGGCCATGGGGAAGCAATTGCTGACCCGACGGTGGTGACTGGTACGTTTCTCCTCGATAACTCCTATGCATGCATTCTGTTCGATAGTGGGGCGGAGCGAAGCTTCGTGAATCATAAATTTGCTCGCATGCTTAAACAACAACCTCACACACTTAAAGAACAATTCACAGTAGAAATGGCTAATGGAAAAACAGAAAGCACGAATAGCATATACTTAGGTTGTACCCTAACTCTAGATAACCATTCATTCCCAATCGACCTTATGCCGGTCTAGATTAAAAGCTTCGACGTTATCATCGGCATGGATTGGTTGAGTCTTCATCGCCCCGACATCATGTGTTACGAGAAAGGAGTCCGTTTAAACCTCCCGTCTAACGAAACTCTTATCGTCTACGGCGACAAACCCGAGTCTTCGTATTATATCAAGTATTCAAGCACAGAAGTTTCTACGTAAAGAATACCATGCATTGCTTGCTCACGTTGTCGATACGAGCCTCGAAACGAAAGAACTAAAGAACATCCCAATAGTGAGCGACTTTCCCGACATCTTCCCAGAAGAGCTACCAGGATTACCTCCGCAACGACAGGTCGAGTTCAGAATCGATTTAGTCCCAGGAGCTACCCCAGTAGCCAAGTCGCCCTACCGATTAGCTCCAGTAGAGATGCAGGAACTATCTAGTCAACTTAACGAACTGCTCAGCAAGGGCTTTATAAGACCAAGTTTCTCACCTTGGGGAGCACCGATCTTGTTTGTTAAGAAGAAAGACGGATCATTCCGTATGTGTATCGACTACAGAGAACTCAACAAACTAACGGTCAAAAATCGTTACCCTCTGCCTCGCATAGACGATCTATTTGACCAACTGCAAGGGGCAAACTACTTTTCCAAAACTGATCTAAGATCCGAATATCACCAGTTACGAGTGCTAGAGGAGGATATTTCGAAGACAGCCTTCCGAACTTGTTACAGACACTACGTGTTCGTGGTGATGCCATTCGGATTGACCAATGCGCCCGCAGTTTTCATAGATCTGATGAATCGAGTATGCCGACCTTACTTGGATCAGTCAGTCATTGGCTTCATCGACGACATCCTGATCTACTCCCGAAGTAAGGAAGATCATGGCGATCATCTGCGACAAGTTCTAGGAACTTTACGAGCGGAGAAGCTCTATGCGAAGTTCTCTAAATGTGAATTTTGGATCCGAAGAGTCAAATTCTTAGGACACGTGGTAAGCGAAGAGGGAATCCACATGGACCCATCCAAAATTAAGGCCAATGAGAACTGGTCAGCACTGAAGACGCCTACTGAAATTCATCAATTTCTAGGTCTCGCTGGCTACTACCGCAGGTTCATACAGAACTTCTCCTGAATTGCGAAACCTCTTACAACACTGACCCAGAAAGGTGTGGCCTTTGACTGGGAAGAGAAACAGGAGAGAGCGTTCCAAACGCTCAAACGAGCTTTGTGCACCACACCAATACTATCCCTCCCCGAAAGGATAGAAGACTTCATAGTCAATTGCGATGCATCAAATCAAGGGCTCGGGTGTGTTCTGATGCAGCGGGGTAATATCATCGCCTACGCCTCGAGACAATTGAAGACACACGAAGTTAACTACACGACCCATGATATTGAACTAGGAGCAGTTGTGTTTGCCCTGAAGATCTGGAGACATTACTTGTACGGAACGAAAAGCACCATCTTTACCGACCACAAGAGTTTACAACACATATTCGATCAGTAGGAGCTCAACACGAGACAATGACAGTGGGTCGAGCTACTCAGTGACTACGAATGCGAAATTCGTTATCATCTGGGTAAAGCCAACGTAGTAGCAGACGCCCTAAGTCGGAAGGAATATTTTGTTCGAAGAGTCAAGTCGTTGACAATGACTATCCATTCACATTTGTCTAAGCAAATTCTGGCGGCCCAGCTTGAAGCCATGAAACCTGAAAATGTGACGAGTGAATCCCTTACTTGCGCAAAGGTTAAGGTCGAGTACCAGAAGCCCTCCGGTTTATTACAACAACTAGAGATTCCAAAATGGAACTGGGAGCGGATCACTATGGATTTCATAACCAAGTTTCCCAAGACAACGGGTGGACTTGATACCATATGGGTCATCGTCGATAGATTGACCAAGTCTGCACACTTCCTGCCTATCAAAGAAACTGACAAGATGAGAAGTTTACGAGAACATACATTAGGGAAATCGTACAACTACATGGTGTACCTATGTCCATTATCTCTGATAGAGATAGTAGGTTCACCTCAACATTCTGGAAATCGCTACAACATTCCCTGGGAACAAGGCTGGACATGAGCATAGCCTACCACCCACAGACCGACGGACAAAGTGAGAGGACCATCCAAACACTAGAAGATATGTTGAGAGCCTGTGTGATTGACTTTGTAAAGGCATGGGATACTCACTTACCCTTTGTTGAGTTTTCCTACAATAACAGTTATCACACGAGCATCAAGGTTGCTCCATTTGAAGCCCTCTATGGCCGAAAGTGCAGATCCCCTCTGTGCTGGGCTGAAGTGGGTGATACCCAATTAGCTAGGGGGCAAGTTTCTGACAGTACTCTCACAGGTCCGGAAATCATTCGGGAAACAACAAAGAAGATCGTTCAGATCCGTGAACGATTGAAAGCCTCTAGAGACCGACAGAAGAGCTACGCGGATAAACGGAGGAAACCTCTGGAATTCCAGGTGGGAGACCGAGTCCTTCTTAAAGTCTCACCCTGGAAGGGCCGGAATTCACTTGGGAGTGTGAGGATCAGATGAAACTAAAATACCCTCATCTTTTTGCTTAGTTGTTTGTAACTTTTATTTGTTTAGACTTTAATTTCGGGAAAAAAATTCCCTTTAACAGGGGGATGATGTGACAACCCGAAATTTCCATTCGGTCAAACCCTAAAAGTCAACCACTTCGTATCATAAGTTAATGTCATTATTTCTTTTTATTAAGAAATATAAAGTTTGTTTGATTATTTTAATATTATTTTTAAACGAACGGGTGAAAGAAAGTGCCATCTCGGGTTTTGAATTTTAAAAACCGCAAACACTTCGCGTATTAGAAACACCCAACCAAACTTTTATGTTTTGGGTAGAGAAATCACCCAAAACCGTGAACTCATACATATGTATGAGTTTACTCCCCAAAAAGTTAGTCATTTGTGTTTACTCCCCAAATGTCAAAAGAGTAAACTCCAAAAACTCTCTCAAATATCATCCAAGATTTAATTCCAAATCTTCAAAGTTGTAAGTGTTCTAACCATTTCAAGTTAGTAAAACACTTAATCTAGTTTTTGTGCATCTATTCATCCATTCATTTATGTATTTTGTCTAGATTTTCCAAAACACCAAGAACACACACTAAGTGTTCTTGGCCTTTTAGCTCAAATCAAGCTTCATTATAGTAAGTACTTCCATCCTTGAGTGTTATTGAGCTCGTATTACAATTAAACATCAAGAAATTTTTTCAAAAACACAAGGATATAGGTGTTCACGGTCCAAGGAGATGCTTGGGCCGTAAACACCATAAATGGCACCAAAGTGTGCCTAAGCCCCTAATCTAAGTCCTAGTTGATGCGTAAACCATCCTTGACATGTTTAAACCCTTCCTTATTGTGTTTAAGCCGTGAAAAACATCAAAAACCAACAATTATAGGTGTTTACGGTTTGGGGATCTCCCAAAACCGTAAACACCCTAAAGTATGTTTAAGTTGGTCATTTTCCTTCCTTAGGCTTAGAAACTAGCACATACACTTACCTAATTGTGTTAAGGACTTGAAAACATGGCAATACCCTTCTCCATAAGGGTTTACGGTAGTAAACCAAAAGGAAAATGCCACGAGGCCGTAAAATCCTCAAAGGAGGTGTTTTGTTGCCCTAGTCCATTCCAAAGGCCGAACCACTTAGTAGAATTGCTTCAAAAGGCATGCTAAACCACAAATCAACACCTAGTCATTAGGACTAGAGTTTACGACCATAAAATCTAGAGTTTACTGCCGTAAACTCTTTGAGTCATGACCATCAAAACCGTAAACTCCAAAGGAGTTTACCCTTGAACCCTAAACACCCTAGCTTTACCCTACTAACACTTGGATGCAATCCTTGTGATATTTAACACTTGAAACAAAGTGTTTTCATGTTCTAGAGTGTCCCAACTTATTGTATTAGTTATAATTTGGCTAATTAGTTATATATATATATATATGTATATATATATATATATATATATATATATATATATATATATATATATATATATATATATATATATGTTCATTATATGATAACTAGGCTCGTGCGTGTGTACAAGTCTTCATTTGTCACCTAGCACCGTACCCGACACTTCAATCCAATCCACTCAGCACAAGTGAGTTCGTACCCCTTAACTAACCTTTGAAATACTTTTAAATGTTTTAAATGATTTAATGGGGGGGATACAAGTTGAATACTTATAGTTATTACATCAATCACATGTGATTAATAACTACAAAACCAATGATTTTATTACTGTTCAAACTGTTTATCAAACTGTTTTACTTCAAACTGCTTTACAAACTCTTTTACTTATCAAATACTTTTAGTTAAACTTTGTTATACTTATTATAAATTGCATGCCCGTATATGTATAGTTATATAAACAATGTTTAAAAGGCTTAGGAAGGCCGTCCGCCAAGTTTCCTTTTCCTCGATTTGGATGTCGTCTGGTGGGATATCGGGTAGCCGTCCGAAGGTCGTTTCAATATTAATTATATATCATGTGTACATATATAGACATAAAAATGCTTCCATATTCATCTGTACTAGTTACATCATTAGTAAGTTACCATCGGGGTAGCACAGGATCATACTTATACTATTGCTAGATCAATGAGTCAGTTCATTCATGAGTCAATACTTATTACTATGAGAACATATACATTACATTACTATGAGAACATATACAACTATACTAGGAGAAGAACATATACAACTATACTAGAGGAAGAACATATACAAGTATACTAGAGGAGGAACATATACAACTATACTAGAAAGAGAACATATACAACGATTCTAGAACGAGTAATAATACAATACATATACATATATACATTGACAAAATTGTGATCCACTGTATCAGAGCATGCCTTAAATGTCATGGCTTGAGTTGTAGCCAGAGTCTCTTGGAGGGAGAGCGTGAGTTTGCGTATAGATCTATACTGGATTGACTATCCTACACCTTGCTGCTAGCTACAGCAGGACATGCAGGTCTACGGGTGCCAAACGTCATACCTTTTTATGACCATACCTTTGCCGTTGTTACCAGTCGATAGTATGGTACATTTACTCACATGATACCTTAATATAAATCCGGTTTAAGGTAGTTAGTACAGCAGTAGTTCCTATAATACAACACTACAGTACTACAATAATTTATCCTTTATATACATTTAGTGATCACTTCACTTAAACATTAATGTACAAACTATATTTTGTTAATGATAGTTACACTTGGGAAAATTACACACTTTTTACGATAAACGAACATACGAAACAGTTACGCCTTGGTAGAAGGCTACTTTTAAATAGAAAATATAGGTTTTTCTGAGAGATTCAGACTTTTACAAACACTTACAAACATTTACATACTTTTATCACCAATGTTTACAAACTCATGCTTAAAACTACGTTCAAACGGTTTGATACAAACACCGACACTAAAATACTTATGAACTCACCAGCTTAATGCTGATAAACTCTTTTAAAATAACTTGTATTCTCAGGTCGACAATAGACAGGTACTGAGGCCAGCTTTTGAGAAGATGGAGCGCATCCAAGACTCATCTTATTATTTTGATTTACTTTTTGGTGTCTATCACTGTTCAGAACACTTGTATTAAAATTATATATTTAATGCAATGGATGATGTTGTTTGCTTATTTACTATTATACTGTGTTGGGATACTTTACATGACGTCCTCCGCCCCAGAACGTTTCCGCCGTTCTTGGTTTTGGGGTGTGACAGCGGGGAAACGGGGGCGGGGGCGGGGATAATAAAGGGGATTCAGGGCGGGGGCGGGGGTAGGAAAGCTGAAAATTTCGGGGACGGGGGAACCGAGAAATTTCGGGGGTGGTGGCTGGGAATGCACTCCCCGTCCCAATTGCCCCCGTTGACATCCCTACCTAAGTTGTCTACAACCATCACAATTTTATACACACCATTACAAGTCAACGCTTCAAAATATAAAGTACCATTATAAAAAGCACTAAAAGAACCAATTTCATTATCAAATGTAAATCTAAAACCTTGTCTGTACAAACCATGAAAAGAAATAATATTCCTCATCATCTCTAACGAGTAGCAACAATTATTCAATTCTAATCCTAACCCACTACTAAGCACTAAAGAATAAATCCCGTTCATGGTGACAGGCGACGATTTCATATTCCCTATTAACAGGTTCATCTTTCCATGCTCCACATCCCTACTTCTTCTTAGCCCTGCAAATCAGAACAAATGTGAAAACCACATCTTGTATCAAGGACCCAAGAACTAGCATGTGATGAGTTATTAGATTAAATAGTATAAATACCTACGAAGGAGGGATTTATCTTCCCATCCTTGATGTCCTGTAAGTATTTCGGGCAACTTCGTTTCCAATGCCCCTTGTCGTTACTGTAGAAGCACGTTGCTTCTTTAGGATCGGATGAGGGAGTGGCAGAACCGACTTTACCTTTGGATCCATTTGAATAGGATCCATCATGGGAATTTCCTTTGTGGCTCTTAGAGGGAGCTTTCCTCTTCTACCCTTTTCCATGTCCTATAGCGAGGACAGGGGCATCAACAGTTTGCCTTTTAGTCCACTTTCAGCATTTCTCAATAAACCTTGAAGTTTGCTCAAGGTGACTTCCTCCTTGTTCATATGATATGTCATCTTTAACTGATCATAACAAGGAGGTGAAGAGTGGAGAATGATATCAATCGCCAACTCTTCGTAAAAGTTGACATTCAACTTGAGCAGACGATCCACATACCTTTGCATCCTTTGCAAGTGGCTCGTGATGGACTCTCCATCTTTCATCATGGTTGTTATTAACGAGGCGACAATCCCGTACCTTTCTTGACACGCACTTTGATGGTACTTTTCGATCAAATCTTAGCACATCTCGTAAGGCCTGTAGTCCTCTTACAACCGCTAAAGCTCGGGAGTCATAGTGGCTACCATTATACACAACACCTTTGTTGCGTCTTTTTCGTGAGCCCTATACTCAGCTATCTCTTCAGCAAAAGCTTTGGCTTCATCTATCTATTTGAGCTTTTTGTCGAGGACGTATTCTTTCTCCTCGTATGGTAGGGTCATACGAATGTTGCAGATCCAATCATTGAAATTGGACCCATCAAAAGTGACCCTCCCATAAATATTCAAAAGAGAAAAAGAGCTTGAGGAGTTGGAGTTAGAGTCGGATTCGTTGTTTAAGCCAGACATCTGAAAAAGAAACGGAACAAAGTTTACATTAGATAAGCAATCCTTAATATAACACCGAAATGAAATATTAAGGCTAGGACCCAACACTATAATTCACAATTCGGAAGAGGGATGCCGTAATCCAATTGCAAATTATATGAAGGTAGGTAAATGACAATTTACCAATTCCACCACGAAAAACGAAATGAACAATTAGGTTTTAATTGAAACGAAATTACTAGAGTCTTTTGAGATTCATTGAACTTTTCAATGGCATATTTAATCTCGATTATGCCCTTCAAGCTTGTGACTGGCTCACCGAGGATCACAAACAAGGTGTGAATAACCATGCAAATTAGCTTGGCTCTTTCGTTGCCATTTACCACCAAATCAATGTTTCGGTTAACCAAACACGCTCCATTGATCTATGGTAATTCTCGAGCTACCCTTTTCCACCCTTGTTAGTCCAAGTTAGTGTTTCGGTTAACCACATACGCTCCACTAACGACTTGGCAAGGTGCAAAGTGCAATTTCATGGAATAGTATCATTTTCACATTTTTCCTAATGTAACTAAGATTGGGAATTTCTAAAAACATTTAGTTTCTTTATAATATTCATTATACGTATTAATGAGGAATTAATTTCCTATCCTATCCGTTCGGATAACGACCCTCCACCAATCAAGGAAGCGGTGGGTGAGAGTCGACACCCATTCAACCATCATTTTATAGGCAGTTTTCTTATACCCCCCACCCCCTTATAGATTGGCTTCGTGAATGAGACCTATTAACAGCAAGACTAGGGTTTTAGAATTTAAAATTTTAAAACACTAGGGTTTTAGAATTTAATATTTCAAGATTAAAACTTTTAATCAAATTTTAAATTTCAAAACTTGAGGGCAAGTTTTGAAACTATTCAAAACTTCTAGATCAAATTTTAAATAATTAAACTAATCATATAATTTGGAAATTATCTTAAAATTTGACCATTATCTTCCAATTAGATGAGGATAATCACTACCATAACAGACAAATTCGAATTTTAACAGTTAAAACAATTTAAGGTAATGATCCTTATCTAATTTAGGCTTGAAATCTAAAAAATCTGCCATCTGACGAACCAACTCGTCGAGTCAGGGCATGGACTCGTCGAGTTCTACAGTTGGAAGCCAAAAATCGATTTTTGTTCCATCTTTGAGAAACACAATAGCATCAAATTTAACAGAAAAACACCTTAAGCTCTGATATCACTGATGGGTTTTGAGCATTACAACATTCTAATGGTGCACATGCAACCCTAATTGCTTTGGATCTAGGTTTTTCTCAAGTTATGCATGCATAATAATTTCCCAAAGCAAACCCTAATCTAACATGCATATTTTCGGATTCATTGAATAAAAACAAGAGTTAGAAGAATACATTTCTTATTGATTCCTTGATCTTGACCTTCAAGAGCTTAGTGCCTCAATTGTTGCACCTTTAATGGAGTCACAAACACCACTAGCAATGAGGAAGAAGGAGAAAGGTTGTGGAGCTTCACATTTTTTGGCCAAAGGGGTCTCTAAGAATGCATAGCCGAAAACTATAACCTAGGGGTTCCTTATATAGCTGAGTTGCTAGGGTTTTCCAACTGGAAACCCTAATTTCCCTTACTTAGGCCCTAAGCAACATATGGACCCCCATATGGAAAGCCTTGGACGAAAACTCTATGGGCTCCCCATAAATTTTCGTCCATCCTATACCAATAGGACCCACTAGCCCAAACTACAACTATTACTGATTTACATAATCAGTCCCATTCTTTTAATCAGCCTCTTTTGATCACTAAATTAATTCCAAATTAATTTATGATCAATACTAATTAAATAATATGATTTCTCAATTAATATATTATTCTTATAATATATATTAATAAATCATTAATTAACCTCTTTCTCCAAAACTCATCTTATCAAATTACTATGGTGAAGGTAACATAAAAGGGCCATGCTACTATCGGGTCAAGTACATACAAGTTATAGTTATGAGCTTAGACACCTAATCCAATAGTTTCAGGTGCTTATGGCTTGGATTGAAGGTGGAAAGCTCATGAGGTAATCATCTTCTCCATTTTTAAGCTAATAGGGCTTCAATGGTGTTTTTGATGATTCGAGGTAACAAAGTTATAATAGTTAAGAAAGCTTGTTAGTAGTGTTAAAGAAGGTAGTTAAATGCCTTAAACAAGTTGGTATGTGATTACCATGAGTGGGATCAATCTAATGAGAGTTAGGGCTTGAAACACTAACTAATGATTATGTTAATTGATGCATTATAGTATACTATGATGAATTAGGTATCGTGGGATGTTTAGTTCATCAATTGAATGAGATTAAGAGATAGAGAATGAAAAGACAGAATGTTGATCCATTAAGTGGTCATTGTGACATCCCCAATTTCACGGCCAGAAAAGACCGATTTGTTTATGCTTTGTTTTCAAAATCAGAGTGATCGTTTAAAGAAAACGGTTGCGGAATTTGTTCCCAAAATAAAATATGATAACCATTTTATCAAAACATTTCTCGAAAAGAATGTATTTTTATTAAATAATAAAACCTCGGGATGTCATGTTCGTTACAGACCAAAAGCATAAACAACATAATATAGACCTTACAATAGTTATTCAACTACTGATCTATAATCCAAAATCTCTCGTCAAGTCCGCCGACTTATACTCTTGTGTCATTACCTGTAATGAAAAGAAAGCTGAGTGGGTCAGGCTTGGGAGCCTGGTGAGCATATAGGGTTTTCAACCCACAATAATACATTTATTACATTCAATTATCAAACAATCAACTCAAATACCCATCTCCATCATCTTCTTAAGGTTTCCCCCTAAGAACCAACTATCTTTCATTCACTTATTCCTAAGGAATCGGCACGAAATCCATTGCTGCCAAAGTTTATCTATCGAGTACTAAATCCATAGTTATAAGACGCTAACTCCATAGTCGTCGGGGTTTACTCAAGCGATGCTAACTCCATAGTCATCAAGGTTCACTTAACAAGCGCTAACTCCATAGTCGCCAAGGTTTACTTAACAAGCTCTAACTCCATAGTCGCCAAGGTTCATCAAATAGGCACGAAGTCACATCGTCGCCAAGGTTTATGCAATAGGCGCTAACTCCATAGTCACCAAGGTTTATACAAAAGGCGCTAACTCCATAGTCACCAAGGTTTACCTAATAATAGGCGCTAACTCCATAGTCACCAAGGTTTATCTAACAGCAGGCGCTAACTCCATAGTCACCAAGGTTTATCTAACAGCAGGCGCTAACTCCATAGTCACCAAGGTTTATACAAAAGGCGCTAACTCCATAGTCACCAAGGTTTACCTAATAATAGGCGCTAACTCCATAGTCACCAAGGTTTATCTAACAGCAGGCGCTAACTCCATAGTCACCAAGGTTTATCTAACAGCAGGCGCTAACTCCATAGTCACCAAGGTTTATACAAAAGGCGCTAACTCCATAGTCACCAAGGTTTACCTAATAATAGGCGCTAACTCCATAGTCACCAAGGTTTATCTAACAGCAGGCGCTAACTCCATAGTCACCAACTAACCCATCTACCCATGTTCTACCCAACAATATTAGTAGATAAAAATACTTACACAGTTTAAATCATTTAACACCTGTATAAAACTCCAATTTCCATGTCCATCTCAAATAGACAAATAACATATAAACACATAGCACGTATTTTCATAACAAATACTTCATATTGATGTGTTAGAAGAAAGCAACTACACACCCACACATATAAACAACAATATACTTAATACACTCAAACCATACTTGTATTATTATCGTGTTTATGAAAGGTAGTATACACTCACTTGATCAGAAGACGATCCGACAGCACTACGGCTTATAGAAGTAGTATTCCTCAGCAGATCTGGAAGATCTCCTCGAAAATCAAACTTCTCGCGGGCAGAGCTTCGACTCGGGAACCGCACTTTTCGGGATCTTCGGGATCTCGGGACTTGCCTCGGGGCTAGGGTATAATATCGGGGCTTCGGGGTATTTCTGGCACGCAAAACGATGCAAAACGGGAGAGAGAAGAGAAGAAATTGGCAATTGGGTCGGCTGCCCTCGCATCCTATTTATAGGAGGCTGGAGCCTCGGAGTACGCGGGGCGTACTGGTCCGAAAAACGTCACTGCGTGCGTCATCCGAAGCCACTTGCTGCGAATGACGACACTTCGGAGTACGCGGGGCGTACTCGAGTACGCGGCGCGTACCACGGATCAGACCGGTGACTCCTTCGGATAATGCTTCCGAATTTCCTTTTAAATTTAAATACAAATTGATTAATAAACTTCGGAAATTCATATCTTCTTCATACGAACTCCGTTTTTGACGTTCTTTATATCCACGCGAAGGTGAGACTACGCTCTATAACTTTCGTTTAGACTCCGTCGGCTAATTTTGACTTTTATTTTTATTATTTATTTTTAATAGGCCGCGACAGAAAACTTCGTTATAAATTCATAACTTCTTCGTTTGACGTCCGTTCTCGCCTAACTTTTTATCGCTTCGATACCAACAACGAGATCTTCGATTCTCGTTTAGATTGCTAAGGCTAAATATCGCTCTAACGTAAATTCACTTTTTACGTCGCGCTGTGTCGTGCCGGTTCTGTCGCGAAACTTCGACATGTCATAACTTCTTCGTTATAACTCGGATTTTGGCGTTCTTTATATGCACGGAAACCTTGTAACATATACTACAACTTAGTTAGGATTATTCACCCTAAATAATCTTCTATCAAAAGTCATTTTTGACTCTTATTGCTTCTAAATTGACTAGCCCTGATCTACGGGCGTTACAATTATCTCCCCCTTAGGATGATTACGTCCCGGAATCATCAACGAAATAGGATTCGCATACTGACTCCATAAGTTATCTTTCCATTCTAAGTAATAACCTTGATGCTCAATCCTGCATCTGCTCTTCGTACTATCTTGGACTTTCAATCATAACCTTCGAGTTACAAAATAAGTCCTTATTGTGAACTCTTTCTTCTTCTTAGGATAAATATATTCCTTTATCCAATGTAACAAACCGATGGGTCGTGCTCTATCGACCTCTCATCGCACGATGCGACGCTTAGACTCGGTCTTTAATAAAGTTAAATTCCAGAATGGAATATACCTTCCTTCATATTCTAATGTGATATAATCACATTTCAGCATGTAGCATTTCTACCTACGAACTTCTTTTAACAACGAGAGCGACACTATCAATCGCATTAACTTCAACCTTCTGACTTAAGTCAGATGTTACATCTAACTCGGTCCTCTAGACCACGTACATACTCCTCGCCGTCGAACTCAAATTTAAATATGACCACTAGGGTCGGAACAAGAACCATATTACTAGTCATTACCGAAACAAGGGTAATGACACACTTGAACAAAACGGAATCAATTACTAGTTTCTTGGTAACCTTGTGACTCTCCCTGATCCAAGTGCGAGTCCTGTGCTTCCGGTAGTATATGCATCTACTACCTTTCACACCTACTCATACTCGTCCCAAGTGTTGTCCCGCAGTCGACCAAGTCACCAAACAAGAAAATCACAAAACAATTTAACATGTACGAATGTGTCCAAATAATCATAAACAATTTCCCTAGACTCTACTAGGACTTCTTCATTGCTCAATCTTCAATCATCAACTCTACTTCAACTCGATTGGTGATGAAAATATCAGACGATGAGACAACTTCAAGAATTTCATCAATCGTTCCATCATCCTGCCAATCGAAGGTGTACTTCAGACGTACCATACTCCTCTAAACGTACTGTTATTTCATAAGACATACTCTAAAGGCAAGATACCACTCTTACGATATCTTTTGATAGGTGTCATCCACTATCATAAGCCTTATTCATTTCCTCCATTTACTCAATTCTCTACAAGTCTTCACCATGACTTCTTGTACATCCAACCAGACATTTGGTGTACAAAGCGAGAATTTTAAGATAAGAAAGCTTTAATTACAATAAACGTATAAATCTCCTTATCACTCCGAAACGTTTACATGCTAGTTCTAATATCGTAGCCATACGCTTAGAATCCTAAACACATAAGGTTTCCAGATCCGGTCGGCAACAGACCATAGATCCGAACAAATAATAGCATCAATATAGCTATCACACAAAACATTAAGCACGTAAAAGCTTTTTAGGCAATTTTCCTAAAATAAAATAGTGCCTGTGTCAATTTAGGTGTACTACCTAAAATATAATGGACACACTCAACTCACAATCATTGCTTAGCATTCTAAGTTTAAGTCTAGAAATCCTACAAATTCCTAGTTCGCTTAAACTAATGCTCTGATACCAACTGTGACATCCCCAATTTCACGGCCAGAAAAGACCGATTTGTTTATGCTTTGTTTTCAAAATCAGAGTGATCGTTTAAAGAAAACGGTTGCGGAATTTGTTCCCAAAATAAAATATGATAACCATTTTATCAAAACATTTCTCGAAAAGAATGTATTTTTATTAAATAATAAAACCTCGGGATGTCATGTTCGTTACAGACCAAAAGCATAAACAACATAATATAGACCTTACAATAGTTATTCAACTACTGATCTATAATCCAAAATCTCTCGTCAAGTCCGCCGACTTATACTCTTGTGTCATTACCTGTAATGAAAAGAAAGCTAAGTGGGTCAGGCTTGGGAGCCTGGTGAGCATATAGGGTTTTCAACCCACAATAATACATTTATTACATTCAATTATCAAACAATCAACTCAAATACCCATCTCTATCATCTTCTTAAGGTTTCCCCCTAAGAACCAACTATCTTTCATTCACTTATTCCTAAGGAATCGGCACGAAATCCATTGCTGCCAAAGTTTATCTATCGAGTACTAAATCCATAGTTATAAGACGCTAACTCCATAGTCGTCGGGGTTTACTCAAGCGATGCTAACTCCATAGTCATCAAGGTTCACTTAACAAGCGCTAACTCCATAGTCGCCAAGGTTTACTTAACAAGCGCTAACTCCATAGTCGCCAAGGTTCATCAAATAGGCACGAAGTCACATCGTCGCCAAGGTTTATGCAATAGGCGCTAACTCCATAGTCACCAAGGTTTATACAAAAGGCGCTAACTCCATAGTCACCAAGGTTTACCTAATAATAGGCGCTAACTCCATAGTCACCAAGGTTTATCTAACAGCAGGCGCTAACTCCATAGTCACCAAGGTTTATCTAACAGCAGGCGCTAACTCCATAGTCACCAAGGTTTATACAAAAGGCGCTAACTCCATAGTCACCAAGGTTTACCTAATAATAGGCGCTAACTCCATAGTCACCAAGGTTTATCTAACAGCAGGCGCTAACTCCATAGTCACCAAGGTTTATCTAACAGCAGGCGCTAACTCCATAGTCACCAAGGTTTATACAAAAGGCGCTAACTCCATAGTCACCAAGGTTTACCTAATAATAGGCGCTAACTCCATAGTCACCAAGGTTTATCTAACAGCAGGCGCTAACTCCATAGTCACCAACTAACCCATCTACCCATGTTCTACCCAACAATATTAGTAGATAAAAATACTTACACAGTTTAAATCATTTAACACCTGTATAAAACTCCAATTTCCATGTCCATCTCAAATAGACAAATAACATATAAACACATAACACGTATTTTCATAACAAATACTTCATATTGATGTGTTAGAAGAAAGCAACTACACACCCACACATATAAACAACAATATACTTAATACACTCAAACCATACTTGTATTATTATCGTGTTTATGAAAGGTAGTATACACTCACTTGATCAGAAGACGATCCGACAGCACTACGGCTTATAGAAGTAGTATTCCTCAGCAGATCTGGAAGATCTCCTCGAAAATCAAACTTCTCGCGGGCAGAGCTTCGACTCGGGAACCGCACTTTTCGGGATCTTCGGGATCTCGGGACTTGCCTCGGGGCTAGGGTATAATATCGGGGCTTCGGGGTATTTCTGGCACGCAAAACGATGCAAAACGGGAGAGAGAAGAGAAGAAATTGGCAATTGGGTCGGCTGCCCTCGCATCCTATTTATAGGAGGCTGGAGCCTCGGAGTACGCGGGGCGTACTGGTCCGAAAAACGTCACTGCGTGCGTCATCCGAAGCCACTTGCTGCGAATGACGACACTTCGGAGTACGCGGGGCGTACTCGAGTACGCGGCGCGTACCACGGATCAGACCGGTGACTCCTTCGGATAATGCTTCCGAATTTCCTTTTAAATTTAAATACAAATTGATTAATAAACTTCGGAAATTCATATCTTCTTCATACGAACTCCGTTTTTGACGTTCTTTATATCCACGCGAAGGTGAGACTACGCTCTATAACTTTCGTTTAGACTCCGTCGGCTAATTTTGACTTTTATTTTTATTATTTATTTTTAATAGGCCGCGACAGAAAACTTCGTTATAAATTCATAACTTCTTCGTTTGACGTCCGTTCTCGCCTAACTTTTTATCGCTTCGATACCAACAACGAGATCTTCGATTCTCGTTTAGATTGCTAAGGCTAAATATCGCTCTAACGTAAATTCACTTTTTACGTCGCGCTGTGTCGTGCCGGTTCTGTCGCGAAACTTCGACATGTCATAACTTCTTCGTTATAACTCGGATTTTGGCGTTCTTTATATGCACGGAAACCTTGTAACATATACTACAACTTAGTTAGGATTATTCACCCTAAATAATCTTCTATCAAAAGTCATTTTTGACTCTTATTGCTTCTAAATTGACTAGCCCTGATCTACGGGCGTTACAGTCATTTTGACCTTAAGAGGCATTAAGATCTTAATAGGCTAAGACAAGTATTAAGATACTTTTTTATGTGTATGAATAAGCCTAAAAGCTAATAATATGAATCAAGATGCATCAATTGAGAAAATGAGCCAAAGCGGGATAGTTATTCTTTACTAATTGACAAGGTGAATTATTACACACACACACACACACACACTCTCTCTCTCTCTATAGATTTATGTTTTATATATATATATATATATATATATATATATATATATATATATATATATATATATATATATATGTGTGTGTGTGTGTGTGTGTGTGTGTGTGTGTTGGAGCTTGGGGTCATGGCCGGTCCAAACCGATTTGGTACGCTAGGCAAAATAAAAAAATAAGGCCCATTACAATAAGAAAAAACTGGTAAAAAAAGTCTGCCCTGAGACATTAACAGTCACATCCATGCCATTTTCATTCTTATTGGTACAATTAACATTAGATGTAGCAACCTTTTCACATATCCCTTTAGAGATAGTATTAGTTGTTTGGGTTTTTGTTTTTTGTTTTTTCTTATTTCACTTCCAAATAAAATATTTATAGACAAAAAAAATTTTATTTTAAACTTAAATAAAACAATAAGAATGAGAAAAAAGAAGTAAAGGAACAAAACACATAGTTGTGATGTCAATTATGATATATAAAATCAGTAACAAGGCAACAACCAACATGATTGCTTCTCTTACTTTTTTAATTTAACTAAAAACATGAATAGAATAGAAAAAGAAATATAGTAAAAAAAATTAAGAAAAATAGGAATTGGATTTTCAAAATCACTAAATCAAAAATTAATAAAATCATAAATGCATTTTCAAAATCAGGAATATATAAAATAAGTTTTTAGAAAAACAACAAAATGACTAAAATTAGAAATCATGACAAAAATAAATCTATTTTCAAAATCATGAATATAAGGTACCAATTTTTAGAATGAGTAAAATTAGAAATCGATTTCTAAAATCACAAATACAATAAATCAATTTTTAGAAACCAGTAAAATCAAAATCAAGAAATTAGACTTCAGAACTCAAAATTAAAAAATCGATTTTCATAAATTGAACTTTCGAAAATCAGGATCATTGAAATTAGACTTCATAAATCATAATCAAGAAATTAGACTTACTATTTGTTTGTTTGCAAGAGCCAAAAATCAATCAATCAATCAAATAGAAATTGATTTTCAAAATCCAATATTCACTCTTTTATATATGTATCGATTTTAAGAAAACATTGTTGGAGATTTTTTTTTCTTTCTAGTTGACTAAATGTGTAACATAAGGAAAAATGATTACATCGGTGAGACTTGAGAGTAAGACCAAGAGCCGATAAGGTATAAAAATGTAAATCAAAATTTTAGCATTCTCAATGATTTTGGCTCCAATTAGTTCCATTTTTGACACATGTTGCTTCTAATATAATATATTATAGCAGCACATAAGGAAAAAAAATTATCTCTATAATCTATAATTAGAGGATGTATAAAAACGAGGCCCTAGAAAATTAGAGGCCCTGGGGCATCGCCCATGCTGCCCTACTCATTGGCAGAACCTTGATTAGGGTATTAATAGAATGTCGCCAAGTAAAGAAAATAAGAATATGTGTGTAAGAGCATCTATCAAAGCATGTACACATATTAAGAGAATGTAAGAAGTATATGCAAGTTATGCATATAAATAATATGTGGGTTTAGATGAGAAGGGTATTGTTAATACCCAACAGATAGAAGATGATTATATGTAATATAATCATGAGAGTATGTAAGTATGTCTAGTTATCATTAGTATTGTAGAATGGCATATGGTACTAGACATAGGTAAAGATTAAATACTTAATGTATTAAGTACTATATGAGTAATAGAAGATCTCTTAATGAGATAAAGGGATAGATTGTCCAAGGGACAAGTGTTATGTGACAAGTCACACAACAAAGGTAGAGATATATAAAATAAGGTTCCATTGGGAAAAGAGTATGGTTCCTACGGGAACAAGAGATAGAAGCTTCTTTTGGGGACAGTAGTAAAGTTCCTACGAGAACAAAGAGTAAGATTCCTTCAGGAAGAGAGCAAATATTCCTACGGAGACAAAGAGTATAATTCCTACGGGAATGAAATGTTTTCCCTATAGGGAAAGAGATAGATGATTTCCTCTTAGAATGTAGTTAGATGATTCTTACGAGAATCCAAATTATGTAAGGTTAGAAAAGATAAAGAATGGTTCCTTGCAAGGAACAAGATAAGAGAGTTCTTTGTAAAAACCTAGATGTAAACCATGAGTGGTTAAGTGTAAGGAATCAGCGAGGGATTCAAGAGTAAGAAAAAATGTTGGGATAAATAATGTCGTGTCAATTGTTTTGTACTAGAATAATCCATATTGTAACGGGTTGGGATTGTCCACCAGAGTTTTAATGGTATTAGGGTTAGACTATTTATAGTGCATGCATGCACCATTTTAGGGTTAACAAGTTGTATTGCCCTACATAGTCTTTACAGAGAAGTTCTTGTTGAACTCTTCTAAGGCTATTGAGTCTAGTCATTCGACACTATTTTGATCTTCATTGTTCTTATTGTTTGGATAATTGCTCTTGTTAGAATCTATCGATCTATTATTTATTGGTTCAACAATTAGTATTAGAGCAGGAGATTGTGTATTACATACGTATATCTTCTGTCGAGCTTATTAGGGTTTCTTGCCGTCTACATCAGTTGTAGACGTTAGATCTGGTCTCTTTTTAAACCCTAAACTCGATTATTATTTTACACATCTGATTCTAAACAGGTTTTTGTGAATCAACAACATGCATCCAGAAGATCCACCATATGGGAGGCCATGACGCTGTAAACTTCCTCTCACATGGCTACGAGGAAGATTGTTAAAACTCAAGCTGAATACAATGCTATTCTTGTCAATCATAAAGATACTCCTCAAGATGAGAAAGAAAAGTTGTTAAGTAACGTCAAGGCAATGAAAGTAATCATATTCGCTATTCCTCCAGACACGTTTCATGTGGTGATTTCTTGTGATACAACGAAGGAAATATAAGATATGTTGAAAGAGCTTTACTCAAGCGATGCAGATCCGGAACACTCAGTTCAAACATTACTTCTTTCTGAGTTTGGAGCTTTTGCTCAGAAGTCTGATGAAAAGCTTGATCAGACCTTTAATCGTTTTAACCATCTTTTGAGTGGGATGATTAAACACAAAATTAGACGTGAAACGATAGAGCAAAAGGTGACTTTCATGAATGGTTTGAGATCTGAATGGAAAGCAGTTGTGTCAACCGTAAAAGCTCATGAATAGTTTAAGAGTTATACTTTGGCGAAGCTGGTGGGAATTCTGAGATCCCACGAAGATGAAGTAACGAAAGATGTTAAGTTTGTCTCTAGTATGGGTTCGTTGGCCCTCGTTGCAAAGGGAAAAAAGGTTGTTGAAGAAGATTCGGAGTCTGATCTCTTAGATTGTGAGCTTACAAAAGAGGAATACGCTTTGATGGTGTCAAAGCCAAAAATTTTTGCTAAAAAGAATTTTGGACGCCTCAAAAACAGGAATTGGCAAGGGAACTACAGTTCAGACAAAGCAAAGGATGAGAGCCCCAAGAACTCTAAAAAAGATGAGGCGAATAAAGAGAAGAAGCTGATGGGAGATTCCGGCTTTGACAACAACTTTTTTCATGACAAGAATCATTTGACCAAGGAGTGTATGCTGAGAAGAATGAGTGAGAAAAAGGATGAAGAAGATGATAAAGCTTACTATCTTCGAAAGATAGAAGAGCTTAGAAAGAAAAATAGTGTTGATAGTGCTAAGCCTGCTTTGATTGTGCATGAAGAGGCTGATGAGTTTGGACATGTTGAAGTCTGGTCAACTGATTCGGAAGACAAGGAAGTTCGAAAGCCCACGCATGGTGGATGTTTCGTAGTTGAGTCTGGAGTCCCTGAATACAAGGGAAGATGCTTGTTGGTTCGCAATGATGTCTCGGAGTAGAGAGGATACGCTACTGATAGCGGGGAAGCCTCTGACTGATGTTTTGCTGCAAGACCTGTCTATGAACAGGTCAGTGAATGCGAAAAAGTCATCAGTAAGGTACAATCTATACTCCAATCTCTTAATATTCTTGTCACTCGTTACGAATCTGAATTAGAAGATTTAAATTGTATTGTCTCTAGTTTCAGTGATAGCTTAAAAAGAACACGTTTAAGTAATTCTAACCTAACTGATCGAATCAGCAGGATAACAAACAAGAGTGAAGAGAGATGGATGTGGATAGAGAAGTTGGAGTTAGAGCTGACTAGGTCTAGGGATGATGTTATTTATTTAAAAATTGACAATTGAGCGCTTTCAAAACAAAGAAATATTTTTTGTTTGATTGCGAAGCAGTTATATTTTAACATTACTCAATTGCATCTTGATTGTGAAATAGGTAAAAAGATTCACAAAATGATTTTACCCTTTCTCGAAGATAAGGAGGATGAAATCGATGCAGATTGCTATAAGTGCGAATTCATTGTGTCCTCGAATGTTGTTTTTGAATCCTACAAATTGGACTTGAAAATTTTGAAGCATATATTCAGTCCAAAGAACATAAAAACATGTTAAAGCAAATGTTGGATGAAAATGATAAAGATCTTAATAAATCTAAAACTGTGCAAAAATTTGACTCTTTATGCACAAAATTGAGTTCGGAAAATACTTTCAATGCCGAAAATGTTTCTGAATTTGACAAAAGTGACATGAGTGAGATTCTGTAGAGGATGAGATCGATTGTTCAACATTTGTACAAAATGAGTCGGAACCTAAGAAAAAGTTTATTTCTGAAAATTCAGTTGAATATGTTCGTGTTGTTGAAAATAAGGATTCAGATATTTTAAAGGCAAAAGCTACAATATTTCTGAAAGTACAAACCGTCCCTAATCAAGTTTTTGTAAAAATCAGACTGAACAAAATTGACACGTCATAACTAACGTCCTTAGTAGATGATGATAATGCAGATGGTTGCGATGAATTCTTTTGGTTAGGACCAATTGATAACTCTTATGAAACCAAAGGTCATTTCGAAATGACCTCATGGAAAACCAAAGTGAGATATGTCGTAGAACCATTGAATTGTGTTAACCCTTGTTATGATAAACTTGGTCCGAGTGGCACCAAAAACGTCCCAAGTGAAACATCTTCCGAAGAGACTGACATTCCTGTAAGAAAAGAGAAACCTATGGCTAACATTCATAAGTCAGTTGAGGAACATATAGCTAAGAAAAGACAATTAAATGCTAGATACCACAAAAATTAAAAAGAAAGAAAGCAATTATGGAAATCTAAAAATTCCAATTTTGTTAACCCAAAAAGATCTGCAAATCAAAATGAGAAATTCTCTTCAAATCCGAAACCTAAATCATTTTCAAAGTCACGGTCTTCAACTCTATAGGTTTCAAAACCAAAAGTTTTTCCGAAACCATCAATTTCAAAACAATCGAAACCTTTGCAAAAGACAAAACCAATTTCCAAAAACAAATGTTTCAAAAATTTTCAACACATCAAAAGATGTTAAGGGCAAATGAAAAGCTGTTTCGGAACCTGAAATTTCCTTCAAGAAATCCGAAGCAAATTTGAAAAAGGAGGAAAATCAGTTTGTGAAAAAGGTAGCCATGCAACACATAGAATCTAAACAAAGACAAATTCCTTTTAAAGAAAAGAATCCCAAAGATAAGAGGATTGTTGTTTTCAAAATCACGAAAGGAGAGAATTCCACTTTGATAAAAAAGATCTTATTTGGTTGATGAGGTTATAACTTTTCCTGTTCTTAAGAAAACCTCACGAGGACCCATACATATTTGGGTTCCTAAATCTCTCTGAATTTTGTAGGTGATCAGTGACGAACAGTACGAATCCGAATGGTATATTGATAGTGGTTGTTCGCGTCACATGACTAGAAGACGAGAAAAGCTGAGAGAATTTTGGTCACTAAAGGACGGAGGGAAAGTAAAGTTCGGAAATAATGCCATGGGAGAAATAAAATGATACGACATGATTACAAATGGTGATTTCTCCATTCGAAAGGTAGCATATGTGGAAGGCCTGCAACATAAAATAATAAGCATTTCTCAATTGGTTGTAGGCACAGGTCTAAAAGTATCATTCGATGATGAAGGATAAGAAATAATAGAGAAGAAAACAAAGGCGGTGCTTCTGAAATCCAAAAGAAAGGGATAGATGTTTCCTTTGAATATAAAGTCGATCACCAGAAAGCCTTCTATATGCCTCCTTACGAAAGCATATTCAAATGATAGTTAGCTGTGGCATAGAAGGCTCTCGCATCTCAACTTCAAGGATATCCACAAACTCGTGCTTGGAGATCTTGTGAAAGGACTTACTCTTCTAAAGTTCGATAAGGAACATCTGTGTGCCGCATGCGAACTGGGAAAGCAAAGTCGGAAGAGTCATTCGAGTATCATCAACACCAAAGTGATCAAGCCACTTGAATTATTACGTATAGATCTTTGAGGTCCATCTGCCATCGAGAGTTGGTGGTAACAAATACATTCTAGTTATTGTTGATGACTTTTCCAGATTTTCTTGGGATTATTTTCTTAAATAGAAATCAAATGCAACTTCCAAGCTTAAGGACTTCATCAAGCAGATCGAGCTTCAATTATGAAATCCAGTTCAAAACGTTCGCAGTGATAATGGTTCGGAATTCAAACACCAAGTGTTTGAAGAATTTCTGAATGAAAAAGGAGTTACACATAACTTCTCTGCTCCTTACACTCCTCAGCAGAACGGTGTCGTTGAAAGACGAAACCGGTCTCTTTGCGAAGCTGCAAGGACTATACTATCTTTTGCGAACCTTACACTTTACTTCTAGGTTGAGGCTATCAGAACTGGGGTTTTCACTCAGAATCGATCTCTCATCAATAAAAGATTTTCAATCACTCCTTCTGAGATTTTAAATTAAAGAAAACCTAATGCCAAGTTCTTTCATGTCCTTGGTTCCAGGTGTTTTATCTTCAATTCTAAAGAGCAACGGAACAAGTTAGATGTGAAAGCAGACGAATGGATCTTTTAGGGTACTCTCTTACTTCGAAGGCATATAGGATTCTGAACAAATAGTCAAAAAATATAGAAGAACCCTATTATGTCACGTTTGATGATAATTATATGAAGAAGTATGAGAAGGTAATTGTCAATCTGAGAAGATTTTTCCTATGAAAAATCTGATGACGATTCCTCTTTCAAATCTTTACGAGGAATTCAAGAACCTGTTTGATGAGCCAGAAAAGCCGATCTCTTCGAAATCAAAAGCAGCAGATAATAAGGAAGATGAAATAAAGAAGATCATTGATGATGTTGCCAAAGACCTTGAAAATGAGCCTCAAATTCCAAAGACCTTTGAAAAACCACCACAGCCACAAGCTTCTAATGCTCTAGTTCAGGGGGAGGTTTCCACTTGAACCTCCACATCAAGTACACCTATTTAGGGGGAACATTCGATTCCTCAAGTCAACCACGAGATTCCAATCCAGGGGGAGCACCCGATTTCGAACGAAGAGCTACATACATAAATATAAAGTTAGAGCATGTAAAAAGTATGAGAAGAGTCTGTCAAGAGGCTAGGATAAGAGTGTGAGAAGAGCATGTTAAGAGGCTTAAGAGAAAGAGTAGAAAGAAAGGATAAAGCATAGAAAAATATAGACGAAAGAAAAGATAGCAGTGTATGCTATGAAAACAAAAGATTAGAAAAATATGAAAGAGATACGTGATTGAGAAGGATAACAGTGTATGCTATTAAGAGAAAGAGTTAAATGACATATTATGAGAAAGAGAAAGAATGATGAAAGATAAGAAAAGATATAAAGAATAACTCACGAGACACATTGTGTCTGATACTGCAAAGATTTATATTTTGCAGGTTCAGGCTGTAGCATCCGTTGTACCAGAAGAGAAAACAAGAGCACAAGGAAGAAATAGATAGTAGGTTGCTATTTATGTAATTTTCCTTTTTATTCTTTTATATATGTAAGATTTTTATTGTAACCCCATGATTTGTCCTGGGATGTAAAGGTTTTAATTAGAGTAGAATTTCACATTGTAAGATAAAACTAAAAAAATCCTATAGATACAATGTATAGAAGATCTGGGTTGTTACACATAGTGTTTGGTTTAGGAATGATAACGAATGATGACACTTGGACCTGGTTCATAAGGAGGCTGAAGGATCGCCTTAGGGATGTTCAAGAAGTCGAATTTATAAGCGATATGTCCAATTCCATAGACTTGAACCTTAGTATTGTTTTTCCAGATTCATATCATGGGTATTGTTGTAGGCATGTAGCTAAGAACTTATGGACCAAGATTGGTTGTAACATAGTTGTTTTGGCAAACATGTAAAAGTTATAAAATGTCTGATTTTCAGTTATGTTTGGATAGACTTCAACATGCAATCAACAATTAAATTAACATAATAAACTTATATGGCTTGGCAATATTGCTCTTGCGAAATGGGTAATGACATGTTTCCCTTGAGTTGGTTTCAATGTAATGACAATTAATATTCATGTGGTTGTGAAAAGGTTAACGGTGGGTCATATGATTTACTGATAATGACAATTATTAAGGTTGTATGTGAGACAATTCAACTTGTGTTCGAGAGTCTATTCAACATAAGTAAATATATTTTATATAGTATTTATTGTTATTTAAGGATATATAACTAGTTTTAAATGTTTAATGACAATAATGCTAAAAAGGGGGTCATTGGTAATATCACATCTTATGTTGAGACGACACGCATGTCTTTACACTATATTTAATGTTCCAAAAGACATGCAAAACTTATAAAGTATATGATTTTAATGGGAAAAAAGTTCATCCTACTTCATGTATAAAAATGTGTATAAAATGTGTATTGTGATATGTATCATATGATATGATGGATGAAAGAAAATAAAATGACAATACAAAAATATGATATGATACATATGGTATGATATGATATCCATAGGTCTTGATGAAAATATATTCTTATTCTTTCTACTTTACCTTTATTTTCTTATACCTTAAAATATAACCGGGTAATAAAAAGTTATATAAAATTCATGAGATGAAATGACAATAAGCATGCAACATGTATAAATATATATGCCACGTGTCAAATACCCAGTAGGGGACCTTGTGAATGGACAACAGGAAGAGTTGTATGAGAATAAATTGGGTCTCTTGAGAAGGACCAGACCCTTAATGCTATCTCATTATATTTATTTCTAGTTTGGACCACTTTTAGCCTTCGAAAATGACAATTCCTTTTTGTTCTAATCTACATTTGCCTGCATTTTAATTTTATTATTTTAATTTTAAATAATAAATTAATAATTTATTTAGTTGTATACCCGTCCAGTTTCGAAAAAAAAAAGTCGGTTATAGTTTGGTAAATCGGTAAGCTTAAATTTTTTACAAGTAGTTTTAGCAAAACATATATATTTATTATATAAAACATAGGGGTGAGAAAAACCGCACCGCAACTAAAATTAACCGCAAAAACCGCATAAACCGCAACCGAAAAACCACAACCGCAATAAAAACCGATAGTGAGGTTTTCTGTTTTTCAAAAACCGCAAATTTACGGTGCGGTGCGGTTATTTGTTTTCAAAAACTGCAAAAAAACCGCACCGCACCGTATATATTATATACAATTTTTTTTTATCAATTATTAGTTTACTAAATATTAAAAATAAGACAAGTTTCATGACTGAAAGACGGATAAAATACTAGAAAACAAAAGTGTTAGTTTTTTTCTTATGTTTAACTTTGAAAAATGATGAAACTAGACAATTTTAAGACATTTATTGTTTTTAAGATATTAGTTGTTTGTGGTTTTAGTTAAATAGTTAATTGTCTTATACCTTATGGTTTTTTTTTTATTATTATTACAAGTAATATGTTTGAAGTCTTAAAACTATTTGAGCTCTAAATTGTGATTAAAAACCACATAAAATAACCGCACCAAATCCATGCGGTTAATAACCGCAACACAAAAAAAATAAAACCGCACCGCAAAAATAACCACACCATGCGGTTTTGAAAATGGATTAACCGCATTTGCGGTTAGTGGTGAGGTTTTAGCTAATAACCGCACCGAACCGCACCGCGCTCACCCCTAATAAAACATAAGAAGAGAATTTTACATAAATGTAGCGGGTAAACGAGTAATAAATTGTGCCGCAACCCCTTTTTGGATGACAAAACTAATTCTTTTAAAAACAACATCTATAGATCTTAGAGTCATAACATTACTATGCATGACCCGTTTGACTCTATTGAGTAGTTTCACAGCTTCTCGCACAAGCAAACTGAAAGTATCAAATGTAAAGGGTATAAACGTGTGTTGATTTTATATGTACGTTTTCTCATGTTTTGCCACTTTATTTGATGCAACTTTTAAAACAGTTTGCCCCATAGTGAAAACTTCACTCCCCAGGTCCACAAGAGGGGAAACCCCAGTTAGATCCACACATACATGTTTTCCTCCACCTCATCTAAAGTAGAGAGAAAAAAAAAGGAAAAAAAATCTTAAAAAAAATTATATTTTGTGTTTTTGAGTTTAAAAGAAATAAAAGAAAAATTAAACATTTTGTTTATCTATCTCTAAATTCTTCCAAATTAAAAGATCAGTTAAGAGAAAAAGTTTTTCTCTTATTTCTTTACATTTATTTCTTTAAGAGTATTGGGTGTGGGCAACAAGATACAACATCAAGTTGTGTCACCTCACATGTCATAAAAGCAAATAATGTTAGAATACCAAGTGAGAAAATGGGCAACAAGATGCAACACTAACTTTTTTGAAAATAAATATGTTTTATTTTTTATTTTTTTCGAATTTGTTTTTTTTTCTTTTTCGTTTTTTTTTTCCTTTTTCGTTTTTGGTTTTTTTTGGTTTTTATGTTTTTTTAATCACTAAAATGAATATATTTGTACAAAACATAAAATTTTAAAAACAAAAAAAAAGACATAATATTTAGTGGGTATTAAAAAAACATAATTTCAACCTAAAATCATAACTAAAATACAATTCAAATTACTTCTAAAACCATACAACAATCCTAATTAACCCAAATATTTCTTCATAATTTGTTCATTCATTTCTTGTAGCATCGCTAGATCCTCATGCGCCAAACCCTCTTCGCTCGTCCGAAGAATTGACAACTGATGTGTCATTAGTTCTCTTTCTTTTTGCTCTTGCTTCTCCCGTACCTTCCTTTCTAGGAACTCCAAATGACGACGTTTCAAGTTATTTTTTTTTCTTTTATTAATAAATTGTGCTCGTCGAATTTCGCTCTCATTTCCGCCGCCTCTTTTGCTTTTGCCTCAACCTCCTCTGCATGCCTTGCAACTAGGGACGTCAAAAAGTCTCGTGAGACCCTGTTCCCGTGGGGGCCCTGTCCCGTTTGGGGGAAAATTTTTTTAAAAATCGGGGGCGGGACAAGGTTAACCCCCGTTTTAATTTCGGGGGCGGGGCGAGGTTAGGCAATCTCGTCCCGAAACCTCTATAGGGACCCCGTTAATAAATTAAACATATATTTACATATATTAATTATATAAATATAATAAACAATAACATGATTTGGAGCTTCCAAAATTCATCAAAAAACATGTTTAAGTTGTTAGTATAATGTTTTTAAGATTATATAACTTTTTTATTCTTAAAATGTAAACTTTTGTTATAAATAATTATTTGTTACCTAAAAAATAGTTTCTTTTAGCCTAAATAACAACTTCTTTTATAAAATAAAAAAATAAAAAAAATAAAAAATAAAAAAAACAACCCAAAATCAATCGGGGAAGGGGGAACGGAAAATTTTCGGGGTCGGGGGTGAGGGATGCACTCCCCGTCCCGTTTGCCCCCATTGACATCCGTACTTGCAGCGCGCCTCAATTTGTCGCATCTAGGCCGTCGTCGTGGTGAGGATATCTCCTCGATATCATCTGGGATCTCATCGGTGTCGGCGTTTAGGTCGATGTGAGTCTGTGCGTCCGACACGTTGACCAAGCTCGAATTCTAAGAACTTTTGGATTAAACCTCCGACGATGTAGGCGTTTTATTCCACCTTGGATCCGCTCGCAACAGCTCCCATGATTGTTCAAAGTCGAAAACATGTCCCATTTCGACCCGATATTATTCTTTTGCATATTTGAACAAATCGAATTCGTTTGTTCTGCTTTGCTGTTGCGCCTCAGCCGGTTGTAAATACCGTTGAATTTGTTGCACCGCTTAGTTATTTGACCCCATTTGCTGCTCAACATGTCATTGTTGAGATACGGTTTTTACTTCAAAATAGCGTGAAACTTGTCGCGCACCGCCCCCCAATAAGCTCATTCATTCCATTTCCGTGGAGTTCGTCTTTTAAAGTAATACACCAAGCCGCCGTCAAAGCATATTCCTCCTCCGGTGTCCACCATTGTGGACGTCTGCATTTTCTGTTTCAACCGCTATCGATTTCCCTTTTGATTTTCCTTTCCCTTTCCCTCTCCTACTACCTCCCGCTTCCACTTCAACCGATGGTTGTGTTGTAGGTGGTGGTTGGGTGGTTGTTTGTTGCATCGAAGCAAAAGTAGGGAAAAGATTTTGTTGTAAATTTTGTTGAAGGTAAGGTGAGTTGGGAAATTGCAGTGGTGGTGAAGCGGGATTGAATGCGGCGCCTTGGCATGAGATTCGGGATGTCATGTTCCGATAAACAGACCAAAAGCATAAAAAACAAAAGATAGATCATACAACAGTTACATATAACAACTGGTCTAATATCAAAAGATTTTGATAAGTCATCCAACTTATGCTCTCGCGCCACTACCTGTAATACAACAAAACTGAGTGGGTCAGGCTTGGGAGCCTGGTGAGCATATAGGGTTTTCAACCCACAATAAATAATTATATTTACTTTTACCAACCAACAATAACCCGATTACCCATTCCCGTTATCCTCACTTTAGGTCCCTAAAACAACATCTATCTCAAGGGACCTATTCTAGGATTTTCATCGGGACGGACATTACTGCTAAGGGGTTTCCTCAACAATAGATGTCCTAAAGGCAACCATGATGGGGATAGAGTAAACCGGTGAACACATCGTTCACAACACCTACAGGTTATGAGCCTGCTAGCATTCCACAGGACTGCCTAGAAAGAGTCTGTGGTCGTTATCCATACTCCGCTGAATAACTAGATCAACAACAACATCGAGGCCTCTCATCTATTTATCACACATCAACTATCTACCCATGTTCTACCCAACATATTAGTAGATAAAAATATATATTTTTATACATAGTTTAAAACCTGTATAGCATTCTCATTCAATCATATTCCAAACAACAGATGGGACATATACACATAACACGTATTTCATAGACAATAAATCATATCTATGAGATAGAAGAAAGTGAATATACATTCACACATATAACAACAAAATATACACATAACACGTATTTTGCGTAAAATACTTCAAAATTATGCGTTAGAAGAAAGTAACTACACACTCACTTGATCAGAAGATGATCGGACAGCACTACGACTTCTAGAAGTAGTATTCTTCGGTAGATCTGGAAGATCTTCACAAAAATTGGTTTCTCGTGTGCAGAGCTTCGGCTCGGGAATTGCACTTCTCTGGATCTTCGGGGCTTCGGGACTTGCTTCGGGGCTCGGGATTGATACCGGGGCTTCGGGATGTTTCTTGCACGAAAAACGAGGCAAAACGGGAGAGAGAGAAGAGAAAAGGAGCAAAAAGGTCGGCTGCCCTCGCATCCTTTATATAGGGGCAGAAGCCTCGCATTATGTTGGGCATAATGCTCAGCTACGCGGGGCGTACGCTTCGGAAATCGTCACTGCATACGTCATCGGAGCACTTGAGTGTGAGGCGGTGCATGCATCGGGGTACGCTGGGCGTAGTGTGAATCAAATCGGTGACTCCTTCGGATATACATCCGAATTAAAGATTAATTAATAAATATTAATCATTTAAAAACTTCGGAAATTCATATCTTCTTCATACGAACTCCGTTTTCGACGTTCTTTATATCCACGTGAAGGTGAGAATACGCTCTACAACTTTCATTTGGACTCCGTTGTCTAATTTTGACTTTATTTTTATTATTTATTTTTAGTAGGCCGGGACAGGAAAACTTCGTTATAAATTCATAACTTCTTCATCTGACGTCCGTTTTCATCTGTCTTTTCACCAATGCACTACTATCAACGAGATCTTCGATTATCGTTTAGATTGTTTCAACCAACAATCACTCGATCTCAAATTCGAGTTTCGGGCTGCATACTGCTAAGCTGAAACTTAGAAAAATCATAACTTCCTCATACGAAGTTAGATTTGGGCATTCTTTTTATGCACGCTCTCGGTTTAACGAACTCTACGACTTTCATTTAGATCACTAAGGCTAAATATCACTCTAACGTAAATTCACTTTTTACGTCATTCAACGTCGTGTCGGTTTTGTCGCGAAACTTCGACAGGTCATAACTTCTTCGTTATAACTCAGATTTCAGCATTCTATATATATATTCGGAAACCTCGTTTAAACTACTACAACATTATCCACATATATCGGCTTTATCTAATATTTCACGCTTATTTTTATTCTTAATTAAATTAAGACACACAATTAAGCACAAAACACTTAATACTCAAATAATACACTTATATTATTTCAAAACGGGTTACAAAGGTTAACCTAGACTATTATATCAACATTAATGACAAGCCCAGAAACACAGTCGTTACAGAAAGGCTAAGTCTGAGATTGTCCCATGTGTCATTCCGAAAGAGTCTGTTTTTTTCTATCGCCAAGAGAAGGGGCATTGGATGCGAAGCTACCGTATCTACCTGAAGGACCATAAGGATGGTAAAGTCAAAATATATGACTCTGCTTTAGGTAAGTGCACTATCTAATTCTATTAAGATCCTATTTGAAGATTCTTAGTACATGATGTGATGAGATCACATTTTGATGTTTTGTAGGATCGAAGAAGAGAAAGGAAACTTAAAGAAAATGCAGGCTGAGTCTGATCGCGAAGAGATGGATTTCGATCGCATGATTCAATGATCAGAATTTTGAGCTGCTACTTAAGATTTATGATAGATTGCTTAGAAATATGTAGCAACATAGTTTTCATATGTACTTGCATTGTAAGGAAATGTTTTCTGCATTTTCTAAATAAAAAAATGATTTTATCTTATTTTATATTTCCTTGCAATGGAATTTGTGAAAATTGATGTTTGTATGTTTCTATTTTTAGCAATATAGATTTGATTCTTTCGTTTGTGGTAGCGTCTAAATTTACCAAATAAGGAAATATTCTCATCACCAAAGTTTCAGTTGGATAGAAACTTGGAATCATGCGACATGTATTGTATGATGAATGAGAACCTTCATCTTTGGGAAATTAAGACTAATTTCTTGTTCACATATAGATGTGAGTCAAGTGAAGGACTAGGGGATCTAGTACACTTTGTTATGCAATGGTCAGGTCCACCACAAATATCGATAAGACAATTCGTCATGATTTACTAAAATTTTAGTAAATATGGTTATGCTTATAAGTTTAAGTGTAATTCTAAAACATTGAAAAAAGTTTCAAGGTATAGTAGAACGAATAAGAAGAATCAAATTAGGTAGAAAGATAAAAAGTTTCTCCAATCTAAAAGGAAATGAGAGTACTTTAGTATCGTGTTTTAGGATCATCCTAATGATTATGAAAACCATATCACAATTGATCCTCTAAGGACACCTTAGTGCACTTGTATGGCTAAGAAGAGGAATCAGGAATTGTTAAAATGGTTAAATCAATTAAGGTGAGTCATACTTCGTTCCAAAATCAAGTCTTAGAGTCATACTCCAAGATTGTTCCTTGAGTGACATATCTTAAGTAGGTTTATAACACATTTAGAATTGGTAGTTGTGATGTCTTTAAGACAAAGACCAACTAAGACCAATTATATGAAGTTTTGTTCCTTGATAAGAATTTGCACTAACTCTTGAATATTTGTTTGTCAAGCAGTGTTTTCTTGACAGAGAATCTTATATGTCAAGAGGTCAGTGGGAGCCTTAAAGATCTTGAAAAGTTCCAAGAACTAATCAAGAGTAAACTTATTGTCAATCACTAGCACACGACTTGAGGTTTGTAACTGATTGTGTTGACATATTCTTGTTTTTGTGCCCGTTCCAGTTAAAGTTGACTATGCATGTGAGTTCTATGAGTTCTCAATTGTTTGCATAAGGAAAAACACCTTGATCAGTGAAAGTTCATTAATCAATAAGGGCGAGCTGCTTAATAACTTGGAAGACATGGTAGGCCCTTATGCTGCCAAGTGGCAAGAAATTAAGATTGAACAAGTTTAGTCCATATGAGTTTGAATTTTTCAAAGACCTTGTCGTATGACAATGGTTGGAAATGACAATTTCACATGGATAGGAACACATACACCATAAAATCTAAGTGACATAAGGTTTCTCTCCAATTAATGAAAATGGTTGTGAGGATACGTTTTCACTAAGTATATTTTAAGGAGATAGCAGTTGTGTTAATTGCGTTCTCAAGTTCGATTATGATTACAACATCCCTCTTCATAGTTCGAATTGTGAGAAATGGAAAATAGTTTGAACATTCGGAACTTATTGTTGTAAGATCTGAATAGTTTAGACATACATATGAGCTTTCTAATAAAAGGTGTATGAGCTTAGATAAAGGCTTATCGAAGCATCTCGTATAGAAAATCCGAACTTTGGTAAAAAAGTCGATAAGTATTGATTTCTAGAAGTCCAACTGATTTCTGATACATGTGATAGCTAGTGGGAGCATAAGTGTTATGCTAGTAAGAATATAATTATCATGATAGTGGGAGCATGATTATTATGTGAAGTGTTGCAAGTTAGCAATACTGGTTATAGGAAACAAAGGTTAAGAATTTGCAAAGTTGAAAATTTTGAAAAGTTATATCTCTATAGTACGGGAGATGATACTTATACTTTATTTCGAATCTAAAAGTTTAGATTGAAGTATTAATCAAACTTAGTCATGGATATATGAATACCATGTTGAAATATTTCAACATTGGAAATTCTATATATGGAAATATTATAGCAAAAGACTGGTCAGGTATCATGTCTTTACGTAAGACATTATGAATCATATTCCATATGCTTCGGGTATAGGATCGATTGCATATGCTATAGTATTCACTTGTTCTAATTTTCCAGATGCCTAGGGCATTGAGAGGGAAAAGGGATTAGAACTGGTTATGATTGAAAGTTATTAAACAACTGTTAAGGACAATCTAAGGTTCGCTAAGGATTGGTCACTTATAGGCAATTGGAAGTATAGTAATGGATGGACCATGTTGACATTATTATGAATGGACAGGATTCTATTTATAATGAATTGTCATATGGCATATATGGAAATGTTTCCATAATGGGAGTTGGATATCAAGAATCTATGAGTAAGTTAGAAACTTTTATGCAAAAAGGATGTTCAAAGGAATGTGCTTTGAATATGAGACTTCATATCTATGGAATTCTCTTGTAACAATTTCCAATGGAAAGTTTTGTAATTGGCAAAATCTTTGTGACTTGTGTACATAATCGTTACAAAAGGATCACTGCATATAAGCTTAGAATCTAACAGATTACAGTAAGTGGCAAGGACTTGGTATTCTTACACTTGCGATAAGGATTTGGAATTGTACGTGAAATGAGTGTCATTGGAAATGTTTACAATTGATATATTTCACAAAGTAAGGACCATATGTAAACATAGTGTGCATGCTTGGAGAATGGGATGACTATTGTTTTAATTCAAGTATTAAGTTGATCAGTCGAAACATTATACAATGAATAATGTGTAATCGATATGGTGATTAAATAAAAGGTGTTTTATTTATATTCAAAAGTTTTGAGACCATATTGGATTCGATTATTCTTGTGTTTCATTTCGCATGTTTTGACTTCTCGAATAATAAGATTATTCAGACCATCCACAGTCAATCATACTTTGGAAGTAGGTATTGAGGCAAGACTGTCATGAATTCGTCTGTAGATTGTCTAAGTGTTAGACATAGCACAAGTTTGCTACAGTATTCATGAGTACTCTTGTAATAAGATTTGAGTATTGGATTAAACCCACGCTCATCTGAATCACTTCATGGATTTTATCACGAGTGATTGTGAGACAATAATATCATATATTCTTGAAACAGAGACATATGAGTTGTAGTTTGCAAGTCGTTTGCACATTGATGATGGGTAAACGCACCAGTAACTTGGTGTTATAAAATGTATCGTTGTGTGTGATTTGATGAGTAAATAGAGCAAGAATATGAGTCGAAGTTTATCCATTCCGTTTACCCTAAGAGGGATAAAAGCGATATCTATGGGCCCCTTGATGATTTAGTGATGACAACCCTAAGCGCTTGGCCAACCCTGGACTGATTTGATTTGTTCAATTAGTCAATCGTTATAAATCGGAAATCGGGAAACAACACATGGATAGAGAGAATGATTATAATCCACGTCTCATATCCATACGATATCTAGAATGGAGGAATATATGATCCCTTATCTAATGGATACGTCATTGACTAGGTTAGAGTTCGACAGCAGCTTTTGAGAGCTACGATTGCTAGTCGGGTTTTGAATCCGTACTTGCAGTTATAGTTATTAGACTTATCCAAGTGGGAGACTATTGGATTAGGTGTCTAAGCCCATAACTATAATTGGATATTTGAGAAAGAGGTTATTTGTGATTTATTAATATATTATAAGAATAATATATTAGTTGAGAAATCATATTATTCAATTGGTATTGATCATGAATTAATTTGGAATTAATTTATTGATCAAAACAGACTGATTAAATTTACGAGGACTGATTAGGTAAATCAGTAATACTTATAGTTTGGGCTAAAGATCCATGTTGATTAGGATTGGACTAAATCTTTGTGAGAGTCCATGAAGAGTTGGTCCAAAAGGCTAATGAGTTAGTGGATTAAAAGCCCAAGTGAATTAGGTTTTACAAGTTGAAACCCTAGGAATTCCAAACTATAAAATGAACCCCTAGCTTGCTAAAATCGGCCCCTATGACTAATAAGGTGAATGCCTAGCCGATTTTAGGTTCATAACCTCTCTCTCATTATCCTCCACTTGTTCATGGTGTTTGTGACTTGTTTGAGGCATCACACTTGAGGTGCTAAGATCTTGAAAGGCCAACAACTACAACCTATAAATAAGAGGTATTCTTCTAACTAGTTTTATGATTCATGTACCAAATTTGTATGCTAGATAAGTTTCATGCTTTGGATATTTTTTTTGTTGCATGTATAACTAGAGAAAACTTAGATCTAAAGCATTAGGGTTGTATGTGCACCATAGGAGTGTTATAGTACATAAAACCCAACAGCCTCCACTTCAGGTACCACATCACTTGCAGCTTCCACTTCACTTTCACTTTCACTTTGAAAGGCACTATCACTTTCACTTTCAAACATAACTACATGTTCCACTTCCAATTCAGCTTCAAGGTCCACTTGAACATCAACTTTACCTGTAAGAGGGAAAAAGTGTAATATATTACACTTCCAAATCAAAAATGGCACATAAGTGTAATATATTAGATAATTTAGCACCATACCATGTTTCTTAGGTTTTTTTGAAAACATGAAGTAGATGGTACATCATTTGGTCTTTGAGGACATGTTGATCTGTTATGCCCTCTTTCCCTACAAATGGTACATCTAAAGACCATTCCCCTTTTTGAGATTGTATGTTTTGTTCCCTTAGCTTCCCTTTCAACCTGATCCCTTTTCCTTTTCATCGTTAGTCTTCCAAGTAGCCTTCTTTTTTAGGGGGTAATGGTTTGGTGTAATCTACTTCAGGCCACATAGCACTACAATTTAGTGGCCTAATGTTATATCTATAACATCTTGCATACATTGATGTAGTAAACCATTCTGACATATAGTCCTCAGGATCCCTATTGAGGCTTGAAATGGCAGCATATCCATGCACACAAGGATACTATAACATCCCAAAATTCAAGCCCGAAAATTTCATTTTTGAATTAATATGTTTAATAAACATTTTACCAAAACATTGTCGATAAAACAACACCTTACAAAATCATAATGTTGTGTCTCAAACCATGGCATCAAAAGTAATGAAAATCATAGTACAATCCCAGAAACTCAATGCGGAAACCATGTGTGTGTGATGCGCTGCTACACCGCCGACTCCTTCCCCTTCGACGAAGAGGTACCTAAAACCAAAACCAAAATTGTAAGCACAAAGCTTAGTGAGTTCCCCCATCATACCACATACCATACAATATCGTCTGTCTCTTTCAACCGGTAACCTTCATTGGTATCTTTCAACCGGTAACCATCATCGATATCTTTCAACCGGTAATCATCATCGGCATCTTTCAACCGGTAACTGGGGACTATTTCACCCCTTACCACTAGCATGCAACAAAATTGTGACATCCCCATTTTCACGGCCAGAAAAGACCGATTTGTTTATGCTTTGTTTTATAAATCAGAGTGATCGTTTAAAGAAAACGGTTGCGGAATTTGTTCCCAAAATAAAATATGATAACCATTTATCAAAACGTTTCTCAAAGAGAATGTATTTTTATTAAATAATAAAACCTCGGGATGTCATGTTCCGATACAGACCAAAAGCATAAACAATAATAAATAGACCTTACAGCAGTTATTCATAACTACTGGCCTATAATCCAAAATCTCTCGTCAAGTCCACCAACTTATACTCTTGTGCCATTACCTGTAATGCAAAGAAAACTGAGTGGGTCAGGCTTGGGAGCCTGGTGAGCATATAGGGTTTTCAACCCACAATAATACAATTATTATATTCAACCATCAAACAATCAACTCAATTACTCATCCCTATTATGTTTCTTAGGATTTTACCCTAGGAATTCAACTACTCGTCATTCCTTCATTCCTAAGGATTGACCTAAGGGATTTACACAAACTTCCATTGCTACATAAGGCGCATCTGCCAACATTATCCTTTAAGCGCCTCTGCCAGGATTACGTCATACACTATGAGGCGCGATTGCCAGGTTTATGACATTCTCTTTTAGGCGCATCCGCCGACATTATCTTATAAGTGCATCTGCCAAGATTAACCTATAAGCGCATCCGCTATTATTATGACAATCTTTATTTGGCGCATCTGCCAACAATATCCTATAAGCGCATCTGCTAGGATCACTCTATAAGCGCATCTGCTTTTATTATGACAATCTCTATTTGGCGCATCTGCCGACATTATCCTATAAGCGCATCTGCTAGGATTACGACATTCACTACTTGGTGCATCTACCGATATTATTCTACAGCACCTCTGCTAGTCTTATGACATTCTTTAATTGGTGCATCTACCAATATCATTCTTAATCATCTTTCATACCTCATCATTTCATCACATACCAACTATCTCATCTACCCATGTTCTACCCAACATATTTGTAGATCTAGAATACACATACAGTTTATCTCATTTTAAAACTATATAAAACATTCATGCCATACTCATCTCAAATAAACAACAATATATAAACACATAGCACGTATTTTATACCAAATACTTCATATTTATGTGTTAGAAGAAAGTAACCATACACTCTGCCAAACGTACACTTAATACATTCAAACAATACTTGTATTATACCCGTGTTTATGAAAGGGACTATACATCCATCCATATAAACAACTTTATATTATCCACGTAGCACGTATTTCAACGAAAATACTTAATAATTATGCGTTAGAAGAAAATAACTACACACTCACACTTATAAACAACAATACTCTTAATACACTCAAACCAAACTCGTATTATTATTGTGTTTATGAAAGGTAGTATACACTCACTTGATCAGAAGATGATCGGACAGCACTACGACTTGCAGAAGTAGTAATCCTCAGCAGATCTGGAAGATCTCTTCAAAAATCGAACTTCTCGCGGGCAGAGCTTCGGCTCGGGAACCGCACTTCTCGGGATCTTCGGGATCTCGGGACTTGCTTCGGGGCTTGAGAACAATACCGGGGCTTCAGGGTATTTCTGGCACGCAAATCGATGCAAAATGGGAGAAAGAAGAGGAGAAATTGGCAAAACTATCGGCTGCCTTCGGATTCCTTTTATAGAGGCTGAGCCTCGCACGTACGCGGGGCGTACGCCAGTACGCGGGGCGTACTGGTCCGAAAAACGTCACTGCGTGCGTCATCCGAAGCCACTTGCTGCGAATGTCGACACTTCGGAGTACGCGGGGCGTACTCGAGTACGCGGCGCGTACCTCGGATCAGACCGGTGACTCCTTCGGATAATGCTTCCGAATTAAAGATTAAAAATAAATACAAATTATTTAATAATCTTCGGAAATTCATATCTTCTTCATACGAACTCCGTTTTCGACGTTCTTTATATCCACGCGAAGGTGAGACTACGATCTACAACTTTCGTTTAGACTCCGTCGGCTAATTTTGACTTTATTTTTATTAATTATTTTTAATAGGCCGCGACATAAACTTTCGTTATAAATTCATAACTTCTTCGTTTGACGTCCGTTCTCTCCTAACTTTTTATCGCTTCGATACCAACAATGAGATCTTCGATTCTCATTTAGATTGCTTCGGCTAAATACCGCTCTAACGTAAATTCACTTTTTACGTTGCATTGCGCCGTGCCGGTTCTGTCGCGAAACTTCGACGGGCCATAACTTCTTCGTTATAACTCGGATTTTGGCGTTCTTTACATGCACGGAAACCTTGTGACATATACTACAACTTGGTTAAGATTAATCCTTCTAGATAATCTTCCATCAAAAAGTCATTTTTGACGCTTATTGTTTCTAAATTGACTAGCCCTGATCTACGGGCGTTACAAAAATATATAAGCATACAGTCAGGCATATCCGAGTACTAACCTACCCCTAGGTCCTAAGGACCACTGTCAGGGAAGCTAATCCCTACTACACACATAACATGCAATACAATTAAATCTCATGACCAAAACACATAACCAGACCAAGATAATTATCACAAAGACAATCATCTTCTAAATACCCTTTTTTGGTGGGCCGACATTGTGGCCTTAGACCCACCCCTACTAGAAGGTAACTCACCTCAATGTCGTGCAGTGTTTGAATTATACTCGGCGCACAGGTCGACTCCCTTCGACTCCTCTATTCCTAGACGACTGCCTTCAAGTCAACACACAACACGTGCAACCCTAAACAGGGTTAGTCCAAGTCCAGTCAAAGTCAACTTCAAGTTGACCCAACTCGTCGAGTTGGGCCGTCAACTCGTCGATTCCCTAACTCTTTACTCGTCCTTATCCACGTCTCGACTCGTCGAGTTTGGCATTGACTCAACGAGTTCCTCTCTTGTATGAACATCACATGAAACTCATCCGACTCGCCGAGTTGTATGAACACTCGTCAAGTCCACCTTCATCTGATGAACAAGTCCTGTCCTCGACTCTCTGAGTTGCATGAACAACTCGTCGAGTTCATCTTCAATCTTAAGAAGATTGCCTTGGACTCGCCGAGTCTGTTCTAGTACTCGTCGAGTCCCATGAACTCCAGGTCTAAAATTACGTCTAATGCATTGGGTCGCTCTATCTGTCCGGTTACAACCCTTCTAACACTCAACTGAGTTCTTTTGACCTTCAACAGATATGAGACTCAAACCCTTAGACTCGTCGAGTCCCAAGAACGGACTCACCGAGTCGGTCACGTCCACACTCTAAATCCTCGATTACTGATGTACAACCTTTTATCAAAAGATAGATCCAAGCTTCTACAATCGATCTAGCACGTAAAGTTACAAACTTTACGTGTTTGCATGGAACTTTGAGCTCAAAAAGACATAAAACAAGCTCTTATGATGCATGGTACCTTTCATGGGTGCAAAAGCAGTCCCCAACTACCTTGTGACTCCCTTAATGACATGATTCAGAAGCTCTAACCCCCAACCATGTTTGCAATCATGGTTGGCCATCAAAAATGGCTTATAAAAGTCCTAAATCTCCCCAAAAAGGGATCTAACAAATGAAAGAGCAAGGTTACAACTTTTTACCTTCATTGAACTGTAGAAGGTGCACAAACTCAGGTTCCCTTGGTCTTTACTTGCTTTCCCAAGCTTTTCTCTTTCCTTCTTAAGACCACAAGCACCAAAATCCACCAACAAGGTTTAAATTGCTTCAATAACGGCTAGGGTTTCAATGAGAGGTGTTCTGGGAGCATAAGGGACGTTGTGGCTGACATAACATTGTTTAAATAGGGTGCAAACCCTCGAATTAGGGTTTTTGTCCAGACAGGGTCTACTCGTGGAGTCCGGGACCCGACTCGTCGAGTCCATCACTTAAATCCCGTGTCTCATCCCACTTCTACTCGGCGAGTTGGTCCTTCAACTCGCCGAGTCAAAGGCCAAAAATGCAAAATACTTGGAAAAAAATACGTACCAAGACCCAGGTGCTGCAGATACCTTGTTAACTGTCATGCCTGGTATCCACATTGTATGGTATTAATGTAACACCGAGAATTTCAAAATAATTTTTCGCAATATAAAAAAAACATTTCTCATTTAATTTCATAAAAACATTAAGTTTCAAATTCCAATCTATATTATACAAATCCCAAGATCACATAAATATATCAAAGTCCTCTGCGTGTGTACAGATCAAGCCGACGCCTTCCCACGGTCATCGCTAGTACCTGAAACAACAACACTAACACTGTAAGCACGAAGCTTAGTGAGTTCCCCACAATACCACATAAAACACATATTAGCCACTCGAGGCTATAACTCTATGGGTCCGTGCACCCAACTCTATGAACCCTCAGGTTCTAACTCTAGGAACCTTCCGGTTCCAACTCTGTAAACATGCACAGCATAAATCACATAGAAATAATGCAGTACAACACATGGCATACACATAACATACATACACTAACACATAGCTCTGATTACCTACTCAAGGTAAAGTATAGTGAGAAGACTCACCTCGCGTGTCTCGGTATCTCACGAACCCTGGAAACCCCTCGTGCTCGATCCTCCGAGCTCTAATCCTCCTATAACATCACATGACTCTAATTAACACTTTTTATTTCTAAGGTTGACTATTCCTAAGAAGTCAACATAGGTCAACGGTCAACGGTCAACTTTGACCGGACTCGGCGAGTGCACACGACAACTCGGCGAGTCTAGACGTTCTCACCAACTCTCTAGGATTCCCTTTCTACACGTCGAGTACTCCCCCTGAATCGACGAGTTTCACCTGGCAGAAATCGCGGGGCCACCCCGACTCAACTCGCCGAGTCTCAAGAACGACTCGACGAGTCCCAGCTCGACTCAGTCCACTTGACAACCCTCTCTAACTCGCCCTGACTCACTGAGTCAACCCCTGACTCGACTGGACCACTCACTGGCCGGTCCAAGGCAATCTTCAAGCTACTCGCCGAGTCTGCTCATCGGACTCGGCGAGTCCATGCCATGCAATCACTCAAACTTGCTTCTAAGGTCAGATCTACTCCAACAATTCATAGATCTGGCCCTCCTAGACTGATTCACCACGTAAAGCCCCAGACTTGGTACATAAACAACCTCTATATGACCATATATGAAGAATTATCAACAAATCTCACTACTCAAGGTCATAACCTCCATTGTTCTCCATAAAGCTTGATGAATGAGGCTCTCTAGACCTCTATGGATCCAGATCCGAAGTCTCATCATTAGCAAGGGACTATTTGGCCATCCAATCAACTCAACAAGGTCACAAGAAACCCTAAAATCAATTATACTTCACAAGACAGGAGATGAGCCGAAATCATACCTTTAGATTGAAGGGCTAAGCTTTAAATCCACCGAATAGCAGTCTCCTTTGCCTCCTCTTGGCTAGAACCTCCCTCCTCTTTGCTAAACAACACACAAATGTCAAGAAATGCTTCCTTTCTCTCTCAAATCGCTAAAGCACTCTAGGGTTTCTCTCTATGGACTGTGGGGTGCAAATGACGGCCATAAAGGCCCTTTAAATAGGTCCCAAACCCGAGAAATTAGGGTTTCATTAAACAGCGTGGACTCGCCGAGTCCATATCCTGGACTCGCCGAGTCCATATCCTAGACTCGCCGAGTCCAGACGAATCCCGCGTCCAGAATCGCGACCCTAATCGGCGAGTCTGAGCTCCAACTCGCCGAGTCCCCTCTCAAAACACAAAAAATTAAAATAATAAAATACTTGGAAATCCGGGCTGTTACAATTAAGGTCTACAACATATCTATCAGACCCTACCCTCACCTCAAATTGCCTATAAACAAAATGCACCACTTGCCAAAACCTATCCATAATCACATATGATTTAGAAAATATTAAAAATGTCAAACATATAAGTAATAAAAATTTACCTTTGTTGTTCCTTGAGCTTGTTAAATTTCAACCTTATAGAGGGACATATGTTTACATCCTAAGATTGACCCTTGCTCATGTAGATACACAACCTTTCCATTACATAAATTTAGATTTCTTCTAACATGGTAATGAGTCTTTTCTTCCTAACAGCTTCAATCACTGAGTTAAAACTTTCAGAAACACCATTTTCATATGCATCACAACTCCTATCAACCTAAAAATGCTTTACACCAGGTTTTAGGGTCCCTTTCCATCAAATGTTCATAAGCCAGTGGTTCCAGCTTCTTGATTTCATTCATATGGTACTCAAATTTTTGTTGAATTGAAGATCCAGAAGCTCTCCAAAATAGCTTCCTAAATATGTGACCCTTAAATATTATATGGAAGTTAGCACATATGTGCCTAGCACATTGCATATGCTCTGAAACTGGAACCCTTTCCTTCACAACTTCAGTTAATCCGTATAATCAATACATACAAAGCATAAGCCAAAAATATATGAAGTATGGAAAATATGAATAAGTGAAGTTTAAACACTACTTTGTGTTGTTTTCATATTATGGTTAGTCCATGCCTAACTCCCATTCCAATGATATCAATAAGAAGATCAAGAAACCACTTCCATATGCCTTTATTTTCCACTGCAACCACATCCTATGTAACATGATATATGTGGTTGTTTGTGTTGGATTAATGTCTAAGCATGTAACCATATTTGGTAAGTACTTGACTCGGTTGTGCATGGTCCTTTTGGGTTGCCTTCACCAAAGCAAATTGACTGGAGAAATAATAGAGAAAGAGGTTATTATGGTTTATTAATATATTATATGAATAATATATTAAAGGAGAAATCATATTTATTTAGTTAACATTGGTCAAGAATTAATTTTGTGATTAAAAGAAGTTAACTAAACTAGGGGATGAACTGTAATTATGTGATAGTTGCAAAGTAGGGCAATGGATGCCCTATAGGATAGGGTGGACGAATTCAAGGGGATAAGGCCTTACAATTCGTCCATGATAAGGTTTCTAGGGTTATCCATTGGGCTGCTTGGTGGGCAAATAATCAGATAAGGATAAGGACTAAAACCCTTATCCCTACACCTATATAATCACCCCTTGGCATATAAAATTCGTCCATGCCTTGATACCTAGGGTTCCTAGAGCCGAATTTCATACCACCCCTCTCTCTCTTGCCTCTCCATTTGCTCTTGGTGTTTGTGAGCCATTAGAGGTACTACACTTGTGGTACTTGCTTTCAAAGACAAGAAGATTCAATATTCAAGTTGTTATTAATATATAATAACAAGAGGTATGTATTTCATCCTTCTTTGGGATTTCGAAATTACTAGAAGCAAGCTAGGTTTCTTTATGTGTTCATAATGTTGTATAACTAATAGTGACAACATAGATCCAACTCTAGGGTTGCATGCACACATAAGATTGTTTGTATAATACCCGACAGTGGTATCAGAGCCATTGGTTTGTGTTTTCAATTAGTTTTCTATACAAAAGTATGAATTTGACATATTAGGGTTTATAGCCAATAAACCCTGAAGGCATGATTTTCGAATTTAGGGTTCATAAGCCTTAAATTTCGAAATTTGGTTAGGGTTTCTTAAACCCTTTCCTTAGCCACCAAGATTTCGAATTCTAGGGTTATCCAACCCTTGAATTTCAAAATTGCCTCCTTCCCCAAGATTACATCCTAAAATTCTAGGGATTTGGATAATTCCATATCTTGTAATTATCTTTTAAGTGTTTAAATTTGGTAATTAAAGATTTTGAATTATCTCATCCCATAATTTCGAATTTAAGGGATTTGGTTAAATTAATTGTTTAATTTAATAGATATCCTCCAAGATTTAATAATTCAAATTAACTGTTTAATTTTGGAAAATTATTAAATCAATGTTTTAATATTTAAGATTTTAAAAATTAAAAAGTTTGATTTCTTGAAAATTTTAAATATAATTAAAACCTAATTGTTTTGAAAAGTTTCAAAACTTGCCCTCAAGTTTTGAAATTTAAATTGTTTGATTAAAAGTTTAATTTTTGAAATTCTAAATTCTAAAACCCTAATTTTGAAAAGTTCAAATTACACCCTTATGGTTTTATTAAATTAATTAAGTGTATAATTAAAAGAGAGTTAATAAATCCATAATGATATGGTTTATATTTAATAAAATTAAAAGTGTAATTTATAAAATTAAACCACCTAGTATTTTAAAAGTGTAAAATACATCCTTATAATATGTATAATATTAAAAGTCTAATATTATATGTGTATAACTTAAATGCTAGTCTTACTGTTAGTAGGCCTCATTCACGAAACCAATCTATAAGGGGGTATAAGGTTATGGCCTATAAAATGGTCGTTTAATGGGTGTCCACTCTCACCCACCGCTTCCTTGATTGGTGGATGGCCGTTAGCCGAACGGGTAGGATAGGGCAAACCCTCTCCTCATTAAAAGTATAATGAAAAATAAAGTAGCTAAATGTTTCCAAATTTCCCAATCTTAGTTACTTTAGGCAAAAGTGAATTGATGTAATTCCATGAAATTACACTTTGTACCCTTGCTAAGACGTTAGTGGAGCGTGTGTGGTTAACCGACACACTAATTGGGTTCTAAGCAAAGGTGGCAAAGGGTGACTCGATGTTTGTCAAAGTTCGATGGAGCGTGTGTGGTTAATCGGCACATCGAATAGGTGATTGTAACATTGGGGGCACCATGTATATTTGCATGGTTATTCACACCGTGTTTTGTGATCCTCGGCATCCCAATCACAAATCGAGGGGCATATCGAGATTTAAACATGCCATTGAATAGTTCAATGAATCTCAAAAGATCTAAGAGTTTTCAATACAATTAAAACTTAAATTTCCTTTCGTTTTTCATAGTGGAAAATTAGTGAATCGTCATTCACTTACCTTTAAATGTTCTGCAAGTTGGATTACGGCATCCCTCTTCCAATTTGTAGGGTGTTGTGTTGGATCCTAGCCTTAATATCTCATTTGGGTGTTTTATTAAGGACTCAATCAACTAAACTTGAATTTTCTCCCGTTTCATAGATGTCAAAGTCTGACAACTATGTACTTCCTATCTCCATTGGAAAAGGATTTCCACATAAAGATGATGTTCCACGATTGGATTGTGGAAATGGAAATCATGCTTCATTTCTCCACCTCCTCCAATAATTCTCCCTGACCTATGTGTTTAAAAACTTGAAAAGTTCAAGGTCACTCAAGCCCTATTGGCAATAAGACACAAATATGGAAAGTTTGTGTGTACATACGTCTTAAAGATGAAGTCACACATTGACAAGATTGTTAGGTGTCGATGTCTCAAGGAAGTTGGCTGTTGACTTGGTTTTTAGTGACTTCCCGAATCATATGGTAAGTTCGTTAGAGAGTACTATATGATGGACCACGACATGACCCTTATTGATTTGACTCATTTGCTTATTGCTGCTTGTGACATCCCCATTTTCACGGCCAGAAAAGACCGATTTTTTTGTTTATGCTTTATAAAAATCAGAGTATCTCCTTTAATATAAAGGTTGTGGAAATTGTTCCTATAATTATTATGTTTAGACAGTCAAACAATCAACCCAATTACCCATCCCCATTATCTTCTTTAGTCTTAAGGATCTACCCTAAGAATCAGTTATTCCTCATTCATTCATTCCTAAGGATCATCCTAAGGAATCGTAGCGAAGTCCATCGTTGCCACGGCTTACACAAAAGACACTAAGTCTGCATAGTTGTCAGGGGTTAGGCATCAAGTCTGCATGATCGCCAAGGTTTACACAATGGGCACTAAGTCTACATAGTCGCCAAGGTTTAGGCATCAAGTATGCATGATCACCAAGGTTTAGGCACCAAGTCTGCATGGTCGTTAAGGTTTAGAGTACACTGGGTGAACACATCGTTCACAACACCTACAGGTTGCGAGCCTGCTAGTGTTCCATTGGACTGTCTAAAATAGTTTGTGGTTGTCATCCATACTCTGCTGAATGACGGGGCCATCGTTTGGGAAAAGGATTCGCACATCGTCCACCTCTCACCCTCACCTCGTGGTCTATAACACCTCTCAACTCATCATCCAACTCATATTACATCTACCCATGTTTTACCCCAACATTATCGTAGATATAAAATACATATACAGTTTAAATCATTTAAAGCATGTATAAATCGTTCATCCAGCATAGACAACAAGTATTCAGATAATATGCACACACAGCATGTATTTTATATAAAATACTTCATATCTATGTGTAAGATGAAAGTAACCATGCACTCACCTGATTAGGTGGTGACTCTGTACTCGGACAGCGCTTCGTTATCTCAAAACAATTTTCCCACGACAAAACCTAGTATCAATATCACTAGGGTTTAGTCTAACGTTAACCGTGACTAATTAATATTCTAGCTATTATTATTATTATATAAGAGTTAAAAACACGCTCTATATAACTCATAATAATAGCCCAAATAATTATTTTAAGGGACCTAATAACATTACTATAATTATTTAAAAGCTATATTTAAAATAGCGTAGGCGTAGCTCACTTACAGCGGGTTTTAAAGAAAACTGGGCTCCGCTGGAGCAGCGTTCCCGAGCCGAAAGGCTCTTCTTCTTGGAGCCGTCGGGTGCTCTGGGGCTTCCGCATCGTGCTAGGGAGGTTCCCTAGGCTTTTCGGGGGGTTTCGGGGCTAGAGAGAAGTTCTAGAGAGAGAGAGAGAGGGAAGTGAGGGGAGGTGTGAGGAATGAATGGAGGCCTCACCACTTATTTATAGGGGCTGGAGGAAGGTTCACATCGTGAATTTTTAATATTCACGTCGTGAGCCAGGCTGGCTACAGCCAGGTGCAGCCTGGTGCTGACACGTGGCATCGCACACAGGGTAGAAATCAGCCGATTTTCAAAAATTCATAACCTTCGCATACGAACTCCGTTTTCGATATTCTTTATATTCAAGCGTAGGTAAAAACAAGATCTACAACTTTCATTTAGACTCCGTCGGCTAATTCTCGACCGATCTTAAATTTAACAGTAGGAGGAGATTAGACTGCTAAATGACCGCGAAGAATTCGTAACTCCATACGGACTCCGTTTTTGTCTATCTTTTTACCGTTGAGTTCCTATTAATGAGATCTTCAACTCTCATTAAGGTTGCGTAAGCCAAAAACCGCTCGAACTAAAATTCGAGTTTCGGGTCGTGCACTGCTATGCCAAATCTTAGAAAAATCATAACTTCCTCATACGAAGTCAGATTTGGGCGTTCTTTTTTGTATGTTCTCGGTTTAATGTATACTATAAATTTTGTTTAGATCACTAAGGCTAAAAAGTCATCTATCTTAAATTCACTATTTACGTCTCCCGATGTCGTGCCGGTTTTGCCAAAAAACTTCGACGGGCCATAACTTCTTCGTTATAACGCGGATTTCGACATTCTTTATATACATGGAACCCTTGAGACATATTATACAACTTGGTTAAGATTATTTATTCTAAATAATCTTTTGTCGAAAAGTCATTTTCGACCCCTATTATCTCTAAATTGACTAGCTCGGATCTACGGGCGTTACACTGCTGAATCAAAAATGATTTTTGCGCACTGGTCGAGCAAATTTTGTCTAATAAATCAATATCCCAACCTTCTATGGGAAATGGCAACATTGGAAGTCCAGAAAAGTTTTCTCCTCGCAAGAGAAAGGTTGACTCTAAGATAGTCTCGTGTACCATTCTAGAAGAATCCATATGCTTCTACTGCCAAAAAGAAAGGGCATTGGTTACGAAGCTTCCTTGACTACCTGAGAGATCTAAGAGATGGGAGAGTCAAGATGTATGACTCTGCTTCAGGAAAAATCCACTATCTAACTCCATTAATTTCCTATTTGGAGATTCTTAATAACATGATAAGACTACATTTGGTGTTTTAAAGGATCGAAGAAAAGAAAGGAAGCTTAATGGAAAAAGCAAGTTGAGTCTGATCGCGAAGAAATGGATTACGATCGCATGGATTCGATGATTGGATTTTAAGTTGCTGCTTAGAGTTATGATAGATTTCTTAGGGATATGTAATAACATAGTTTTCATTTGCGTTGTAAGGATATATTTTTCCGCAATAAAATAAATTTTGATTTTGTCTTATTTATATTTCCTTGCGATGGAAATTATGAGAATTGATGTCTATGTGTTTCTAATATAAGCAATATTAAGTGGATGAGATTCTTGGTTATATTATTTATGGTAGTTTTCTAAGTAAGGAAAGATTCCCATCGCTCAAGTTTCAATTGGATAGAATCTTGGAATCATATGATTTGAATCATGTGATGTATGGAAATCTTAGTACTTAGAAATTTTAAGACTAATTCCTTGACAAAGAGTCAAGTGAAGGACTTGGATATCGGGTTCACAATGTTCTGCACCAGCTAAGTCCATCATAAATAACAATCAGATTGTTCATCATATTTACTAAAGGATTAGTGAATATGGTTATGCTTATAGGATTAAGCATGATTCTGAACCATTGAAAAGTTTCAATGAATGGCAGAACGAATAAGACGAATCAATTAGGCAGAAAGATAAGAAGTTTCTCCAATCTAAGAAGAAGGGAGAGTACTTCTATATCAAGTTTTATGATCGTCTTAGTAATTGTAAACGAACCATATTACAATTCATCCTCTAAGAACATCTTAGTACACTAGCTTGGCTAAGAAGAGTAATCAAGAATTGATATAGTGGTTAAGACGTTAAGATGAATCATACTTCGTTCCGATATCAAATAATAAAGTTAAGATTGTGACATCATGTCACACATCTTAAGTAGGTTTATAACATTTAAATGTGTAATAGATAAAGTTTTCTTATTCCTACACATTTGAAATTTGTAAGTTGTGATGTCTTGAAGAAGACAAAGACCAACTAGAACAAATGAAGTTGAGTGTTAGTCTTGATAGAATTTCGCACTAACTCTTGAATATTTTTTTGTCAAGGAATGTTTCTTGACAAGAGAATCATATATGTCAAGAGGTCGGTGGGAGTCTAAATGATCTTGAAAAGTTTTCAAGAACTAATCAAGAATAAACCTAATCAATAATCACTCGCACACGACTTGAGGTTTCTAACCAATCGTGTTGACATATTCTCATTTTTTGTGTCATTCCAGTTTAGTCAACTATGGATGTGAGTTCTATGAGTTCTCAATGGATTGCATAGGGGCAAGGCACCCTGATCAATGAAAAGTATTTTGAAATGTAGGGGTGGGCTGCTCAATAACTTGGAAGCAATGGTGGGACCCTTGATGGTAAGAAATTAAGAAGAACAAGTTCTGTCCATAAGAGTTTGTTTTTGTCACTAACATTATCTTGTGATTATGGTTATGACAAATTCACATGGATAAGAGCAAATACACAATAAAATCTAAGTGTCATAAGGTTTCTCTCCTTCATGAAAATGATTGTGAGGAAACGCTTTCACTAAGAAAGATTTTAAAGATAACATTGTGTAATTTAGATTTCTCAGATTCAACTATGATTACGGCATCCCTCTTCATAGTTCGAATAGTGGGAAATGGCAAATGGGTCTGAACATTTTAGACTTATTACTATAAGTTCTAGAATCGTCTAGACACACACATATGAGCTATCTAAGAAAAGGTGTATGAGTTTGAGAAGCTTAGATAAAGTCTTATCGAAGCATCTAGTATTAGAAATATGAACTTAAGAAATTCAATAAGCATTGTTTTCTAGAAAGTTAACTATTTTCTGAATACATGTCAAAACTAGTGGGAGCATAAGTGTTATGCTGGTATGGATATAATCATCATGTTAGTGGGAGCATGATAATTATGGTAGGTTGCAAGTTAGCAATATTAATTATAGAAAACAAGAGTTTCACTTTGCCAAGTTGCAAGGGTTGAAAGATTGTTTTGCTATAATTAAGGGAGAGAGTTTTTATACTTTGTTTCGAAATCTAAGAGCTTAGATCGAGAAATTTTAATCAAATTTAGTCAAACATATGAATTGCATTCTCAAAATTCGGTTATGATTACGGGATCCCTTTTCTTAATTCAAGTTTTGAGAACAGGGAAAATAAAAATATTATGGCAAAAGACTGGTAAAGTATCACGTTTTTATGTAAGACATTATGTTTCATGTTCCATACGCTTCGAGTATAGGATCGATCGCATATGCTGTAATAATTGACCGTTCTAAAATTTTCCAAATGCCTAGGGCATTAAGAGGGAAAAAGTACTAGAACCGGACATGACTAAGTTTATTAAACAACTATCAAAGCACAGTCTAAGGTTCATCAAGGATTGGTTGCTTGTGAGTAGTTGTAAGTATAGTATTGGATGGACCATATTGACATTATTATTATTAGATATGATCCTATTAATAATGAGTTGTCATATGGAAAATATAGAAATTTTTCCATATTGGGAGTTGGACGTTAAGAATCTATATATCTAGATTAGAAACTTTTATGCAAAAAGGATGTTCAAAGGAATGTACTTTGAATATGAGACTTCGTATCTATAGAATTTTCTTGCAAAAATTTCCAATAGAGGACTTTGTAATTTCATTCGCAAAGTCATTGTGACCTTGGCGTTATGACATTACGAAAGGATCGTTGCATAAAATGTTAGAATCTAGAATATTCTATAAGTAGGAAGAATTTGGTATTCTTACACTTGTGGTAAGCATTGGGAGTTGTGAACTTAGTGTGATTGAAAATGTGTTCAATTAATCTATTTCACAAAGTTAGTACCATAGGAAAACTTAGTGTGCATGCTAAGAACATGGGACAACTGTAGTTATAATTCAAGTAATAAATTGATTACCTGAAACAACAAATAATGAGTAATCAATATGGTGATAAATAAAATATCTTTTATTTATACTCAAAAGTTTGAGGCCTTATAGGATTAGTATTATTCTTGTGTTTCACTTTGCATGTTTTGACTTCCTAAATAATTAAATTATTTCAGAATAATCAAATTATTCGAATGTTCCACAGTCACTCATACTTTGGGAGTAGGTATGAAAGAAGATTGTCGTGAATTGGTGTGTAGATTGTTTAAAGTGTATTAAACATGGAAAAGGTTTGCTGCAACGTTCATGAGTGCTTAAGAATATGATTTGAGCATTGGATTAAACCCACGCTCACTTGAATTGCTTCATGGATTTTATCACGAGCGATTGGTGAGACGATAATATCTTATATTCTTGAAACGAAGATGTACGAGTTGTATCTTGCGAGTCGGTTGCACATTGATAATATATAAACACACTAATAACTTGATGTTATAAAACATATTGTTGTGTGTGATTTGGTGAGTGAGTGCAAGTGAGCATTGAGTCGAAGTTTATCCGTTCCTTTTACCCAAAGTGGGATAAAAGTGATATCTGTGGGCCCTTCGATGATTTAGTGATGACAAACGTAAATGCTCGACCGGGCTAGGGCTAATTTGATTTGTTCAATTAGTCATTCGTCGTAAATCAGAAATCGGGAAACAACACATAGACTGAGAGAATGATTTCAATCCATGTCTCATGTCTATATGATATCTAGAATTGAGGAATATATGATCCCATATCTAAAGGACAGGTTACTGATAATATCAAAGTTCGACAGCGACTTTGAGAGCTACGATTGCTAATCGGATTGTACTTGCATTTATGGTTACTAGACTTATCCAAGTGGGAGACTGTTGGATTAATGTCTAAGCTTGTAACCATATTTGGTAAGTACTTGACCCGGTTGTGCATGGTCCTTTTGGGTTGCCTTCACCAAAGCAACTTGACTGGAGAAATAATAGAGAAAGAGGTTATTATGGTTTATTAATATATTATATAAATAATATATTAAAGGAGAAATCATATTTATTTAGTTAACATTGGTCAAGAATTAATTAAGAATTAATTTTGTGATTAAAAGAAGTTAACTAAACTAGGGGGTCGAACTGTAATTATGTGATAGTTGCAAAGTATGGCAATGGATGCTCTATAGGATAGGGTGGACGAATTCAAGGGGATAAGGCCTTAGAATTCGTCCATGATAAGGTTTCTAGGGTTATCCTTTGAACTGCTTGGTGGGCAAGTAATCAGATAAGGATAAGGACTGAAACCCTAATCCCTGCACCTATATAATCACCCCTTGGCATATGAAATTCGTCCATGCCTTGATACCTAGGGTTCCTAGATCCGAATTCCATACCTCCCCTCTCTCTCTCTCTTTCCTCTCCATTTGCTCTTCGTGTTTGTGAGCCATTAGAGGTACTACACTTGTGGTACTTGCTTTCAAAGACAAGAAGATTCAATATGCAAGTTGTTATCACAATATAACAACAAGAGGTATGTATTTCATCCTTCTTTGGGATTTCGAAATTACTAGAAGCATGCTAGGTTCTTTATGTGTTCATAATGATGTATAACTAATAGTGATAACATAGATCCAACTCTAGGGTTGCATGCACACATAGTAGTGTTTTTATAATACCCAACAGTTTGCATCCCTCCCAATGGCTGCAAGCAACTGACCTTTGCATATGCCCTTTAAGAAACAACCATCTACTCCAATTACCCTCCTACAACTCTCCATCCATCTATCCTTAAAACCATTTAAACACACATAAAACTTTGAGAAGTATGTTTCCCCACCAGGCATCACATCTACCTCCATCTTAACTGTTGATCTAGGATTTTTCCTTTTTAGCTATTCTCCATAGCTCCATGTTTTGGCATAACAATCTATTAAAGTGCCACACACCAAAACCGAGAACGGCGGAAACGTTTTGGGGTAGATGACGTCATGTCAAGTATCACAACATATGCATTATAATAATCAAAGTACAACAACCATTGCATTAATAGTAATAATTTTACATAGGTTACCTTTAGCAACAACATCAAAGTAAATACAGAGAAAAACATATAATGCAGCTCGGTACAAGGCTGTCTTCACAAAAGCTCCCGGAGTGTACTTGTCTACGGATGACCTGAGAATACAAGTTATTTTGAAAGCGAGTATCAGCATTTTTAAATGCTGGTGAGTTCATAAGTAGTTAATGACATTGGTATAAATACATGTTTTACTTCAAAAATAATCTCACACAATGATGGTGATTTGAGTTTACAGAGTATTAGAGACCTTCCTAGAAAATCCTATATTTTCTAATAAAAGTAGTCTTCTACCAAGACCCAATTGTTTTATGTTTAAACCAAAGATTATCTTTATTAAAAGCAGGCTTCTACCAAGACCCATATGTTTTATGTTTAAGAAACATTTTCCCCTTAAAGGTACTATCATTATCATAATATGATTTATACTTTAAAGAATATCTGAGAAAATCATAATCACAAATAATAGTGGAAATAATATTTTTACCTCAGCAGTAACGTTGCTGCCTAAAAGTAAATAAAGCATAGACTTCAGGTAGTATTGAATGAACAACACGCCTAGCAAAGTCTAAAGGATAAAATACAGACTCCAGGGTGGTATTGAATGAACAACACACCTCAGAAGGTCAAAAAGGATGAAGTACAGACTCCAGACGGTATCAAGTGAACAATACGTCTAGCAAAGTCTAAAAGAAAGAAGTACAGACTCCAGACAGTATCAAATGAGCAATACGTCTAGCAAAGTCTAAAAGAAAGAAGTACAGACTCCAGACAGTATCAAATGAGCAATACATCTCGCAAAGTATAAAAGAAAGAAGTACAGACTCCAGACAGTATCAAATGAGCGATACGTCTTGCAAAGTCTAAAAGAATCTTTAATCCTAGGTAGGTTTATTTAAAGATTTAAACGTGGCCTAGTGTATAACTAGGAAGATATATATATATATATATATATATATATATATATATATATATATATATATATATATATATATATATACAGGAAATACCATGATGACACTTATTACCTTAAAGCCATGACTTATAAGGTAAACGTAAAGATACTCGTAACCATACTGATTGACAATCGAATACTTGACGACCTACTGGCGTCGGAATGAATGTGACATTTGTCACCCCTTGGATTTGTCGGTCGGGACTTTAGCTAGCAGTCAGGATGTGGGATTGTCTGTCCCGTATAGATCTATACACACAATGCCCGCCCTCCCTCCAGGAGGCTCTGGTTACCAACTTGACAACGGTGGAATCCGCGTCATGAGGATGTATCTTGTGGTATGAATTCTATAACCTTTCTCTTTATTAAAAAGTATAAGTGTTCAAAATATAGTTATAATTAAGTTCTCTTTCATGAATGTTATGGTTGGTTTCTAAACTATACCTATTATAGTTTACTTGAGAAGTTATCTAGATGTCTTTGCTACCCAAAGGATGATGATCTGGCTGATAGAACCTTTATGCCTACATATGTATACATGATATATAACTACTATTTAAACGACCTTCGGACGGATAACCGATACCCTAAAGCCACATCCAAACAAGGAAAAGGAATTAAAGCGAGTTAGCCTTCCTAAGTCCTTTAAACATTACTTATATAACTATACATATACATGCATGTATTTAACAATACAAGAGTATAAAAAGAAGTTTTGGTAAAACCTTTGGAAAAACTTATAAATAAGGATTTATGACTTGAGGTCAGTTTCTAAAACAATCTTTGAAAACCTTTAGCTGGATAAAACAGTTTAACATGCAGAAATCTATTTGCTATACAGTTACTAATCACATGTGATTGATATAATAACTCTATAGTTCAACTTGTATCCCCCCCCCATAAAAGCATTTAAAATCATTTAAAAGGTTAATTCAGGGGTATGAACTCACCTGACGTGGGTGACTCGAATGAACGGACGGTATAGGATGCTAAGTTTCAAGTGAGAACTTGAACACACATGCGAATCCTATTTAAAATGTAATGATACTTTTAAATATCAAATTAGTCATTTAACAACTAATTATGCAAGTAAGTACATCCTAAAGCATGAAAATACTTTGCTACAAGTGTTAGGAGTACCAAGGGTTGCATATAAAGAGAGTATGGCCTCACATTGGAGTTTACTCCTCAAATGGTGGCCCTTAGGGATGTTTACGGTTTCTAGACCACTTCCCCCATGAGTTTACGGTCGAAAACTCATGGAAGCGATGTCATTGGGTGTTCAAAGGTCTTATACCACTCAAGGAATTATGCTAGACTCGAACCAAGGGCTTAGGAAGTGACTAGGGCTCGAAATGACCCTTCTTTGGAGTTTACGGTCCTTGGACCACTCCTTGGGAGTTTATGGTTGTAAACACATGGGTTTACGGCCGTAAGCTCATGTTTGCCCATTTCTTTCGTGTTTTGGTGGTTCTATCTTATGCATGCAAGGTTCTAGTCACCTATACAAGTATTGGAAGGTGTTAAGGGCACTTAAACACCCTTTGAAGGTGTTTACGGTTTTGGGAGGTCTTCCCAAACCGTAAACACATATGAACATGGGCATGTTGATGATTTTCGAGTGTAAACAAGTTCATATTAAGCATACAAGAAGCTAGGGCAAGTGTACTTACGATCTAGGAGCTTGAATGATTGATTTTGGCCAAGAACACTAGTGTGTGTTCTTGGTGTTCTTGAAGAACACTTGAAGATCTAAGAAAAGAGAAGATTTCCATGGATGAAATCGAGTATAAAAACTAGATTAAGTGTTTTATGAGCGAATCTAGGAAGAAAACACTTACATTTTGGCGGATTTGACGGAAAAGTGATATGATACTTGAGAGAGAATCTTGGGGGTTCTTGAAGTTGGAAGTGAAAAATGAGTTAAAAATACTAAGTGTCATATTTATACTCATTGGGATTTACGGCCGTAAACTCCATTTTTACGTCCATAAACTCCAAACTTTTGGAGTTTCGCGACTTACATGATATACGACAAACTCTAAAGTATACTTCCTTATTTTTGTTTGCTTGACGAATATAAAATAAAATACTCGAACGGGCTTAAATCTAGCCAAAAATCTTTTGAGGTGAATTTGGCAAATCTTTTATGTGCTTGATTGCGGAGTTTATACAATGAAAATTTCGGGTTGTCACATCATCCCCCGTCAGGGAATTTCGTCCCGAAATTAGAGTTCAAGCATACACACAGATGCAATTGAGCGACTCAAAAGATAAGGATGCTTTAGACTCAACAGGTCTTCTCGCTCCTAGATAAATTCAGGTCTTCGCTTGGCGTTCCAGCGAACCTTTACTAACGGGATGCGGATTGGCTTTGGTCGCTTGACCTCTCGGTCCATGATCCCTATATGTTCTTCTACGAAGTTAGGCTATCATTGATTTCGATCTTGACGAGTGGGGTTTTGAGAGTCACGTCGGACAAGCACTTTTTCAAATCTAAAACGTGGATAGGTTCGGGTGGAATTTATGGAATTCCAACAGAAGTTGTGGTCCGATGGGGGTTGGACCAATTCATATCAAGAATCTCGGATGGTCCTACACTCTTGGGAAGATAGAGTTTTTTTTCAGTACTTAGAATATAATGTACTTCCATGGTTAGATCATCACTGGGCGTGATCGCCATTCTGAAGTTCATAAAGTTCTCTCTTACTAGGGTGTGGTTCTCCGAGTTGATTCTTAAAAGGCTCAGGTCGTCTTCGGATTCGTATTTCCTACTGATTGACTTTCGGAGGTTTTCTGGATCATCGGATGTATTGGCTATATACTGGTATCTATTGGTTACGTGGCATCTATCTCGACCTAGTGCAATATGGACCCGCACTTCTAACTTTTGAGGTGTCTCTAACGGAAAACTCTCAAAGTCAGTGTGATAGGGATTTACCAGACGATGCTTATAAAATTTTAAATTTTCATTACCATCTTAAAAGATGTTTTCACAACATGATTCCCTAATCGGAAAGAATCATGCTCTTACTCGCTTCGCTGTTTCATGGATAGCAATCCCAGATCAGGGCTAACTTAGCCCTTAGAGATTTTCTGAAGTGATGGACTATTTCAGGAGGTGGTTCCACTATTTCCTTAGAGATAGTATTCTTTGGAACACCTAGTAGCCCAACAAGTCTCTAAGACATGCCCCACTAAGGTGTCGGCTCTCTCCAGCTCGTAGGAAGCGTGTGTTCTTGTATAACCCATCGACTAGCACCTAAACCGGTGTTGAGTCTGTAATCTCTTTATGATATGGGTTATAAGATTTAACGCAACATACCATTTTACTTTATTCAAGTATTCTTGGTTGCGGAGGTGGTCATGTGGTTCTTATCATTCTAGCATTAACTTCGGAGAATGCAGTCTATCGTCTATAGGGCGACGGTGACTTATCTCACATGGGGCGGCAGTGAGTCCTAGGCGCTACTCGTTTGTAACGGGATGCAAGAAGTGCCTCAGTAGTGAGAGTATTACTTGCAACTATCCTTCTGGTGTTTTCTGAGTTTTCTTGATCTAGATCAAATCTAGAGAGTATAGGGTTCCGTCACTCGGAATTTCTAATTTCCTCATTCACTCTCCTCAGGGTTTAACCTATTACAGCTCCCAGGTTTTTGGGATCTCTGCTGAGATGCTTAACTCGTGGGATTAAGCGCGAATGGATGGTCGTAGTCAATGCTTTGACTCTTACAACTTGGGTTACTTTCCTAGCTGGGGGCGTTAGCTACTATGTTGGCTTAACCGGGATAACAACAAATTTCGAATTTGTAGTCATTTTAGTAGCTTGACCCGCAGTGGTCTTCTCGACTCCAGCTCCTTTTCTATGGGATAGGAAGAAGGGTCTTATTATACGGTTCGTGGTAGACCTCATACTCGGTTTAATCACTAATACTCGGTGTATGCAAGTCGTATATAATTGAGATCGACGGGGTGTTCAGATGTGTGGCCCCACCCCAGACCCGCAGCTAAACAGGGAACAGGGGGTAGGGAGGAAGCATACATCTTAAATCTTATTGATTTAAATTATATACCACTCTAATGCATATACTCAATAGTAGTAAGTTAATCCCATGAGTTCTTTCTCTTGATTCACGAACCTGGTTGCACGGTGTAATTGGTCTTTCTGGGGGATTCATTGAGTAGGCCTCGGGTGGTTATCGTCTTCTGGAATACCTGCAGTGCCTTTCGCTTCTGGTTCTACGTGTCTAAGGAGGGGTTGGTTAACAGCACGTGGTACCCTTATCCTAGGTACTTCGGAAGGCTTGGATAAGAGAGACGACTGACGGTTCGCATTAGGTTTTCCTTATTAGTTTCGAAAGAATCATTATTTGACGCTTAGGATACGGTGAAAGTTCTCTTTGCACAACACTAGGAATTCTTGCATGGTTGAACCAATTCGAACCATGATTGATGGCAGTGTCAAATTTAACAAACATCGACATGATATGGAATGGAGATCGATAGGACCATGTGCTGAACAAGGCACACAAGTTCTTAACGTCTCGGGTTTCGTCCATGGTATCACTACCGCAGATACTTGGACTAATGGAATTGACGCGGAACTCTAGGGGGTCCTAATGTTTCGGAATAATGTACTTTTCAAGAATGGATTTCTCACGAGGCCTCTCCATAATCGCCTAGTATACACTAGTCAGGCATAATTAAGATTACAAGGACTGTTGACTGAGCGACTCCTCCCTAAATCCACAACTCAACGAGGAACAGGAGATGAGGCAGCATCACTCACTCGAGTTCTATCAATCTTAATTATAAATGGCCTTAACGTATATACTAAGCCATCATAGCTTAACTTGATGGGTTTTTGAGTGTTACAACAGTGTTGTGACTTTCGCCTTAACGAGGGAGTAATTACAATTAGAATTAATCATTTAATGTTTTCGGTTAACTACTCAGGATTAAGAGACGTACCAAAATTTCTACCGGGTTCTTTGATGTTCCTTTAGGCATTAGGGTTAGACTCCTTCTGTGCCTTTATCATTTCCTTCAGTTGGGCAGTTCCTCTTGAGGTGCCCAATCTCACCACATAGATGGCATATTGGACTGGTCCCCACATTTGTGGTTGATGTAATGAACTCAACCGGGGTTCTGCAGAAGCGAGCGGTATGCCCCTTCCTGTTGCATCTGACATAAAGGAATTCTTGACAAATACCATGATGATGGTAGCTATGCTTGCTACAGCGGGGGAGGTTTCCCAGGTATGCTTGCTCAGTTCGTTGCCCTTTGGAAGGTCCTTGAGTCGAGGTACTTCCCTTCTCGTTCTTAAACTTTCTTTTCAGTGGATTTGGTTGGGGTTCTTGGGTGGCTGCACACACCGGTGTTGGTTGTTGTTGTCCATTGCTTTAATCGGGATTCCCAATAGGGCTCTTGCTAACGTTGGCTTTGTTAGCATTCAGGTGAGCCATGACAGCTGCTACGGCTGCTGAAACTGCAACTTGAAACGTATCTTCATCGATTTGAAGGATCGGTGTCTTACCAGCGGGTTGGTTACGTTTCTTTGGAGGCATGGTTTTTCCTACACGAAAAGGAAAACAAGTTGGTGAGAGACGATGGTTAACCCTAGACGTATCTTTCTTTACTATGATAGGCATAAATTTTCACGCGCCTTGAGTTATGGTTATATGAGCGTCGACCTACATCCCTATGATGCAGTCTGGGTAACCGGGTTGGAGTAAGTGTATCAGAAAGCCATAAAATGGGGGTCGTTCCTACTAAGTTATCTTTATACTGGAGAGGTTCACTCTCCGGTTTTGAAAAGACCTGAGAGAAGCTTGGAACGAAGATCATAGGAGAAAAAGGCTCATGAAAACTTATGGCTAAACATTTTCAATCGAGGTTTTGAGATCCGATCTGTTCGTATTTAATCGCGACGGGAAAGACGATTTGCCTAACACATAGTCTGAGTAGTGTAATCACTAACTCACGAAATTGTATCATTTTATGGATTTATTAGCGTGACGATAAAGAGGAAAAGACACTTCTCGGGTTCCATGCATTGGCTCCTTCTGTCCACCTCTTATCCCTAACTGGAACAGGCGTTGGCTTTCTTCGGGTACTTACCTAAGGTTCTCTTCTCTTGTAGACATATTGAATTTCTACTCCACCTTACTTCCGATTCTGATTCTAAGTGTCATCACTTCATGATGGATGACTGGAATCTCGAAAGTTCAGGTGAATTTCCCACTACTGTCCCTAAAAGGTATAGGCACATGGTGGTTTCAACAGTCTCGTCCCTGTTCATTTATTTCCTAATTGGAAACCTTCTTAATGAACCTCTTCTAGGTTTGAATCGACTCTTCTGCCGATCACCGAAGTGGATAAGTTTTTATAAAGGGTTTCGTGCGAGAATGGAAATGTCTAAAGAATCCTAAGAGATTATTAAAACATTTCACTGGGTGATCCATATCGAGTCCTGCTACAATTTCACAGTGTACACAAATCATATATGACTTAGATCTGATAGGCCTTCGAATATGTGATACTACTCTATATCCACATCCAGACAAGGAAAAGGAAGTAGAGCGAAACCACACATTCTCAGACTATGAGATCCTCATTATATATATATATATATATATATATATATATATATATATATATATATATATATATATATATATATAACCTTGGGAGTATACACTCTGTAATCATAGGTATATCAATAAGGATCTTTTTAGTTTTTCACACAAGCTTATTTATGGTTCCTAAAATACTCTTATAGTATTTTAATTTCTTGCTTGGTTCTTATTTTCTGAACATGCTTCTGGGTTTATTGTGAATCTCTTGGTATCATAAAATACTCCTATAGTATTTTAAACTTTATGTTTGGCTCTAGCATTCCTACTTGGTAAGTTTCAGGCTTGTTGCAACATCACCATCACTCCCAAGCACACGTTAGTCGCATCTCGAATAAATGTAGTTGATCATGTTACATTTATTCCAGCTTACGATTACATAACTGCCCAGGTTTGACGGTAAGGGTCAACATCCAAAGACTTTTATTCTTGTTCTTCTTGTGATACTTTATTCGGGTGTTTAAATTCTGGATGTTCTTATACTTTTGTAAAATATGTTTATATTTTAAAGTATAATTCTTGGTCAGATTGTTTTATCCCAATGTATTTATAGGTTGTATATCTTTTATGATTAGATTTACTGAGCTCACTATAAACAATGCTCTGATACCAATCTGTCACACCCCAAAACCGAGAACGGCGGAAACGTTCTGGGGTGGATGACGTCTGTCAAGTATCACAACATATGTATTATAGTAATCAAAGTACAACAACCATTGCATTAATAGTAATAATTTTACATAGGTTACCTTTAGCAACAACATCAAAGTAAATACAGAGAAAAACATATAATGCAGCTCGGTACAAGGTTGTCTTCACAAAAGCTCCCGGAGTGTACTTGTCTACGGATGACCTGAGAATACAAGTTATTTTGAAAGCGAGTATCGGCATTTTTAAATGTTGGTGAGTTCATAAGTAGTTAATGACATTGGTATAAATACATGTTTTACTTCAAAAATAATCTCACACAATGATGGTGATTTGAGTTTATAGAGTATTAGAGTCCTTCCTAGAAAATCCTATATTTTCTAATAAAAGTAGTCTTCTACCAAGACCCAATTGTTTTATGTTTAAACCAAGGATTATCTTTATTAAAAGCAGTCTTCTACCAAGACCAATTTGTTTTATCTTTAAGAAACATTTTCCCCTTAAAGTTATTATCATTATCAAAATATGATTTATACTTTAAAGAATATGTGAGAAAATCATAATCACAAGTAATAGGGGAAATAATATTTTTACCTTAGCAGTAACGTTGCTGGCTAAAAGTAACGAAAGCATAGACTCCGGGTAGTATTGAATGAACAACACGCCTAGCAAAGTCTAAAGGATAAAATACAGACCCCATGGTGGTATTGAATGAACAACACGCCTCGGAGGGTCAAAAAGGATGAAGTACAGACTCCAGACGGTAGCAAGTGAACAATACGTCTAGCAAAGTCTAAAAGAAAGAAGTACAGACTCCAGACAGTATCAAATGAGCAATACGTCTAGCAAAGTCTAAAAGAAAGAAGTACAGACTCCAGACAATATCAAATGAGCAATACATCTAGCAAAGTATAAAAGAAAGAAGTACAGACTCCAGACAGTATCAAATGAGCGATACGTCTTGCAAAGTCTAAAAGAAAGAAGTACAGACTCCAGACAGTATCAAATGAGCGATACGTCTTGCAAAGTCTAAAAGAATCTTTAATCCTAAGTAGGTTTATTTAAAGATTTAAATGTGGCCTAGTGTACAACTAGGAAGATATATATATATATATATATATATATATATATATATATATATATATATATATATATATAATGGTAATCTTATATATATATATATAGGAAATACCATGATGACACTTATTAACTTAAAGCCATGAATTATAAGGTAAACGTAAAGATACTCGTAACCATACTGATTGACAATCGAATACTTGACGACCTGCTGGCGTTGGAATGAATGTGACATTTGTCACCCCTTGGCTTGGTCGGTCAGGACTTTAGCTAGCAATCAGGATGTGGGATTGTCTGTCCCGTATAGATCTATACACACAATGCCCGCCCTCCCTCCAGGAGGCTCTGGTTACCAACTTGACAACGGTGGAATCCGTGTCATGAGGATGTATCTCGTGGTTTGAATTCTATAACCTTTCTCTTTATTAAAAAGTATAAGTGTTCTGAATATAGTTATAACTAAGTTCTCTTTCATGAATGTTATGGTTGGTTTCTAAACTATACCTATTATAGTTTACTTGAGAAGTTATCTAGATGCCTTTGCTATCCAAAGGATGATGATCTGGCTGATGGAACCTTTATGCCTACATATTTATACATGATATATAACTACTATTTAAACGACCTTCAGACGGATAACCGATACCCTAAAGCCACATCCAAACAAGGAAAAGGAATTAAAGCGAGTTAGCCTTCCTAAGTCCTTTAAACATTACTTATATAACTATACATATACAGGCATGCATTTAACAATATAAGAGTATAAAAAGAAGTTTTGGTAAAACCTTTGGAAAAACTTATAAATAAGGATTTATGACTTGATGTCAGTTTATGTCACAACTAGAAATTTTGTGTCTTGTAATCACAACACTCAAGAAAAATGTTGAATCAAAAACTTAAGAGCATGTAAGATACTTACTTCATGGCAACAAAATTTCAATCAAGTACACCATACAAGCATTTCAAATAGTCAACAAGTAATTGTAAACCCTAGAAGTTCTTGTGTAGGTCCATTTTGAACTAGGACTTCCTTATTGGGCCCAATGGGCTAATAAGCTTCCAACTTGACTATCTTGGGCTTAGAACCTTAAATGGGCTCTAATTGGACCCACTTTCATTTATTTCCAACATTTTGGGCCATATTGGGCCTAGAATGAAATAAATCAATTATATGAACTACTATGGACCATAATTAACCTAATCTAGCCTAATAAAGCATAAAAATCACACGTATATTTTATAAGGCCAACAATCATTCAACCTAACTCTAATATGGGCTTAGGGGCAAAAAGCCCAAAAAAATCCTTTCTCTCCTCTCTCTATTCTCGGCCCAAGACAAGCCCAAAAGAAAAGGAAGAGTTGACTTATTTCATGACACCTCATTTTTGTCCTTAGGTTTTCCATGCAACACACATATCTCCATGCAACAATCTTGTCAAGCTTCTCACTCCTCCCCTCCCTTCTTGTTTCGGACGAGAGCACACACACACACACCTCACAAAAACACTCTCTAAATTACTCAAGAATCACCCACTCTCTCCATCCAAGATCTTGAAAATTTGGCTAGAAGCTTAAGGATCTTCATAAAGTGATTCATCATCTAAGGTAAGTTAATGGCTAACTTATGATCTAACTCGCTCCACTTCATAAAAATCTCTTCTAAATTCATTCAATCTTGTGATATTGCACCTTAGAAGCTCCTAAACTCGAGATCTTCAAGGAAAGGTTGCTAGGGCCGAAAATCACCTCATTTCTTTCCATCTCTTCTCCAAAACCGAAACCACACCCAAAGGTGAGCTTCATACCCCCTATTTTTCGGTTTTTTATAAGTTTTGTGGGGGGGGGGGAATACAAGCAAATGTGTAGATCTATGAGTATATATATGCTTCGTGTGATTTCTATGTTTATTTACATGTTCTTATGTGATTATAGTGTTGGATCTAGTCAAAAAGGAACTCAAAATCGAGATCTACATTATGTTGAATGAAATAAGTATAAGTCATATTATTTCATACAAATCAACTCTAGAAAAATAACCAAGTTGGTTAACATGAACTCCTTTGGGCTAAAATCCCATTTTTGGACTTTAAATGTTAAAAATATAAAGTTAAAGGGCCCAAAATGTCAAAATACAAATTCTGATGGTTGAGATGAGTTAAAACAGTTTCAAAAATGTATTTTCTGGAAAATTACTCTTTTGAAGGACTAAAATGTAAATTTTTAAACCTAATGGGCCAAAAATGCACTTTTCGGCCCAACAAGGCCCAAATTGCGAGATTTTCAAACTAGAGGGGCTGAATCTATATTTTTCTGTAAAACAGAGGACTACTAGTGCTCCAAGTCCATTTCAAGGGTTAAAAATACTTTTCATATTCAAAAGGGACTAAAGATGCAAAAAATTTCTATTTTGGGCCAAAAATGTAAAAATTGCGGAAATTGAGGTTTCAGCCGAGAAAACTTCATCTTGAGGGACTAAAACTGTTTTTCAAATAAACTTGAGCTGAAAAATACCCTTTCAATGAGTTTTGATACTAAAGTGTCTAGAAAAATGGTTTAAGGACTAAAACGGAAATTCTTTTATACAAAGGGCCAAAAATTGAAAATTTATCCAAAAGAAAGGGGCTGCAAAAGAAAAATTCTAGTGATTTTAAACAATAAATCTGTTAGGATGGAATACTAGTACCACGACTATCGACGAAATATAATACACCTTTAACACCAAAATTGTTATCAAACGAACTGATTCGGTCTCGAATCAATAACGAATCCGAACTTAATAACACGACGCTACTTCAATACACACGCGGAAATTTCGGGAAGTCAATAAACACGTGGGAATACACCAGACGTCGATACACCATCTTTGGGCCCGAAAGTTTCAAATCGTGCTTGTTGGGCCTAGCTAGCCCAATGACATGATCTTTAGGCCCGAAGGAAACTCGCTTACATGTAGTTGGGTCTTATATGACCTAATTCCGTGTAAAAGGACTTTCAATGGTTTTTGTGCTGTTGGGCCCCAAGGGTCCTTTGGTACTGCTAGCGAAGTCGAGAATTCACCAATGCGAGTTGGGCTAAGGGCCCTTCGCATTCACGATAGCCTTGAACGACTTGTGGAAATATCGGGGGCTTCGTACCCTCTTTTCCTCCTCGGTTGTGGGGCTATGAGAAGTTAGGGTGGTTGGATTAAGTGAATAGTACGAACGACGCCTAAGGGATCGTTTGTATATTTGTAAACTAGTCATTTTCATTAATGTGTGATTATAACAATTCACAATCCATAATTAATCCAATGTCACCGGGACTCATCGAATACACACGTCGCAATGAAATAACAAAATATAAAACGTTTAATTCAAAGTATTAGGAAAACATCGGGTTTTCCTAGAATTTTCAATTCATACACCTACGAGATGCATACCAAGTTTATCAAATTTTTTTACATTTATAGAAACAAACAAGCATACTTACGGATCTTCACACTTTTTATACTATGCTCTTTTCAGAAAATATCGGATTTTCTGGTGGTTTTCAAAACAATACAAAACATTATATTTCAAACTTTACTTATGAACTCACCAACATTTCATATTTTGATGTTTTTCAAAATACTTGTATTCTCAGGTAACAGGTAAATCGAAAGGGAAAAATGTACTCGGTAATGTCTTGTTGTTTGTTTAATTAGTATCGAACAATTTACTTTTGGGCATGCAATGTTATGGATCAATGTACTGAATGTAAACGCTACCAGTTGTAATATTTCAATGCTTGGTGATGTATGATGTTATGTTTCATGTATATTCATTGTGATGGTATTCAATTGAGTCACAATAGCCCTCGGACGTTTCCGCCGTCTGGTTCGGGGGTGTGACAGTTTATAAAACAAGCTTTGAAAAACTTTAGCTGGATAAAACAGTTTAACATACAGAAATCTATTTGCTATATAGTTATTAATCACATGTGATTGATATAATAACTCTATAATTCAACTTGTATTCCCCCCCCCCCCCCCCATAAAAGCATTTAAAATCATTTAAAAGGTTAATTCAGGGGTATGAACTCACCTGACATGGGTGAATCGGATGAACGGACGGTATAGGATGCTAAGTGTCAAGTGAGGACTTGAACACACACGTGAATCCTATTTAACATGTAATGATACATTTAACTATCAAATTAGTCATTTAACAACTAATTATGCAAGTAAGGACATCCTAAAGCATGAAAACACTTTGCTACAAGTGTTAGGAGTACCACATTGGAGTTTACTCCTCAAATGGTGTCCCTTAGGGATGTTTACGGTTTCTAGACCACTTCCCCCATGAGTTTACGGTTGTAAACTCATGGAAGCGGTGTCATTGGGTGTTCAAAGGTCTTATACCACTCAAGGAATTATGTTGGACTCGAACCAATGGCTTAGGAAGTGACTAGGGCTCGAAATGACCCTTCTTTGGAGTTTACGGTCCTTGGACCACTCCTTGGGAGTTTACGGTCGTAAACACATGGGCTTACGGCCGTAAGCTCATGTTTGCCATTTTCTTTCGTGTTTTGGTGGTTCTATCTTATGCATGCAAGGTTCTAGTCACTTATACAAGTATTGGAAGGTGTTAAGGGCACTTAAGCACCCTTTGAAGGTGTTTACGGTTTTGGGAGGTCTTCCCAAACCGTAAACACATATGAACATGGGCATTTTGATGATTTTCGAGTGTAAACAAGTTCATATTAAGCATACAAGAAGCTAGGGCAAGTGTACTTACGATCTAGGAGCTTGAATGATTGATTTTGGCCAAGAACACTAGTGTGTGTTCTTGGTGTTCTTGAAGAACACTTGAAGATCTAAGAAAAGAGAAGATTTCCATGGATGAAATCGAGTATAAACACTAGATTAAGTGTTTTATGAGCGAATCTAGGAAGAAAACACTTACATTTTGGCGGATTTGACGGAAAAGTGATATGATACTTGAGAGAGAATCTTGGGGGTTCTTGAAGTTGGAAGTGAAATATGAGCTAAAAATGACTAAGTGTCATATTTATACTCTTTGGGGTTTACGGCCGTAAACTCCATTTTTACGTCCGTAAACTCCAAACTTTTGGAGTTTCGCGACTTACGTGATATACGACAAACTCTAAAGTATACTTCCTTATTTTTGTTTGCTTGATGAATATAAATAAAATACTCGAACGGGCTTAAATCCAGCCAAAAATGTTTTGAGGTGAATTTGGCAAATCTTTGATGTGCTTGATTGCGGATTTTATACAATGAAAATTTCGGGTTGTCACATAAAGTGCCTTCTAGATGCTGAAATGCGTATTTCCTAGCATTTATCCATTGTCCAACACTTGCTATCAGGTTAAACCTTTTACCGACCTTAACTTCCAATTTCCTAATGCTCATCTTTGGTTTCTGCAATATCTCATTCATGAAATGAGTTCCAATCCATTTATAGCTTACAATGGAGCCAAATTTGAATACTCGTGAACAATTATGCCTATCAACTAAGGACTTAATCTGAAAAGACCTCTCATTCTTCATCCAGGTTGCCCACAACCTAAAGGGACAACTCTTATTCTTCTTATTCTTATTATGTTTACAACATTTTGCCAACAACCTTTGATGATTAGTTTTTTCATACCTTAAATCATACCCATTCATGACAACGTAGTTGGTTAGACATAACTTCAATTCCATTGGGTTGGAAAACTTCATACCTAAAACTCGTACCATTTAATCCCATTCTTGATTCTCATCAAATACAGGGAACACAACCTCATCATCTTCATCACTGAATTCATCATCATCGTCATCATCATCATCATTTACTTCTTCTTGATTACTATTAGGAATGGGTTTACCACACAACTTGTTCAAAAATTCATCATCAACTGTTTTGTCAAAAGTATGCACCTCTTCATCATGTTCATGCTCACATTCCATTATATCTCAAATATGTGAGTCTGTATCATCATCTTCTACCAACTCAGACACCTCATCACCTGTTAACACCTCCTTATCGGCACAGTCAAGATAGATTCATTTTGGTGGTTAATGTAGACATTCACTCTTAGCTCGTTCTTAGCCATGTAACCATCTTCAATAAACTAAAAATAATCAGTATCATTGTCGACTCTTTTAATACCCTCTGCCAATCTTTCATGACTACTACAATAGTACAAATTATCACGGCTTCCTCTTACCAGCTTTGTAACCCACAACACAAATTCTCTATAGTTCATGCCACCGAAATCCACATCATGAACTGACATTCTTATAGGGTTTAAGTACACTAACGGGTTTGGTGAAAACATTCCATTGTAGTGAAATTCTACAGTAAGATACATACTGTTAGATGATTCCATTGTAGTGAAAATCTATAGTCGACGATTTCAAGTCCTAGCTTCAATTCCAAACAATGAGCTCCTACTGCTTCGATTGATTGATTTTTGAGAATAGTTAATTAATCTGGAACGATTTGGTAGTATTTGTGAGGAACCCTAATTAAATGAAGTCGATTCACCCTAATTAAATGAAGTCGATTCAGGAAAAAAGGTGTAATGAACACGTGCCATGTAATTTCTTTTAAATGAGTAAATTTGACTCGCCGGTTAAAACAGGCATTAGCTGGTAATATTTGTGTAAAATGAACACGTAAAACAAGTTAGTTGGTTTTATGTGTACAAAAAAGAAAAAAGTTTCCAATATATGAAAAAAGATAAGAGGTAGTTACCCTCCTAAGTCATTTTCCCTAAAAGTTTGGTCAAGAACCTATTCCACCTAATAAATTGTAGTTTGTTCAAGTCCAATAGTTTAAATTAGTTTGATGTGTATCATACATCAATGAAATATACTCATATAAAGTTTTATATATGTTGGAGTCTATTTTTTTAAGGACTTATTTAGAAAATTAATTTTAGATTTCACATATGTTTTACATGATCAAATGACATCACAATCAAGTCTAATATAAAAAACTAATTTGTTTATGCGCATCGTGGGTTGAAGTAGACTAAATAAAGTTGCAAGGGACGGCTTGTTACCAATAGCATTACTATAGAGAAAAACTATAGATAGAAATTCTTTTATGGATAGGTTTGGTTTACCCGGGAAGATTTGTGACCAAAGGAAATATGATGTTATTTGACTTGATTTTTTGAAAAGATAAACATTTTATAAATTAAATCTATATTTGGCAATTTGAAAAAGAAGTGGTCCTATTAAAACAAATTGATTTGATGATAATGAAATGACAAAGAATCTTGTATTGAAAATTATGCATATACATATTAAAACAACTTGAATATAATCACTACTAAAATTGACTTTTGAAGTGATAGAATCCTTCATTGTCATGATATTATGGATATTTTGTATTCTTATGTTATAGAGTGATTGAAGACTTCATACACTCAACCTTATATTTTGCTAAGCTATCACTTAGGGTTCTCAATTCTAAAAGGTTTTATATTCTCCAAACTTGACCAAATATTAATATATCTCAAAACTCAAAACTCAATTAGTCTATTACTAATTGTCTAATATGTCACATCACAATGAATGATCTTGGTTCTTGAATACAAAACGCATGCAACACATAAGTACGATCTTGAAAATTGAAACGCCACATTTATCTTCTATTCTTCTATCTAGATTATCAATTGTTCAAATCCCCAACACCAAAGAGTATATGTTTCACCTCTTTTTTAGTTTTCCATTATCTATTAGGGTTAACCGATTATGATTAATTATTTTCAATTATCCATTGATTACATAATACAAATTTTTAATTGTCAAGTATTAAATACTTTTGTGTGGATTTTGCCTTTGAAATTTCCGAATTTGGGTTGGAACAAATTCAAGAAAGCAGTCAACGAGTCAAGACGGCTAAGCATAAGATATTTCCATTTTTTCATTATTTTTAGTATTATGTTTGTTCGTTTGTAGTTTTCTTGATGATTCATAAAAAAAACATATACATAATAATAAAAAAAAAAAAAAAAACATCTATCATTTATAAATTTTTTAGTTTATTATTGCAAATCTCACACTCAGATAAAGAAAGAATGTTTATAACGTTAAGTATAGTAAAAACCAAAGAGCCTTATATTTTTATTTCCCTTGTAACCCCAAAACTGGTTGAGTTCATTATATTATGCAGGTAAGGGTGGAAAAATCAACATGAGAAGACAAAAATACACAACACAAAACAAAATTTGAACAAAATTGAATTTCGAACTTGTGTTTTTGTCCTTTTCGTGTGTTGTATAAGAAACACGATGTTGTGTCGTGTTCTTATTCAAATTTCGACATGAAAATCATATTTGTGCCGTGTATATTTTATAGCATTATATGTTATTTTATGTTTTTTGTTGTGTTATTCATGTTTGTCGTTTATAAGAACTTACATATGACATTATGTACATAATTATTTTTTTTGTCGTGTATCGTGTTTTTCGTGTCTGTCATGTTATTATCGAGTTGTATTCGTATTGAAGAAAAAAAAACACAATATTATGTCATGTTCATGTTAAGAAAAAATAATTTGTATTATGACGTGTCAGACAAAAACATAAAACGGGTTTCCGATTTGACACTCCTTTATGCAAGGTTCTACGAAGTATGTCAAGCTTTGCCTAGATGCACTTACCCTTACTTTATTTTGCGTAATATAGAGATATCGTAACAAGACTCTTTTAGATTTTATTATGACAAAACAGACAACAATTAATATCTTTCATTAATATTTGATTCATTTTGCTTTTGATTGTATTATTAAAAAAAAAATAACCTTGATTGGTTAGCTTGCCACATGAACCTAAAGTTAGCTTTTTTCAGTTAAGTTACTTGTATTTTTTATACTATTTAACTAAGTTTATTACTAGTTTTTCCGTTAAAAAATAACATCAACCAAACTAAACAAATCTGTTGTTTTTATTTTATTTATCTGTTTCTATGCTTTTGACTAACATTATATAAAACATAGATGATCCATCAATATCATACGTGTATCATCCTGCATCATAATTTCTTATTTATTTTTTGGTTCAAATTTGGTCCATTTGAGTTTATTTTGGAACCTCAAAATCTAATTGGAAGATTTTGAAATTAATGGGCCTTTAAAGATGGACCCACTGAACTGAGCTTGATTTTGTAGACCCTCGATAGTCGATACGTTAAAATAACTAAATAAGTTCGAAGGTTTAGGTTTGGAGTTGGAGATGATGTGGACATCCTTTTCGTCGTCCCTTTTATCACCATATGTTCCTTACAAATCCCAATCATGTTGTGGGTCTATATGAAAATCGTTATGCTTGGAATTATTATTTATAGTAAATATGATTATTTTGGCATTAAATTTTGATTATTTTAATTAAACAGTTACCAAAAAAAAAAAAAAAAAAAAAAAAAAAAAAAAAAAAAAAAAAACCCGGATAATTATGTTTTCAGTTTGTGCCTAAGCATGATACAATTTAATAACAAAATGAATGCAACTTATATTTAATGTAATTTTCAACGACTAACGAGATAACACGTTGAAAATTTATCAATCATGCATGTATTGTTTGTGTTTAACCATTTATTAATAGACATCTTAGCCGATGGACCATATTAACTAGTTGTGAGACCCGTATGTTATACAGGTTAGATAAAACAAAAAAATAATTAAATAGGAAGGTTTAAACAAAAATTTATTTAAATTTGAAATTTAAAATTTGAATTTAAAAGGAAACATATTAAATACTATATGAATTGTAATATTGTAATTTATTGGTTATTTTCAATTAAGGCAATTATTAATTAAGGTGTAAATATGTGTTAATTAAAAAAGACAAAAAAAAAATGAGAAAATAACAAATGGAAAAAGAAACATTTATTTAAAAATACCACAAAATGACAAGTGTCAAAACTCATAAGGCTGACTGGTATACCGGCAACGAACAGGCTCGTGGTCTACGTGGCCACGAGAGTTGTCCGTGCACACTGCACACCATCCCGGACGTTCGTGGTCGTGGTGGTTCGTGGTGGGGAGGACGGAAGACCACGACCGTTCCTCTCTCAGCCAGCGTTCTTCTTCTCCCTCTCTCTCCGTTCGTTGTCGTCTCCAGTACACCAACACAGTTCCATGGTTCGTGAAGGTCCTTGTGGTTCCGTTCTTCGTGACAAGCATAACGGATGGTCTAAGAGATTGACATATGGCCAAAAAAAACCTTCATTTATTAAGAAACATTATTAAGCTAGCAGGTATTTAGACAGAAAAAACAAATTATATTAAGGAAATAACAAATTAAAGGTCCTGCAACCAATCTATCAAATTAATGTTCCTCGTATTTGATGGGTTTTGGCCATATGAACATTCCTATGTGCACATACAAACCCTAATGCTTGGATCTAGGTTTCTCTAATTAAACATGCATTGGATCCAAGACTTCTAATAGCTAATAGAGTATAAGAACAATACAAAATCAGAGTTAGAAGCATACCTTGAAACACTCGTTTGATTTCCTAGTTCTTGGAGCTTTAGAGTCACAAATGTCACTCCTCTAATGGTTTACAAACACCAACTAGCAAGAGGATGATTTGAGAGAGAGGAGAGAGGGAAGAAATCGGCCAGGGTTTCTTTGCTTTAGCAGAGGTGTCGATTTCCCTTGCCCCAAGGGTCTATTTATACTTGTAAGGCTCCTAGGGTTTCACCCTTAAACCCTAGTTGGATAATCTTTTACTCAAAGCAATCCAAATCCTTTCCAAGATAAGCCCTTGGACGATTTGTGGCTTATCCTAAGCCCTAGAAATCGTCCAACCCTATCTATAAAGGATTTACAGCCCAAAGTGTAACTATCAAACAATTAACAGTTTATATCCTCTTATTTAATTAATCTCTTTAAGTCACCAAATTAATTCTAATTAATTTATGACTTATATTAATCAAATAACAATATTATTATTCCATATATTATTCTCATAATATATTAATAATATTTATTCTCTCATAATAAATCATCCGGTCAAGTTGCTATGGTGAAGGCAACCCAAAAGGACCATGCACAATCGGGTCAAATACTTGCCTAATATAGTTGCAGCCTTAGACACTATTCCAACAGTCTCCCACTTGGATAAGTCTAGTAACTATATGCACAAGTACAATTCGATTTGCAATCGTAGCTCTCAAAGACGCTGTCAAACTCTGATCTAATCAATCTTGTCCTTTAGATAAGGGAACGTACAGTCCTCTGTTAGATATCATGCTGACAATTCTATGGAATAATTAGTCTAGCATTTGGTTTCTCGATCTCCGATTCATTTGACATAGAACTTAATCGAACACATTAATTTAGTTCTGACCGGGCCCGACACATAAGTCAAATCAAATCATCGAGCGGCCGAGTTACTGATGCGTTTTCGCATTATCAATGTACAACTAATTAACAAATAACAAACCATATATATAGGTTTTAAGACTATATGATATTATCGTCTTGCGATCACCCTTTCATATCATATTCCATAAGGTGATTCCAGCAAGCGCGGGTTTGTTCCAATGCTCAAAACTAGTTCATAAGCACTCATGAATGTTGCAGCAACCCTTTTCTATGTCTAATACCATTTAGACAATCTACACACTGATTCATGACAATCTTCATTCATATCTACTTCCAACATATGAACGATTGTGGACAATTTGAATAATTCGATTATTCTTAATAAACTCAATTATTTAATCATCAAATGTTAATTACATTTATCTATTACACGTTTCTACTACTATCTAATCTATGCAAATATCATCCTTCAGCCCAATACTCCTAGCATGCTGCAAGTGCTTAACCCTACTCAGTCCCTTCGTAAGCGGATCTGCTGGGTTATCTTCTGATGATATCATCTTCACTACGAGTTGTCCTTCTTCTACACGATGTCTAATAAAGTGATATTCTCTGTCGATATGTCGAGATCTACCATGATCCCTTGGTTCCTTGGTCAAGGCAACCGCTCCTTCATTATCACAGAAAATTTTCATGGGCTCCTTTATGGCAGGTACAACTCCAAGATCACCGATGAAGCTCTTCAACCATATTGCCTCTTTCGACGCTTTGCTCGCTGCAATGTACTCTGATTCGCACGTTGAATCAGCTACGGTTTCCTGTTTGGAACTTTTCCAAGTTATTGCTCCTCCATTTAGGGTAAAGACCCAGCTCGACTGCGAACGGTAGTTGTCCCTGTTGGTCTGAAAGCTGGCATCATTATACCCTCGCACCTTCAAGTCATTACTCCCTCCGAGGACTAAGAACCATTCCTTCGTCCTCCGAAGGTACTTAAGGATATTCTTCACCGCAATCCAATGGACTCTGCCAGGGTTCCCTTGATATCTGCTAACCATGCTCAAAGCAAAGGCTAGCCAACTGCGGAAGCGCATGGTACTCGACTCATTTATGCTATTTCAGCTTCGGTACTCGGACTTTGAGTCTTACTCAACTTGGCATTACTTTGTATCGGTAATTCTCCCTTCTTCGAGTTTTCCATACTAAAACGTTTTAGTACCTTCTCTAAGTAAGTGTTCTGACTAAGTCCTATTAGTCTCTTACTTCTTTCTCTCACTATCCTTATTGCCAAAATATAAGAAGCCTCTCTGAGGTCCTTCATAGCGAAGCACTTCCCGAGCCAGCACTTAACCTCCTGCAGAGTCGGGACGTCGTTTCCTATGAGTAATATGTCATCGACATATAGAATGAGGAAGCTTACTATACTCCCACTGGCTTTGACATATACACACGATTCATCTTCGCTTCGTACAAATCCAAACTCTTTGACTTTCTCATCGAAGCAAAGATTCCATCTGCGAGATGCTTTCTTAAGTCCATAAATGGACTTCTCAAGCTTACACACTCTATTCGGATGCTTCGGATCCACAAACCCCTCTGGCTGAGCCATGTAAACATCCTCCGCCAACTTTCCGTTAAGGAAAGCGGTCTTGACATCCATTTGCCTAATCTCATAATCATGAAATGCGGCAACAGCTAGCATCACTCTAATAGACTTTATCTTCTCAACTGGTGAGAAGGTCTCATCATAGTCAACTCCGGGAGTTTGAGTAAAGCCCTTCGCAACCAATCGCGCCTTATACATGTGTACTTTTCCATCCACGTCGGTCTTCTTCTTGAAGATCCATTTGCACCCAATGGTCTTACGTCCGGGCACATTATCAACCAAATTCCAAACTTGGTCGTCATACATGGATTGGATCTCGCTGTCCATTGCCTCCTTCCATTTTGCAGACTCCAGGCATGCCATGGCTTCCTTATAGCTATTAGGTTCATCTAGATTTATTAGTGTACCATCACTAATATACGTGTCCCCTTCGGTAGTAATATAAAAACCATAAAACTGGGGTTGAACTCTAACTCTTTCAGAACGTCTAAGAGGTAATGACTCGTCAATCGGTTCAACCAGAATTTCCTCCTCGGGTTGAGCGTCAGCGGTAGAGGTTCCTTCATCAATTGATTCTTGAATCTCTTCAAGCTCGATTTGCCTCCCACTGTCTCCTTGGCTTATGAGTTCTCGTTCTCGGAAAACTCCTCTCCTTGCAACGAAGACAACATTGTCCTTCGGTCTATAGAAGAGATATCCAAAGGATTTCTGCGGGTAGCCGATGAAAATACATCACTCACTACGAGGTTCGAGCTTGTCGTGAGTATCTCGTCTTACGAAAGCTTCGCAACCCCAAACCTTGATATGTGCCAACGAGGGAGCTTTCCCTGTCCACATCTCGTGAGGTGTTTTAGAAAACTTCTTAGTTGGGACTCGGTTAAGGATATGGGCGGCAGTCTCTAACGCATACCCCCAAAAAGAGATTGATAGTGAAGCACGACTCATCATATAGCGAACCATGTCCAACAAGGTTCGATTACGCCTTTTTGCCACACCATTCAATTGTGGTGTCCTAGGTGGCGTCAATTGTGAAACTATTCCACTCCTTGAGATAATCGTGGAATTCAAGACTTAGGTACTCTCCTCCTCGATCGGATCGAAGCATCTTGATTTTCCTGCCCAATTGATTCTCCATTTCATTCTTGAACTCTTTGAACTTTTCAAAAGTTTCTGACTTTTGCTTGATTAAGTAGATATACCCATATCTACTATAGTCAACGGTAAAAGTCACATAGAAGCGGTTCCCATCCTTCGTGGTTGATCTAAACGGTCCACATACATCGGTATGTATCAGGTCCAATAGACCCTCACCCCTTTCACACATACTTGTGAAGGGTGACTTAGTCATCTTTCCAAGCAAACAAGACTCGCATGTGTCATCTTCCCTAAGGTCGAATGACTCCAACACTCCATCCTTTTGGAGTTGGGCTATGCGCTTCTTGTTGACATGTCCAAGACGACAATGCCACAAGGATGCTCTACCCATACTATTGGAAGAATCCATGCATAAAACATCATTTCCTAAGTTATCTACAATCATAACGGTTTCATAAATTCTATTACATGGTATAGCTTCAAAATAAAAGACACCATTTAGATAAGCCAAAATAGAACCATTCTCATTATTAAAAGAAAATCTAAAACCTTGTCTAAACAAACCATGAAATGAAATGATGTTTCTAGCCATTCTGGCGAATAGCAACAATTGTTCAAATCTAAAGATAAACCATTCCTAAGAACTAAAGAATACACTCCAATCTTGGTCACAAGCGACGATCTTCTGTTCCCCATGATTAGATTTATCCTTCCATGCTCCACATCCCTATTTCTTCTTAGTCCCTGCACATTAGAACAAATTTGGTACCCACAACCGGTATCAAGAACCCAAGAAATAGCATGAGATGAATTGTTAGATTTAATTGTGTATATACCTGCGAAAGACGGCTTGATCTTTCCTTCCTTGATGGCTTGCAGGTACTCTGGGCAGCTTCTCTTCCAATGTCCTATCTTGTGGCAGTGGTGGCACTCTGCCTCCTTTGGGTTAGGGCAGGGTTTAGCAGGATCAACTTTGGTCCCACTAGAAGAGGCACCATCTCGGGGCTTAACCTTGCGATGGTTCTTAGACGAAGCCTTCCTCTTCTTTCCCCTTCCTTGTCCAATAGCCAAAACAGGAGCAGCGGGTGGATTGGGAGTTGGTGCAACAGACTTGTCCTTGAAGTTGCTCTCAGCGACCCTCAAGAGGCCTTGGAGTTTGCTTAGGGTGACCTCCTCTTTGTTCATGTGGTAGGTCATCCTAAATTGATTGTAGCTCGGAGGCAAAGAGTGAAGCACCATGTCGATCGCCAAGTCTTCCCCAAAGTCAACATTCAACTTGCGAAGACGGTCAACATACCTTTGCATCTTTTGCAGGTGCACGGTAAGAGACTCTCCATGACCCATTTTAGCGGAAATCATGTTAGTGAAAATCTCATAACGCTCTTGTCTTGCGTTTTGGTGGTATCTCTCCAACAAGTCTTGGTGCATCTCGTACGGGTACATGTCCTCATAGGACTTTTGGAATTCGGAGTTCATAGTGGCTATCGTGATGCAATGTACCTTCTATGCATCACGCTCATGAGTTTCAAAAGCGGTCATTTCAGCCAGAGTAGCGATTTCAGGGTTGATTTTCTCGAGCTTCTCATCGAGGACATACTCCTTGTCCTCATAGCGAGCAATAGTGCGAATGTATCTTATCCATTCGCTAAAGTTCGTCCCATCGAAAGTGACCTTTTGACAAAGGCTCGTCAATGTGAATGAACTAGCAACAACGTTGTTTGCGTTCGACATCTACAAATAGAAAGGACAAAGATAGATTAGAATATAAATCCCTAATTATCACCCAATAAGAAAATTAGGGCTAGGATCCAACAACAATATTTACATATTAGAAAAGGGATGTCGTAATCTAATATGCAAACAATTTGAAGGTAAGTGAATGACGATTCACTAATTCTCCACCACAAAACATAACTTTAAGTTCTAAATGTATTGAGAGTTCCTAGGTTTGGATGAGATTCATTGAAACTTTTCAATGGCATGTTTAAATCTCGATATGCCCCTCTTGTTTGTGACTGGGATACCGAGGATCACAAAGCGGGTGTGAATTACCATGCAAATTTAGATGGTGCCTTCATTGTGGCGATCACCTATTCGATGTGCCGGTAAACCACACACGCTCCATCGAACTATGATAAAAAATGAATCACCCTTTGCCACCTTTGCTTAGAACCAATTAGTGTGCCGGTAAACCACACACGCTCCACTAACTTCTTAGCAAGGGTGCAAATTGTAATTTCATGGGATTGCATCAATTCACTTTTCCTAAAGTAACTAAGATTGGGAAATTTTTGAAAAACATGTAGTTACTTTGTATTTCATATTATACTTTTAATGAGAGATGAGGTTGCCCTATCCTACCCGTTCGGCTAACGACCCTCCACCGATCAAGCAAGCGGTGGGTGTGAGTGTACACCCATTAAGCGCCACTTTATAGGCAGCAAACTTATACCCACCTTATAGACCGGCTTCGTGAATGAGGCCTACTAACGGTAAGACTAGTATTTTAATTATACATATATATATATATATATATATATATATATATATATATATATATATATTAATCTTATAATATTATATTAGTATAGGGTTGGATTTTAAACTTGTAAAATTCTAGGGTTTGAAATTTAAATTGTCTAAATTAAACTTTTAATCACAAAACATAAATTTCAAAACTTGAGGGCAAGTTTTAAACATTTAAAACATGGAGGATCAATTAACAAATAATCTTAATTAACAATTAATTCCATAATTATCCATATTTGATTTATTTAATGATTTCTTGCTTAATAATTTACCATTTTAATCAAAATAATTAATTAATTATCACTTAAGGAAATTAAATATTTTATTAATTGATAAATATCTTCAATTAGATCACGATTATAGTCATATATATCAAAAAATCGAATTAGGGTTGATCTAATATGATAAAGTCAAGTTTCCATAAGATAAATATCAAAAAATCCCGATTTTGGCCCTTCCTGACGCTCGGCCTCGCCGAGTGCCCAACTGGACTCGCCGAGTCAGGCCAACTCGCCGAGTCCACCATGGGACTCGCCGAGTTCATGACTCAGAACCACAAAATTCGAATTTTGCAAGCAAGAAACAAACAATCATGCATCAATTTAATAGAAACCAATCTAGGCTCTGATACCACTGATGGGTTTTGGCCATATGAACATTCCTATGTGCACATACAAACCCTAATGCTTGGATCTAGGTTTCTCTAATTAAACATGCATTGGATCCAAGACTTCTAATAGCTAATAGAGTATAAGAACAATACAAAATCAGAGTTAGAAGCATACCTTGAAACACTTCTTTGATTTTCTAGTTCTTGGAGCTTTAGAGTCACAAATGTCACTCCTCTAATGGTTTACAAACACCAACTAGTAAGAGGATGATTTGAGAGAGAGGAGAGAGGGAAGAAATCGGCCAGGGTTTCTTTGCTTTAGCAGAGGTGTCGATTTCCCTTGCCCCAAGGGTCTATTTATACTTGTAAGGCTCCTAGGGTTTCACCCTTAAACCCTAGTTGGATAATCTTTTACTCAAAGCAATCCAAATCCTTTCCAAGATAAGCCCTTGGACGATTTGTGGCTTATCCTAAGCCCTAGAAATCGTCCAACCCTATCTATAAAGGATTTACAGCCCAAAGTGTAACTATCAAATAATTGACAGTTTATACCCTCTTATTTAATTAATCTCTTTAAGTCACCAAATTAATTCTAATTAATTTATGACTTATATTAATCAAATAACAATATTATTATTCCATATATTATTCTCATAATATATTAATAATATTTATTCTCTCATAATAAATCATCCGGTCAAGTTGCTATGGTGAAGGCAACCCAAAAGGACCATGCACAATCGGGTCAAATACTTGCCTAATATAGTTGCAGCCTTAGACACTATTCCAACAGTCTCCCACTTGGATAAGTCTAGTAACTATATGCACAAGTACAATTCGATTTTCAATCGTAGCTCTCAAAGACGCTGTCAAACTCTGATCTAATCAATCTTGTCCTTTAGATAAGGGAACGTACAATCCTCTGTTAGATATCATGCTGACAATTCTATGGAATAATTAGTCTAGCATTTGGTTTCTCGATCTCCGATTCATTTGACATAGAACTTAATCGAACACATTAATTTAGTTCTGACCGGGCCCGACACATAAGTCAAATCAAATCATCGAGCGGCCGAGATATCGCTTTTACCCTCTTTGGATAAAAGTAACAGATAAACTTCAACTTATATGCATTTACTTATTCATTAATCAACTATACATAACAATGTGTTTTATAACACCGAGTTACTGATGCGTTTTCGCATTATCAATGTACAACTAATTAACAAATAACTAACCATATATATAGGTTTTAAGACTATATGATATTATCGTCTTGCGATCACCCTTTCATATCATATTCCATAAGGTGATTCCAGCAAGCGCGGGTTTGTTCCAATGCTCAAAACTAGTTCATAAGCACTCATGAATGTTGCAGCAACCCTTTGCTATGTCTAATACCATTTAGACAATCTACACACCGATTCATGACAATCTTCATTCATATCTACTTCCAACATATGAACGATTGTGGACAATTTGAATAATTCGATTATTCTTAATAAACTCAATTATTTTGGAAGTCAAAACATGCAAAATGAAACAATAGTTAAACAATTAACATAAGACAGTAACATTACTCATAAATAATACTCTTTTATTTAATCATCAAATGGTAATTACATTTATCTATTACACGTTTCTACTACTATCTAATCTATGCTAATATCATCATTCAGCCCAATACTCCTAGCATGCTGCAAGTGCTTAACCCTACTCAGTCCCTTCGTAAGTGGATCTATGCTAAACATACCACCACATACTTATTAGATCCGAAAAAAAAGTTTGTGTTGATTAGATAATAAACCATTCCTAAAATATTTGTTTTCATTTATTGATTCCTATTGAACACTTCAAACAGATATCCGACTTTATCATGACATTTCAGATGTCTTGTACGAAAATGAAAATGAGGCCTCATAACAAAATTTGGAAAATAGTATAAAGTAAATTTATTATTGTTAAATTCAAAACTCAACTTTGCTAACAAAAAATGTCGTAAATTCTCTATCAGAGAATCATGTCTTCACTTATTAGTGATAAAATAAAATTGTTACAAGCATTTAAAAAAAACAAAAACAAAAAGGTCAACACATTATTATTTTCTAAGCATCTGTATTTTTGCATTTTAGAAGCAAATTCATCTATTACAATTTCATTATAAATATTCTCAAGAAACTCGTTTTCAATTAAAATCAAAGCCAAAATGTTTAATCTCTTTTGAGACATGATCGATCGCAAATATGATTTTAAAAGTTTTGAAAATATTATTTCGCTATGTAGTTGTAATGGGAACATTCAACAACATTTTGTATGCTAGACAAGATATTGGACAAGTGTTTATCGTCTTTAAGAAATTAAGTATTTCGTTAATTATATTATATTCAACTGATAAATGTTTTTATAACAATTCCAGTTTGTTGAATAAATCATCAGCATCGATGTTTGAGATATGACTATTTTGCAACCTCTTTTCAAGATGTTTGCAACTTGCCTTTAACCTACTAGTATTTAATGACTTCAACTTTTCTGTTGTGAAGAAGAAACCAAAAATGTCTTTAAATTGTTTGTATTGCTCAAACATTCGCTCCAAGTAACCAATAATTTAATCAACTATGTACATAAAATATTGAATCTTGAATAATTCTTGAGGTGAAAGTTCATGTACCGCTTCTGATGACCAATATCACTCTTGTCAAAATGTTTTTTCAATTCTTATTTTATTATTTTCTCAACAAACACTGGTTTAATTCCCAAATCAGAAGTTATATCTCTCACACAATTCAAAGCTTTCTAGAACTCATTCTCTCGGTAGATTTATCCCTAAATTCAACTAATTTTACATTGTGTATATAAGTAACAGGGAAAAAAATTATGATAACATATAAAAATATATTTTATGAAAATATCAACACTATAACTATAGATTTATCTCTTCGGAGACCCTGTGCGACTGCACAACCTACACACCCTCATCTACGCCACTAATTGGCATCCTTGAAGATGAGTGTCTTTGGTGTAATAACAAAAACATGATATCTTAGGCATTAACTCCTACTAGTTAGGTTTCTTAAGATTGATGTAATATACAAACATAATAACCGTTACATAAGTAAAGGCCACACAATGGCCTTGGATTCAAATGTCACAAAAAAAATCATCTTATAGTAAGATTTACATATAACTATAATATTAGTGTTCTCAATTGAGTTAAACCTTCTTGGGGGTAATTTAAATACATTAAGTTTTTGTCACAAAATAATGAAATACTTTAAGTTTTCATTTTTCCTTATTTTTGACACTTTCTTTTTCCAATTAGAAATATCGTGATTATAATTTTGTTCAATATTGACCATTTTAGGTTACCTGGTATCCCATGTCACTATTTGATAATATGATGCAAAAATGTCTTGATGATGTGTAACTATTTTGTGACATCACATTCTAGAAGTTAAAATTTAAAAAAATCCAAACTATAGGGATTTTTATGATAATTATCCAAAATATACTGATTTTTGAGCAATTTTGTCTAGCTATAAAATAATAAAAATTTCAACACTGCATTTAGTTACCCTTTATATTCTTTTATGGAAGTTAGTCTTGTAAGCCAAACATTAGTACGTCTTAAATGGTCGAATGCCTTACATTATTGAGGTTGGATCAACCAACATTTGCACCACATATGTTCCTATTTATATCCTCAGATCCAAGATCCTTTATATATATATATATATATATATATATATATATATATATATATATATATATATAATCCTCTTTTTAGGCCTCTCCATGTATATTAATATGTGTTCTACCATCCCAACTTATTAAGCTTTGGCCAAAGTTATTGTCTAAGAGTTTGTAAGGAATTAGAGTTGAAAATTGGCATCCCAAACTTATGTATGTACATGTTTTAAGCTCACATATTTTTTGGAAAGAGATATTATAAATGTACTTTGATTAAAACTTTCAGTTGTATCCTTTTTCCTATAATCTAAAAAGGAGAAGGTCGCACCGTGGTAGAAGTTTGACTATTATGTTTCACGAAGCTAGTGGTAACAACAAGCATTTTGTGAATCATAGAAACATCAAGGGCATTCTCTATAAGTCTTAACGTATATCACTTAAATTTCAGTGCATATATATATATATATATATATATATATATATATATATATATATATATATATATATATATAATAAGGGATTAAGTGTTTAAGCATGAATGATGCAATGATATTTGGTGATCCATTGATGTAAAAAGAGAGGGTAATAAATATGTATTTTGTTTGCATACCTTATAAAGATGATTTTGGGTTACCTATTTATAGTGGAGATGAAGAGGTGACGACCTCTTCATGTATGGAGCATGTTTGCTATCTTGTCGTATTTATGGACGTATACCGGGAGGTACATGAAGATGTACTTAGTAGCCGCTTAACTTTTGTAAGGCGTTGGTAATAGGGTCTAACTGTCATATGTAGCAGTACATCTTGTATTATTTTGAGTTCCAGTGTCTTGTAGTACTTTTATGATAATACCTTGTACTTTGGTTGTATGTTCCTATGTATATAGATGGTTCAATACATATATATATATATATATATATATATATATATATATATATATATATATATATATATATATATATATATAGTTCGGTACATATGTAGTTGGTACAACAAGGGTATATATATGTAACCTCGGGGTATATACCCTATTAAGTCCCCCCCCCCCAAGTTTGGATGAATACTCTTTTTTCAAAAGCAATGATTCAAACTTAAAAGCTAAAGTAACCATTGTAATCAGATAAGAGAAGGCACCTGCAGTAAATTCGGATGTGACGGTTTGGCGGCTTCTAGTGTTCATCATTACCTATAACCGTCTCTTCAACTTTTTCCATTTAAGGGGATTATAGTATATAGCTGCCGCTTTGTCTGCTCCATAAATATAGCTTTGCTTGATCTGCTATAAATACCTCCCTTGGTTGGTTACTTTTCTTTATCGCATGTAGTTTTATTCTTCTAATTGTTCTTCACCCTTTCTCCTTTATTGTATTTCCCCATGGCTAGCAAAGATATTTTAAGCATTCGCACCATGAAATCCAAACTTACCCCAAAAATCTTTTCATCTATCATGAAAAAATATCAAATTAAACCTAAATTCAGTCTATGGTTACCTGAAGAGGGAAGTGTCATTGTTGAGGCCCTATAGAGTTTTGTTGGTGTTTACCGTGTTTTCTTTAAGTCAGTTACCGACATTTGATTAAGGGAAGAGCTGCCAGCAAGGTTGAGGTTGGCGAAAGGAGGAAATTCGAAGGATCGGCAAGGCCCAATGAGAAGAGAAATTTCAATACAAGGAAGTTTAAAGGAGGAGGAAGTGAAGAAAGATGGTGCGAAAAGTGCAAAAAGAAACACACTGGAAAATGCGGTGAGGAGGTGACTTGTTTCAAGTGTGGAAAGCATGGGCATTATGCTAACGAGTGTACATTCAATAAAAGGGTGTGTTATGGATGTAACGAGGAAGGGCGCTTCAAACAAGACAGCCCAAAGAGAGAGGGGCTATAAAGCCAAATGTGCCGTCAAAGCCAAAGGCGAGAGCATTTCAAATGATCCTTGATGAAGCAAATGACAATGTGAGGATTCAGGAGTGAAGGCTTGACATCCAAAGATCGAGTTATGAAGTAGTCGCGTAGATAGTACCACGTGATGTAGCCTGTTAGAGGCATAGTCTAGGGTGAACTTGAACACCTATGTAATCATTTCAAGGAATAATATAAAACCTTCGTTTTGATATTTGATGTGTTGAGTTGTTATGTGATTTTCTTGTATGGTGACTTGGAAAACTGTAGGACAATACTTGGGACGAGTATGAGTAGGTGTGAATGGTATTAGAGGCCTATACTACCGAAAGCACATGACTCACGCTTGGATCAGGGAAAGTCACAAAGTTACCAAGAAACTAGTAATTGATTTCGTTTTATTCAAGTAGGTCGTTACCATCGTTTCGGTAATGATTAAGGAGATTATTGTTATTCCGACCCTAGTAGTCATATCAAATTGAGTCCGACTAAGACGGGTATGTTACATGGTTCAGAGAACCAAGTCTGATGTAGCACCTGACTAAAGCCAGAAGAATTAATCAAAGCGAACAGTAGAGGAATCACAATAGTTGTTTGTAGCTAGGAATGCTACCTTTTAAAATGTGATTATATCACATTAGAACATGAAGGAAGGTATAGTCTGTTTTGGAATATAAATCTAAGAGACCTGAGTCTAACGTGCATCACATGATGGTAGGTCATAATTTGGAGTCTAACCTGAGATAGAGAGCAAGTGCACGATCGAGTACTGCTTGCAGTCAATAAGTCTAAGAGATAGACTTGAAGGAATATAGAAGTTATAATTATTACCTAGGATGAAGAGATGACGTATGGAGTCATTATACGAGCCCTGTTTCGTTGATGATTCTGGGATGTAATCATCCTAAGGGGGGGATAATTGTAACGCCCGCAGATCCGGGCTAGTCAATTTAGAGGCAATAAGTGTCGAAAATGACTTTTCGGGAAAATATTCTCTAGAATAAATAATCTTAACCAAGTTGTAGTATATGTTACAAGGTTTCCGTACATATAAATAACGCCGAAATCCGAGTTATAACGAAGAAGTTATGACCCGTCGAAGTTTCGCGACGGAACCGACACGATACCGGGAAGCGTAAATAGTGAATTTATGATAGAGCGAGATTTAGCCTTAGCTATCTAAATGAAATTCATAGAATACGTTAAATCGAGAGCGTCCATAAAAAGAACGCCCAAATCTGACTTCGTATGAAGAAGTTATGATTTTTCGAAGTTTCGGCTTAGCAGTGTACAACCCGAAATTTGAATATTAGATCGAGCGGTTTTTAGCCGACACAACCTAAACTAGAATCGAAAATCTCGTTAATAGTAGCATAACAATAAAAAGACAGACGAAAACGGACGTCGGATGAAGAAGTTATGAATTTTTAACGGACCAATAATGTCCCGACCTGTTAATAATATAACTTTTAAAATAAAGTCAAAATTAGCCGACGGAGTCTAAACGAAAGTTGTAGAGTACGTTCCCACCTTCACGTGGATATAAAGAACGTCGAAAACGGAGCTCGTACGCGAAAGTTATGAATTTTTAAAGTTTGTAGTCGAATTTGCGAGACCTGATGCGAAAGTGCTGACGTGGCGCTTTCCCAGCCGTCCGATGATGATCGCTGAAGTCGCACTGGATGGAGACATGTCGCCCTCGCATACGCCCCGCGTCCAAAGTCGGTACGCCCCGCGTACCCTCGCCCTTATCCATCCGAGTCCAATGTGCGAGCCAGCTGGTGCGAAGCTGGCACCCTTATCTGAAGCCTACGCCCCGCGTAGACTGCTGGACGCCCAACGTAACCAAGGCTGTTGGCCTCTATAAATAGATGCGAAGGGTTCCGAGTTTTTCACACATTTCTTCACTCTCTCTAAGATCTTTCTCTCTATAGAGTTCCAAACCCCCCTGAACCCTAGGTAAACCCCCTAGCACCCAAAGGAAGCCCCGAGGCTCCCGTAGTCCTTAGAAAAAGGGTCTTTCGGTTTTGAAATGCTGCTCCGAGCAAAGCCCGATTTTCTTTAAAATCCGTTGTAAGTGAGCTACGCTTATGCATTTTTTAATATAGCTTTCAAATAATTATAGTAATGTTATTATGTCCTTAAAATAATTATTTGGGATATTATTATGAGTTATATAAGTATCGTTTAACACTTATATAATAGTAAAAATAGTTAGACTATTAATTTGTCGCGGTTATCGTTAGACTAAACCCTAGTAGTATTGATACTAGGTTTTATCGAAGGAAAATTGTTTTGAGAGTATCGAAGCGCTGTCCGAGTGCCGAGTCACCACCGTATCAGGTGAGTGCATAGTCCCTTTCATCTTACACATAGATATGGAATATTTTAATATAAATTACGTGCTATGTGTGCATATTGTCTTAATACTTGTTGTCTATGCTGGTGAAAGATTTTTATACATGTTTTAAATGATGTAAACTGTATAAAGTATTTTATATCTATAAGATATGTTGGGTAAAACCTAGGTAGATGAATGATGAGGGATAAAAGCTGAAATAGAGGAACATTAGTAGTATGGACCTAGTGCCCTATAGGTAAACATTGGCAACAATGGACCTAGTACCCTATAGGTGAGCACTGGCAGCTGCGCCACAACCCGTAGATGTTTTAGATCTACGGTAAACGTCCTAGCAGCTGCGCTCTAAGGACAGTATCAGCAGCTACGTCTAATAGGGAGCCTTATGACCATGACAGTAGCGTTTAAAGGTCAATACCGGATGAAGTGCCTCATAGAAAAAGTCCCAATTCTGGCAGTTGTGCCTAAGTGATAATATTAGTAGCTGCGCTTGACCACAGTGTCATTGGCAACAATGGACTTCATGTTGTTTCCTTAGGATGATCCTTAGGAATGAATGAACAAGGGTTAGTTGATCCTTAGGGTAAATCCTTAAGAAGATAATGAGAATGGGTAATTGGGTTGATTGTTTGGTGTTTAAATATAGGGATGAGAATTTGGCCCGAAAACCCGAACCGAACCGAAAACCGAACCGAACCGAACCGAATTAGACCCGAATAAGCAATTCGATTCGGTTTTCGGGTAATTAAATAAAGTTTATTCGGTTTTCGGGTTATTCAGTCCGGGTTATCCGAATAAGGGTTTATTCGGTCCAAATGAACCGAACCGAATATGAAAAGTCACATTTTTTTTCCATCTGCACGATTGCTTATTCGGTCTTATGTTATATCAATCGTTACCCAAAATACTCACATAATGTTTAATGTTTAACTTATATACTTATAGATAGTTTTTTTAGGTGTTTTGGATGTTTAATGTTTAGTGTTTAATATGTTGCTTAATAACTATATCTTAAGATTGTGGTGGATGGATTTTACATTTTATATATCAAGAATAGTTAATCTGTGTTATTCGTGTTTATCATAAGCTACAAAAGTCATACAAAATACAATATTTATAATCACATTGTAAATGTTATTTGGGTTATTCGGCTCCTTAATCATCTTGTACTTGTTATTTGGGTTATTCGGGTCGGAACCGAACCGAACCGAATAATACCCGAACCGAACCGAACCCGTATTGCTTATTTGGTTCGGTTTTCGGTTCATACAATTACCCTTATTCGATTTTCGGTTTATTCGGGTTCGGGTCGGGTCGGTTCGGTTCCGACCCGAATAACATCCCTATTTAAATATAATAATTATATTATTGTGGGTTGAAAACCCTATGTACTCACCATGTTTCCCAACCTGACCCACTCCAGCTTATACTTATGTTCTGTTTATGCTTATGTTCCTGTATTGACGATGACATCCCAAATGTTTTAAAAGTGAATAAAAATACATTTCTTTAGAAATGCTTTGATAACGCAATTATCATGTTTTACTGGGAACAAATTCCACAACATTTTTATTAAAAGAGGTACTCTAATTTTTATAAAGCATAAACAAAATCGGTTTTTTTTATGGCCGTGAAAATGTGACCTCCGGAAGAATTTCATGGTTTATCAGAGAGGAACAGACGGTTGGTTGATGATTTAAGTGAGAGCCTTCTCTGCCAGGAGGAGCTAAAAAAGCTAAATCAAGATCTTCAAATCAAGGCTGATGATGCAAGATAAGAACTTTAGGAAAAAGAATGTTGAAAACGGGATCAGTATGAGAGAGATATGATTTTTGTAAAATCATTTAGTTTTACCCGCGTTAGGCAAAAAAGATGAAAGTCAAAACTAGCCAAAACAACTTAATGGAAAGTTGTAGTACTAGTTTAGACCATCACATAGATATAAAGTGGGTAAAGATTAGGGCTAGTATGCTTAAGATATAGATATTTCAAATCTTTTTTGTGCGTGCGAGGTAGTGCCTGGCATGCGCCTAACATTGAATTCGATCGAATTGTGAGTGACATGGCCCATGGAGAGGGTAACATGTCGCGATTCTAGGATGGCGCCATGATGATCACACGCGACGTGCATAGATATTTGCGCCACACACACTACAAAATAGGGGTCGCAAATTGGATCATCGTGTCGTGTTTTTGTCTGACACGACACGACACGATCTCGGGTTTTTTTAACTAACACGAAAACGAACCGATTAAAAAACGACAAACACGACAAAGATAACATGAAATAACGATTAATGAATTTAATTAATATTTATTCATACATAACACGAAAAACACGACAAACACGAAAAACGCAAAAAAAATATTAAATCGTGTCAATTTTGTGTCGAAATTTGAATATGAACACGACACGACGTCGTTTTTTTACACTTGATACGAACACGATTTCGAATTTCAGTTTCGTCTCGATTGTGTTTCGTGTCGTGTATTTTTGTCGTGTCGTGTCATCAATTGCCACCCCTACTGCAAAACCTCAATTATAAATATCAGATCAACAACTCCATTCTGCATATCTCAAGCACCTCTCTCTCTCTCACTCTCTCTTGGAGCTGCTGTAATCCCGAGGCCATCCTGGAGTAACAAGCTCGAATCAACCCTACATCAGCGGTATCACGCATAGAAGGTGATTTCATGACCCCACTTTTACGGTTTTAAAAGATATTATGGTGGGAATACATGCTTATCAAACTGGCTTATAAAAGTATATTTTTGCAAATATATCAGTAGTTATGTAAAATATGAAACGATAGGATAATATGTCGGTGGAAACTCTGCCTAGTCTTAAACAATGATATTATGCCTAATCATTATGTTGCCCGATATACTAGGAAAAGATTATACCCAAATGTTATGCTGACCGATTTCCTATGATAACTTAGTACCTAGAAGTAATGCTGGCCAAATTTTATGATAAACATTGTACTTAGCTGTTACTCTATAATATCCTGTTATCAAGATAATTGTAACTTATATATATATATATATATATATATATATATATATATATATATATATATATATATATATATATATATAGTGATAATTATAGAAGAAAACATAAGGATATGCAATGTAGTTAACTGTATCGTAACCTATCAAAGGATATCTATAAAAAGATAATTATTGTATATAGGGTTTAGTATATATGAATAATAAATTAGTATCAAGGAAAAACTAAGTATATAAAAGATAAAACGGTAATCATACTTAAGATTAAATAAACACGTGTTAGTGAGCTGTTATTATTCATCCTATAGCCTGATTAAATTCGGCTAACCCCGAACCTATAGTTGTTAATCCTGCGAGAGCCAAAAATATATGTATAGACATATACGAGACTGACACCCCACCTGCGATTGTTAGCTACAATCATGGCAGGATAACTTTCTATTGTAACGACCCGTCTCTGGTATGATGATTCCATAGTATTTAATTAGAAGTTTGCAAGAGGGACTCGGCGAGTTCATACCCTGACTCGCCGAGTAGGGAAGGGTTTTCGAGCACGTGTTAGTTGGCGACTCGGCGAGTCCATATTCGGGACTCGGCGAGTCTGCCTGCCTGAAAGAAACCCTAAATCCCCGGGTTGCTCACTATTTAATCCACCTTATAGCCCCCATTCTCGCCTCCTTCACCGTCAGAAAGCTGTGAGAAAACCCTAATCCATCCTTGAGTGATCTAAGTGATCTTGTGTTAAATTTTGAAGGCTTGAAGAAGGATAAGAAGAAAGGAGCAAGGAGAAGAGGTGTAGAGCAAAGATCCAAGGGCAAATCAGAGTTCTTTGAGGTTTTCTTCGGATTCCCTCCTGTTTTATGTTTTTAACCTCCATTAGAACTCTTCTAGATCTAGTTTGATGTTTTCCTCAAGCCTTATGATTGTATGGATACCCTATTATGTCGAGATATCCTTAGATCTGTTCATTTAGGAGTTGTAGAGCCCAGATCTATGGCCTTTATGGAGCTATTTTGCATGATAACCCTAGATCTACCCTTTTAAGTGCCTTTTTAGCCTTTATCTCCTTTTTCATGTGTTTGTACACATAAAGTTGGAAACTTTACGTGGTGAATCAGCTTATTGGACTCAGATCTATCATTTGTATGCAATGGATTCAAGCAGAATCGAGTTTAGAGTAGTTGCATGGTTGTGACTCGGTGAGTCGGAAGAACGACTCGGCGAGTCGAGTCGCGAGTCCCCGTTTTTCCCCTTTTGAGTGATGACGAGTGGAAGCCTTTGAGTAGTAGAGTGGACTCAGTGAGTTGGAGAGCAGACTCAGTAATGGAGGGACTCGGTGAGTTGTTCATACAACTCGGCGAGTCCAAGGCAATCTTCTTAAGCTCAAGAACAACTCGTCGAGTTGTTCATATGACTCGGCGAGTCGGATGAAGATTGTCTGAGTTCTTGGATCGAGAGGGTACTCGTCGAGTCGATGCCATACTCGACGAGTAGCTACGAGTAGGGTTGAGAAGTGAGACTAGAGACTCGGCGAGTTGGCGGCCCAACTCGGCGAGTCAGGTCAACTGTGGGTTGACTTTGACCGAGAGAGTTGACTTTGTCCAAGGGTAAAAGAGTCATTTTACCCCAGTGCAGTGTTTAGTATTTGATTGAGTGTGTTTATGGACTTGTAGCCGGGGAGATACCGGAGCAGCAGCAGTTAGCTTTCAGAGCCATTCACACAGCAGCCAGTTCACGAGGTGAGTTTCCTTTCAGTAGGAACGGGTCTACGGCCACAATGTCGGCCCGTTTAGTTAGCAGTAGTCCCGGACTTTGGTCCGATGCAGTAGTTAGAGTGCTTGATGTCTTTGTGATTAAAGCATGTTTGTGTTATGTGTTCCTGACTCTGTTCCGATGCAGTATGCAGTATATGTGATTATAATAGTTGATATGTGTTATGCTATGCCATGATCAGCCAGTTCCAGACTCGGTCCGACGTAGGGGACAAGGTCCCAGTTAGTTCCGGACTTCGGTCCGATGCAGTCAGTTCCGGACTTCGGTCTGATGCAGTTAGTTCCGGACTCTGGTCCGATGCAGGGGACAAGGTCCCAGTCAGTTCCGGACTTCGATCCGATGCAGCTAGTTCCAGACTTCGGTCTGATGCAGTGGGCAAGGCCCAGTATGTGCTTTATATGTATTGTATGGTATGCGGTATTTTGGGGGAGCTCACTAAGCTTCGTGCTTACAGTTTCAGTTTTTGGTTTCAGGTACTTCCACAAGCAAAGGGAAGAGCTCGGGATGATGGCATCACACACACCACAGCTTCAGTCTTGTCTTGGGAGTTGATTTAGTTTTCTTGATATGTTTGGATAACAGTTGTGATACATTCCTTCCTACAGTATTTTATTATGATTTTCAAAACACGCAGCACATGGTTTTATTATGTAATACTCAGTCTTGTGGTTTTGTTATAATAAAAATCGAAATTTTTGGGAGGTATTTTTGGGTTGTTTCAAGTTGGTATCAGAGCCCAGGTTTGAGGGATTCGGATACACCTCCGGGTGCATCTGAACTCAAACTAAGGGAAAGATAGAAAGATTTTCAAAAAGAAAAAAAATGTTTTCGAATGAGATTTTGAAAAGCACTTAGAAAGAAAAGAATTTTTAAACAAGATAAGGGTGTGGTGCATGCGATCAGCCGAGCTCAAGTAAGTACTCCCAAATTACCCATACAAGTTTATGATCATTAGTTTCAGTTTTAGTTTTAGTTCCAGTTTCAGTTTCAGTTTCAGTAGAACAACATGCTAGTATAGGACTAAGGATCTAGGAGGATGCCTTATGTGCCTGTTATATGTGTTGCAGCTTTATGAGAATTGCATGCTAGTATTGAGTAGACAGCAGTAGGATAGCCTGTTTAGGTTATGCCTGGTAGCGCGAGCTTAGCATTGTATGCTAGAGTAGCTTCTTGTTATGAGAATAGTATGCCTGAGTATGTTTCCCCTTATCCGAATGCTGCTTGCTTTGTGCTCTGTGGGACTCTGAGTGGTGGGAGTTAGCCATTAGGTGAATACGTCACATCACATGTGATCAGGGTTGAATAATCTCAGAGTGCTGGATTTGGCCCTATTGTGCAGCTCTTGTCTGAGTCCAACCGTTGTAGGGACGAGTCTTTTACTCGAAGGATTATCCGAGCCTCATTGAATGTGATGGTATTCAGGTGGTGGCTAATCAGCATTACAAGGAGGCCTTCGACAGCTGAGGACTGGTTTAAGTGGAGTCAGAGATTTCCCTAGGGCAAGCCTAGGATGAGAGTAGCAGAGATCAGTAGTAGTAGAAGTGACTTGGTGGAGTCAAGGCGGTTCTTGAGGAAGGTACGGATAGATGTGGAAGGTAGTATGGGCCCGTACTACTGAAAGCAGAGGATCCGTACTCGAATCAAGGAAGGCCGAGACAAGACCAGGAAGCTAGTACTAGTATCAATGATCCCTTGAGATATTTCAGTTTCTGATATTGCTATGATGTGTTTCAGTATGGTGGTTTTGCGTCCGAGGACAGCAGCCGACAGTGGAGGTGCCGGGGAGGGATCAGGATCAGGCTCGGGGAACGAGCACATGGATGAGCAGACCAGAGAGTTTCTTTCTTCAGAGATTACTAATATCATTTTAGAGCAGACTCTTGTGATCTTCGGTTCGATCACGGAGGGTATTCTAGAGCTGATGGATGAGAGATTGGGCACCTTCCGTGCCGAGGTGGCGGCCATGATGGGGTCGCGCACACTTACTTTCAGGGAGTTCAGGGCATGTGGAGCTCCAGACTATCACGGGGCGCGGGACCCCATAGCGAGTACTAGATGGTTGGCGGATGTGGCCAACGCGTTCCGCACTAGCAGGTGTCCCGAGGGGGACAAGGTCAGATTGGCGTCCTGTCTTCTGAAGGACAGGGCACAGGACTGGTGTGAGGAGGTCGGACATACCATTGGAGATGATGCAGCATTGGATGCCATGACCTGGGCTGATTTCTCTACCAGGTTCAGGGCGGAGTTTGCACCAGTTATTGAGGTGCAACAGCTAGCCAGAGAGTTTCATGACCTCACCCAGACTACAGAGACCGTGGCGGAGATCACCGCCAAGTTCAGGGAGAGGGCTCTTCTTGTTCCTCAGTATACGGCCGATGAGGAAATGAAGAAGGCCCGTTATCATGAGATGTTGCGGAGCGATATCCGCCAGTTTGTGAGCCGGTCCAGCTGTAAAACGCTGGATGACATGATTGCTAGGGCTCGAGAGAGGGAGATTGATCTCGAGATGGAGAAGAAGAGGAAACCGGAGGCGGTTTCGGGTTCAGGCAGTTCGGGCAAAAAGCCCAAGGTTTCTGATCACAGATCCAGGAGTCAGCAGAGCCACGGTCGATGTGGCAAGTGTGGGAGATTGCACGAGGGGGTGTGCAAGACAGGGAGTTCCGGTTGCTATAAGTGCGGTCCGACTGGGCATTTGAGCAGGGATTGTACGGCCCCTGCTACTGCCGTTGCAGCATCAGATCTGATTTGCTTTCAGTGCAATCAGAGGGGACATAAAAAGTCCCAGTGTCCGAGTAAAGTCCCAGTGTCCGAGTTTAGCTGCAACAGGGAAGGTGGTTGCACCTGCCCCTGCTACTTTGAGGATTACAGACGGCCGGCAGGGCCGAGCCGAGGCGCCAGTGGCGAAGAGTAGGGCGTTTCAGATGACAGCAGAGGAGGCGCGAGCGACTCCTGATGTGGTGACGGGTATGTATCTTCCCTTCATCTCTTTATTTTATTGATCGATTATTGATTATGATTGTATGTTTTATATAGGGTCGTTCTCTGTGAACGGCATTTCTGCTATGGTATTATTCGATTCAGGGGCTACCCGATCATTCGTATCGCTTGCGCTTAGCAAGAGATTTAGCAGAGCTCCAGGGGAGCTGGATTGTCCTTTAGAGGTCGAGATAGCAGATGACAAGACTGTGAGGGTCGGCAGAGTGCATAGAGGGTGTTCTCTTCAGTTGTTTGATGAGCAGTTTTCGGTGGACCTGGTTCCTATTCCCCTGCGAGGGAATAAGGTTATTGTGGGCATGGATTGGCTAAGCCCCAATGGGGCGGTGATTGATTGTGAGCTTCAGCTAGTGAGGGTTCGCACTCCCAGTGGGGGAGAGTTAGTGATTCAGGGCGAGAGGCCACAGCGCGGACCGACCTTTTGTTCCGCCGCAAGGGCGAGACGCTATTTTCAGCTGGGTTGCGCTGGTTATGTAGCTTATGTCTTGGATGCCCGGGAGAAGGGCAAGACGACAGTTGATGATGTTCCGAAAGTGCGAGACTTCCCAGATGTATTTCCCGAGGATTTACCGGGAATACCTCCTGAGAGACAGGTTGAGTTTGGGATCGACCTGATTCCTGGTGCGGCTCCGATAGCCAAGGCACCGTATCGCCTAGCTCCCCCTGAGATGCAGGAGTTGTCTACGCAGCTGCAGGAGCTGCTAGACAAGGGTTTCATTCGGCCGAGCAGTTCGCCTTGGGGAGCGCCTATCCTGTTTGTGAGGAAGAAGGATGGGTCGCATCGTATGTGTATAGATTATCGGGAGTTGAATAAGATGACGGTGAAGAACCGTTACCCACTTCCGAGGATAGATGATTTGTTTGACCAGCTTCAGGGAGCGTCTTGGTTCTCCAAGATCGATCTACGCTCCTGGTATCATCAGATGCGGGTTAGGGATGAGGATGTGCAGAAGACTGCTTTCAGGACCAGGTATGGTCATTATGAGTTTGTGGTGATGCCATTTGGGCTCACCAATGCCCCAGCCGCGTTCATGGATCTCATGAACCGCGTGTGCAGGCCGATGCAGGATTGGTCAATGATAGTATTCATAGATGATATCTTGGTATATTCCAAGACGCAGGAGCAGCACGAGGAGCACCTGAGGGAGGTGCTGGAAGTTTTGAGGAGGGAGAGACTTTTCGCAAAGTTCTCCAAGTGTGAGTTCTGGTTGCGCGAGGTGCAGTTCCTTGGTCACCTCGTCAACCAGAAGGGTATTTTGGTGGATCCGGCCAAGATAGAGGCCGTGATGCAGTGGGAGGTCCCAAAGTCTCCATATGAGATTCAGAGCTTCCTAGGACTGGCAGGGTATTACCGGAGATTCATTCAGGATTTCTCCAAGATAGCAGTACCGCTTACCCGACTGACCAAGAAGTTGGTGGTATTTCGTTGGGGGCCTGAGCAGCAGGCAGCGTTCGAGACCCTCAGACAGAGATTGTGCGAGGCTCCGATCCTTACCTTGCCAGAGGGAGTAGAGGACTTCGTAGTCTACTGTGATGCCTCAATCACAGGTATGGGAGCAGTGTTGATGCAGCGAGGCCATGTGATAGCTTACGCCTCGAGACAGTTGAAGCCTCACGAGGCTAACTATCCTACCCATGATTTAGAGCTGGGGGCGGTTGTGTTTGCCCTCAAGATTTGGAGGCATTATCTTTATGGGGTTCGTTGTACTATCTACACGGATCACAAGAGTTTCAGATACCTTATGGATCACCCGAGTCTGAACATGAGACAGAGGAGGTGGTTGGATGTGCCGAAGGACTATGATTGTGAGATCCTTTACCATCCAGGGAAGGCCAACGTGGTGGCCGACGCCATTAAGCCGCAAAGTGTCGGCAGCCCCTATCAGAGATTTGTGTTTGAGGATGACAGTGATTACTCCGTTGTTGGAACGGATCAGGGAGGCTCAGGTTGAGGGCCTCAAGGAGGAGAGGCAGAAGTGTGAGAGGATAGTGGGCCGAGCATCTTCGTTTGATTATGACAGTCGGGGATTGCTGACACTTCATGGGAGAGTGTGGGTACCGTACTGGGGAGGAGTACGGCAGGTGTTGATGGACGAGGCTCATAAGTCTCGATTCTCTATCCATCCAGGGGCGACGAAGATGTATAGAGATCTTCGACCCGATTATTGGTGGCCCTGCATGAAACGGGACGTCGCCTGGTATGTTGGGAGATGCCTGACCTGCAGGAAGGTCAAGGCGGAGCACCAGAGGCCTCACGGCAAGATGCAGCCGTTAGACATTCCCGTGTGGAAATGGGAGGACATCACCATGTATTTTGTCACCAAGCTTCCCAGGACCACACGAGGAGTGGATTCGATATGGGTAGTAGTGGATCGGTTGACGAAGAGTGCCCATTTTATCCCGATCCAGGAGAGTATATCGGCAGCAAAGTTAGCCGATATCTATGTGCGTGAGATCATGGCACGTCATGGAGTGCCAGTATCGGTGGTGTCAGACCGAGATGTCCGTTTTACATCCAGATTCTGGAAGCGGTTTCACGACGAGATGGGTACTCGTCTTCATTTCAGTACCGCTTTCCACCCTCAGACGGACGGGCAGAGTGAGAGGACGATTCAGACTCTCGAGGACATGCTCAGGGCATGTGTTGTAGACTTCGGTGGCAGTTGGGATGCGTACCTTCCGTTAGCGGAATTTTCGTATAACAACAGTTATCATGCGAGCATTGATCGACCTCCCTTTGAGATGCTTTATGGGAGGAAGTGCAGGACCCCGATTTGTTGGGGCGAGGTAGGTCAGCGAGTCATTGGAAGCACAGAGGTGGTACTCAAGACGACCGAGTTGATCCAACAGATTCGTAGTAAACTGCAGACTGCGCAGAGTCGGCAGAAGAGTTACGCCGATAGGAGGCGTTCAAACTTGGAGTTTCGGGTGGGTGATATGGTTCTTCTGAAGGTCTCACCTTGGAAGGGTGTTATCAGGTTCCGGAAGAGGGGCAAGTTGGTTCCCAGGTTTATTGGTCCTTTCAGGGTTTTGGCCCGGGTGGGTCGGGTTGCTTATCGGTTAGATCTTCCTGAGGAGCTTAGTCAGATCCACAACACTTTCCATGTGTCCCAGTTGAGGAAGTGTTTGGTGGATGAGTCAGCAGTCGTTCCCCTAGAGGATATTCAGGTTGATAGCAGCCTGAATTATATTGAGAGGCCGATCGCGATTCTGGATCGGAAGACAAAGACCTTGAGGAACAAGGAAATTCAGTTAGTGAAAGTGCAGTGGCAGCACCGGAAGGGGTCTGAGTGGACGTGGGAGGCTGAGGAGGAGATGAGAGAGCACTATCCGGAGATATTTGCGGATTCAGCCGTAGCAGACTTCGAGGACGAAGTCTGAGCCAAGTGAGGAAGAATTGTAACGACCCGTCTCCGGTATGATGATTCCATAGTATTTAATTAGAAGTTTGCAAGAGGGACTCGGCGAGTTCATAGCCTGACTCGCCGAGTAGGGACGGGTTTTCGAGCACGTGTTAGTCGGCGACTCGACGAGTCCATATTCGGGACTCGGCGAGTCTGCCTGCCTGAAAGAAACCCTAAATCCTCGGGTTGCTCACTATTTAATCCACCTTATAGCCCCCATTCTCGCCTCCTTCACCGTCAGAAAGCTGTGAGAAAACCCTAATCCATCCTTGAGTGATCTAAGTGATCTTGTGTTAAATTTTGAAGGCTTGAAGAAGGAGAAGAAGAAAGGAGCAAGGAGAAGAGGTGTAGAGCAAAGATCCAAGGGAAAATCAGAGTTCTTTGAGGTTTTCTTCGGATTCCCTCCTGTTTTATGCTTTTAACCTCCATTAGAACTCTTCTAGATCTAGTTTGATGTTTTCCTCAAGCCTTATGATTGTATGGATACCCTATTATGTCGAGATATCCTTAGATCTGTTCATTTAGGAGTTGTAGAGCCCAGATCTATGGCCTTTATGGAGCTATTTTGCATGATAACCCTAGATCTACCCTTTTAAGTGCCTTTTTAGCCTTTATCTCCTTTTTCATGTGTTTGTACACATAAAGTTGGAAACTTTACGTGGTGAATCAGCTTATTGGACTCAGATCTATCATTTGTATGCAATGGATTCAAGCAGAATCGAGTTTAGAGTAGTTGCATGGTTGTGACTCGGTGAGTCGGAAGAACGACTCGGCGAGTCGAGTCGCGAGTCCCCGTTTTTCCCCTTTTGAGTGATGACGAGTGGAAGCCTTTGAGTAGTAGAGTGGACTCAGTGAGTTGGAGAGCAGACTCAGTAATGGAGGGACTCGGTGAGTTGTTCATACAACTCGGCGAGTCCAAGGCAATCTTCTTAAGCTCAAGAACAACTCGTCGAGTTGTTCATATGACTCGGCGAGTCGGATGAAGATTGTTTGAGTTCTTGGATCGAGAGGGTACTCGTCGAGTCGATGCCATACTCGACGAGTAGCTACGAGTAGGGTTGAGAAGTGAGACTAGAGACTCGGCGAGTTGGCGGCCCAACTCGGCGAGTCAGGTCAACTGTGGGTTGACTTTGACCGAGAGAGTTGACTTTGTCCAAGGGTAAAAGAGTCATTTTACCCCAGTGCAGTGTTTAGTATTTGATTGAGTGTGTTTATGGACTTGTAGCCGGGGAGATACCGGAGCAGCAGCAGTTAGCTTTCAGAGCCATTCACACAGCAGCCAGTTCACGAGGTGAGTTTCCTTTCAGTAGGAACGGGTCTACGGCCACAATGTCGGCCCGTTTAGTTAGCAGTAGTCCCGGACTTTGGTCCGATGCAGTAGTTAGAGTGCTTGATGTCTTTGTGATTAAAGCATGTTTGTGTTATGTGTTCCTGACTCTGTTCCGATGCAGTATGCAGTATATGTGATTATAATAGTTGATATGTGTTATGTTATGCCATGATCAGCCAGTTCCAGACTCGGTCCGACGTAAGGGACAAGGTCCCAGTTAGTTCCGGATTTCGGTCCGATGCAGTCAGTTCCGGACTTCGGTCCGATGCAGTTAGTTCCGGACTCTGGTTCAATGCAGGGGACAAGGTCCCAGTCAGTTCCGGACTTCGGTCCGATGCAGCTAGTTCCAGACTTCGGTCTGATGCAGTGGGCAAGGCCCAGTATGTGCTTTATATGTATTGTATGGTATGCGGTAGTTTGGGGGAGCTCACTAAGCTTCGTGCTTACAGTTTCAGTTTTTGGTTTCAGGTACTTCCGCAAGCAAAGGGAAGAGCTCGGGATGATGGCATCGCACACACCACAACTTCAGTCTTGTCCTGGGAGTTGATTTAGTTTTCTTGATATGTTTGGATAACAGTTGTGATACAGTCCTTCCCACAGTATTTTATTATGATTTTCAAAACACGCAGCATATGGTTTTATTATGTAATACTCAGTCTTGTGGTTTTGTTATAATAAAAATCGAAATTTTTGGGAGGTATTTTTGGGTTGTTTCATCTTGAGTGTAAAAGCAATATTATTCGACATCCGATAAAGCGTCGTGTCGGGTATTTATCAGTCCATAGTGTCGATTATAAGGCTCATGGTAATACTGTTCAGAGAATCTTAATTTAAACTTCCTAGAGGGATGCCTTCAAGTAGTTTTATGATTTGATTTGATAAAAATTATAAAGATTAGGATAGGTAATACATGCTAAATAAAAGAAAGGTTTTTAATATATGAATAATTTTCGATCAAATAAAATTACAAATACATAAAACTATAAAACCCGTGAACTCACCAACTTTATGTTGAAGTTTTCAAAATACATGTATTCTTAGGAGGATGAGTGTGGATGGTAGCTGTGGAAGGGAGGAAGTCATCAAGGAAGTTGGTGGGAGTCATTTTTGTTTGTTTTATGATTAGTTACAAATAGGAAGTATACTTGAACTTCAAACAATGTAACCCTGAAATAATTTATAATAAATAAAAGTAATGTTTGCGGTATACTTTTGTGTATTATTCAATATACTTGTCACCATGATCCAATGTACCTATGTCACACAACCCGATGTTTCCGCCGTCGGCGGGGGGGGGGGGGGGGGGGGGGTGTGACAAGTAGAAACTTTCTTTTCCTGATTAACATTCTGTCTTTCCTGTTGTGGTTTCAAATGATTAAAATTGGCTTCTTCTTTTCTTTTGAAATGAGCAATAGAAGCAAATACATGATAATTATTACCAAACCAGATATCACAAAGTCCTTTCTCCAAATGAGTTTTGTCTTTCACTTGGATAATCTCACAAAACCAAATCTTCTTCCCATCCTGGAAAATATTTGAGCAATGTAAACGTCCATTATTGTTCCTATCTTTGCATACCTATTCCATAACTCCTTTGGAAGGAGGTCGCTTGGTAAATTAGTCACGTAGAAAGATACGACAATCTTATCTATCGATCCATGGACACTGTCTGATCTGTTTGACCTGTGGTTATCATTACTTCTATTCAATTCCTTATCATGATAACCTCTATCATATTTGCATCTCCTAACTTCTTGCCACTCAAACTCTCCATCTTTCATCATTGTACATGAATGAACGTGCACAACATCAGAAATTGATCCCAAACCCTACTCCTCCCCACCTCACAAATTAAAAGTGAGTAGACAAGGGAAAACGACGATGAAATAGTGTAGATAATCACCAGAAACACATAAGTCAAAGTCGACGACCAAAATTCACTGAAGACCACCATATGAAAACCAGACGATCTACTGGAGTTGCCCGGAGAAACAAAGGAGGTTTGCTGGCGTTTGCACCCGCCGGAGAAGAAGACCCACCTCTATACCTAGGGGTGTAAACGAGTTGAGCCGAGCACGAGCCTAACCAAGCTCGAGCTCGGCTCGTTTAATTTTGAAGAAGCTCGAGCTCGAGCTCGGCTCATGAACAATTTAGTGAGCTCGCGAACCTAAACGAGCTTAAACGAGCCTATATATATATATATATATATATATATATATATATATATATATATATATATATATATATATATATATATATATATATATATATATAGGCTCATTTAGGCTCGCGAGCCCACTAGCTGAAGCTCGGCTCGAGCTCGTTTAATAAACGAGCCTCATATTTGGGCTCGAGCTTGGCTCAGGCTCGTTTAATTCGATCTCGAGTTGAGCTTTTAATGAGTCGATCCTGAGTAGCTCGCGAGTAGCTCGACTCACTTACACCCCTATCTATACCCAACAGATAGAACTATTACCCGACAGACAAAACACAAAAGTGTGTGACACTTCTTTTACCCAACGGTCAACATTGTGACTCAATTCTATTGTACTTTGGCCCACCTCTCTAGTTTTATTATATAGTCGAAAATGAAATATTTGTCTATTCAATATGAAATCAAGTGTTGCAAGTTGTAAGAAGCCTCATAGAGCATCATCACTTCATCTATTCATCATGAATTAGACATTTTACACCTATGATATTCAATTTGTGATCTTAAGCCTTTAGTTGTAAATCATAATAATGTTGTGTTTCTTTTGTAATTGAGATGTTTTCGTCATAATTTGTACGATTTGCATCAACAAAAATTATAGTTCATGTTTAAAAGTTAAAGTTGGCTTCATATCATCGTTTTAATCAACATCGTGTAATATTGTAAGGATCTTCCGATTCCGACCGAATCTTCCGATTACAACCTTCCAACACATAAAACGATATTTGGTAAGATCCGGATCTTTTAGAGCTTTGATTACTACCATTAACACATAACGTAAAATATAATTTCTGTTTAAAAAATGGGATAATGACTTAAAAGGGTAATATATTATTCGATTTGTACATATTTGGTCACTAATTTTTTTTCGTCCACATTTACCCCTTCAACTTGTTAAATTGTACACATTCAGTCCTTATGACCGGTTACTCCAGGTTAGCCGGGAAAAATGACTTAATAGGGTAATATATTTCTCATTTTGTACACATTTAGTCATTAATATTTTTGTACATATTTAGTCCTTCATATTTTTTTGTTTCAAAATAAATCATTTTTGTTTTTGTACACATTCAATACTTATGAATGTTTTCTTTGAGTTTTTCTCACGACATCTTACGTGGGACAATCATTGATGAAGTGTGTGAGGCTGTTGATTTTTATATGTAATGTCTCATTTTCACAAAAAAATTTCATTTTTAAATAAGGCAAAACTTCATAATTATAAATCCATTATTAAGAAAAAACGTTTATTCCAAAATATATTTATCAAAAATCAGAGTAATATAAGTAACACAGAATCCTCAATATTATTGATGAGTGTGTACAATTATGCATTCTCCTTCTCACGACCAACGATAGAACCTGAAAACATAAACAACTAGGTAAGCACACAGTTTAGTGAGTTTTCTTTAAAATACTCGATACAACAAATGTATTATCATGCATAACGGACCCACACTCATCATATTGGAATACCTTGGCCCAATCAGTCATCAGACTGGAACGCCAACATGCAACATGTCAAATCAGTCATCAGACTGGAATATCCAGGGTTTGTTGGCATGCCGCCTTAACCCAACTGCTATTCTCGAGTCCCCGTGCCTATAGCTTATAGTCGGCCCGCACCAGGTATCTTGGCCTACAACATATAACAAGACCACCTCAACCTATCCCACCACCATATGACTATCCTACGTAAGATGTCGTGAGAAAAACCTAAAAAAATCATTCATAAGTACTGAATGAATACAAAAATAAAAATAACTTATTTTGCAAGAAAAAAAAAATTATATTAAGGACTAGATGTGTACAAAGTGAAAAATATACTACCCTATTAAGTCATTTTTACCGGTTAACCTGGAGTAGCTGGTCATAAGGACTAAATATATACAATTTAACAAGTTGAAGGGGTAAATGCGGACGGAAAAAAAATTCAGTGACTAAATATGTAAAAATCGAAAAATATATTATCCTTTTAAATCGTTATATCTTAAAAAGTTAATAATAAAATATTATTCGCTCGTATCATAGAAATAAATAAAAGAAAAGAAATGAAAAAACCTTTGGTAAGTGGAAAAGCTTAACTGCTAAAAGAGCAGTAAGCAGCCTTTCGAGCCCATTTCCATCCCCAACACACCACAACCATCCCCCTTCGTCTTCTTCTCCTCTTCCTTTTTTCCTTTTTGCTATTTGACGTCTGCGTGATCCTTTGATACAATACATCACTCAAACATCTATCGCTTTCCCCAAATCCTTTCAACAATCGATGAAGATTGTGATTTCTCCCAGAAAAATCTCCTACTCCGCACAATAATCGAGAAAAATGCCAGTGTTTCTTTCTTCAGATTCATCACCCATGGGCACAGTTTAGATCGAACGAAACGTTTTACTTAGAATTCCTAACACCAAACATCATCATTTCTCACCGGTTTTTTCTGGATCCAGCCACTTGTTCTATCCTTTTCATTTCATCCGTTTCGGAAACGTTCACTTCATGTGGTCCTTTTCAATGATTTGAATCAACTTGCACTTGAGATTTGGATCTCTCCTTTTTCTCTATAGAATCGTATTCACGAAGGTCTCTTCGTTGTCGCATTCAAAAAGGAAGAAAACGAGAGAGATGGCGGATTTTATGTTCGTTCTGAAGAACTTTCTGTTAGTGTCTCTGGCGATGAATATGTGTTTGATTTGGAAAATAAACTACGATGATGAAGAAACCCTATCATCGAAATGGAGTAGCTGGGGAAATCTACAGCAGAAGTTCCATTTTCATGGCTCCTGTTTTAATGGTGAGAAAAACAACGGAAGAGTGGAGGAGGCGCAGGTTAGCAGCAAGAGGACAGAGATACTGGCAACGACGTCGTATGTTGCATCTACTGTGGTTCCAGATGGCGGGGAGAGTGTTGTCATCAATCTTGACCAGTAAGTGCTGCCGTACTCGAATCTAAATCATGATCGATACCTAATAATTATCGTTGGATTCCAATCATAAGATTATTTTCATTATTATTATTCATATCAATTGTTATTTTAGGAAAAAAAAGTATATCTAAAAATATTTGTATATCTGGAAAATAAAACAAAATATCAACAGTTTCATGGTTTTACCAAAAATATCTATTTTTTTGTAGTAGAATAATTAGTGTGTAATCGTTGCATGATTTCATACTGTAATTGATTTATGCGTAAATTATATTTTTGGTCCTTTATTGTAGTTGGTTTTTGCAATTTTAATCCTTATTTGAAATTCTAATAACATTTTTTGTCCCCGACTATACCTGTTTTTTGTAATTCTGTTTTAAAAAATATAGCCATTTTACTTTGAAAAGAGAAACCAAATATGTTACCGAAACATTCAAATAAGAGCCAAAATTACAAAAAAAAAAACCTCTTGGAATTGTAATAACAAAAAAATCAATTATACCGAAGGGCCAAAAATGTAATCTACTTTTGATTTATTCATTAATTAGATTACAGAAAATATTTATAGCGAAGGGAAATACAACAATTTTACAATAAATTCGGTAAGTGCGGTTACGGATAGTATTGAAAAGGACACTACAGTAACATGCGCCAAATCAGCACGCGTTCACGTTAGCACATAGACAAAGACAATTCGGTTTTGTGAATTCCGATGGTGGATGTCATGGTTTGGGGGAGCCACCCGTTTCCACCACCAAAGTTTTACTTCCCGATTCTAGGGTCTACCGTTTTATGCTAACGTGCACTGTTGGTTAACGTGCCTCATTGTCCTCTTGCTTTCGTTTTCAAGTACATGATTATATGTTGTTTTTATTGCCACCACCACCGCCACACACCCACCACCACCACCGCCACCACTACCTCCACCACCGCCGCCCATAATCATTTCCATTGCTTTGCTGTCTTTTGCTTTGTTCCACTTCCAGCACCTCAATCTTTTCAACAAATAATAATAATAATAATAAGATAATAGTTAATTGTTCCACTTTATTTAGTTTAATATTAAAGCAATTACCAAAAGAAGAACCCATCGACTGTTTTTGAATTTTTTAATTAAACCTAGTCCACTGTATTCTATATTCATATTCATATCAATAAATCACACACTTGAAGTATCTTATTGGGTTACTGTTTATCCGACTTATTTCTCATGTGGTTGGTTAAAGTCCATAAGAAAAAAAAACCATGTTACCATGTCAGTTCATAAGAAGAACCCTTTTGCTTGCATAGGTTGTTTCCTCTTTTAGTTTACTAATATTAGGTGTCCATTAAGATCTTTACACATGTCACCATGTGTGTCCTCTCTTTCCCATCACCAAACCTTGTTTATTCGACCAAGCTGGTATACTTGGAGAAACAGTTAGGGTTTGAGTCGAACCATTTAGCATTGCAAATTGTTTGTTTGAATTTATTTAAAAATATAAGTTACAAAAAATAAATATATATTATATTGTTTTGGAGCAAATATGGGCTTATAGTTCTAATTTATATGGTATTTTTTTTTTTTAAAATATAGTGGTGACCCGACGATGTATGAAAATTTTTGGAAGCAAAAAGGTGAAAAAACAACGGTTGTGACTTCCGGTTGGCAGCACATAAGTTACTTTTCAGATGTTAAAAACGTTTGCTGGTTTTTGGAGCCAGAGCTCGTGACTGCAGTCACAAGGCTGCACAAAGTGGTCGGCAATGCTGTCACGGAGGGCCGCCACATGGTGGTTGGAACCGGCTCTTCGCAACTTTACCAGGCGGCAATTTTTGCTCTCTCACCTCACAATGCTTCCACCCCCATGAATGTCGTGTCTGCCGCTCCGTTTTATTCGGTAACTTTTAATATTTTTATTATTAGATAATCAGGTTTCAACACAGAACCAAATTATCTGAACAAAAATGATCTCAACCGTCAGATCAAATCATCGTGAGATGAATTTAATCAAACGGTTGAAATTAAATTTGATGGTTTGTTCAGATAATTTGAATATGTTTTGAATCTATGATTGGTTTAGTTGACTAAGTGGCACATGCTTTTATCATGAAATATATGGTTTTCTGTAACTATTTTCTGATCGCTTGATGTGAAAGCAATGTCGCAAAGTTTTTTTTTTGTGTATTTGACTTGTATTGATGAGAGGCTTTAATGCTACACTGACATAGGGAAGACAAAATGATTTTAACAAGTCAACCAAATAACACTGCAAAAATTAAATGACAATGTATTATTAGAGTATATCCATAGACCACAAAATGTATGTTTTCATTTTGCCAATAAAACATATATATATATATATATATATATATATATATATATATATATATATATATATATATATATATATATATATATATATATATTAAAATATTGAAATATTGTTGTTACATTTTATTGCAGTCGTACCCATTGATGACAGACTACTTGAAATCAGGGCTACACAAATGGGCAGGAGACGCTCATAAGTTCAACAAAGAAGAACCCTACATCGAACTAATCACTTCTCCTAATAACCCCGATGGATCTTCAAGACAAGATGTAGTCAGAGGCCATAAAGGGATTCTAATTCATGATCTCGCTTACTATTGGCCTCAATACACACCCATTTTATCACCTCCACCTGATTACGATATCATGCTCTTCACTGTCTCCAAATCCACGGGTCACGCCGGTTCCCGAATCGGGTAAAATAAAATACATATAATTTTTCTTTTTTTCTAAATTATTAATTTTACTATTATTTATGTTGTAGATGGGCGCTTGTGAAAGATAGAGAGGTCGCTAAAAAGATGACGACATTTATAGAGATCAACACGATTGGTGTGTCCAAAGATTCACAGATTCGAGCAGCAAAGATTTTGCAAGCTGTGTCTGATAGCTGTGATAATGATGATGATGATGATGAATCTTTCTTTGATTATAGCTACAAACTCATGGAAAAAAGATGGAAGAAAATTAGAGAAGCTGTTGATAAAACTCGTCTTTTTAGTTTGCCGGATTTTTCACCGGAGACATGTTCTTTCAGTGGCCGGACTTTTGGGCAGCTCCCTGGTAATTTTATTAATTTCAAGACATAAAATGAATATATGATTAATTCAATAAATTTGACGTATTTTTTGTTTTTGTTTTTGTTGTAGCTTTTGCTTGGTTGAAGTGTGAGGGAGACGTGGATGATTGTGAAAGTTTTCTTCGAAAGAATAAGATATACACGAGAGGTGGGAAGCATTTTGGGGCAAGTATGAAGTATGTGAGGATCAGTATGCTGTGTCGAGATAGTGAATTTGAGGTTTTCACTGAAAGGTTGCCTACAATTGTCTCCTGAAAAAAAAGTTATGTTTTTGTTTTGCAAGATGATATGCGGAATTTAGGGTTAGTTTTAGGTATGTGTAAAAGAAAGATATTTTGGTTTACTCCTGTTGTTGATAAATATCAGTAACATTAGTGATCTAAATGACTAGAAATTTTCAAGTAATCACCAAGATGCGTTGCATGTTTTGTGGTTTATTGAATATAAATTGATGATTTTCTTGCTATTTGTATTTTGGTATGTGAAAATCATAGGGTTGTAATGGCAAACTAGATCGAGTCCATAAAAACAAAGTCATTCCAAATAAAAAGATTAATGGTTAAATTGGTTATCCATCTCTACAAAACAATGCTGAATATGTGTCTCAATAAGTCAAGTCGTTAGTTTGGAGTTATTACTTCCTAGTGTAAGTCGGCTTTTCTTGGATATAGTTGTAGCCTAAGTATTAGCCATGCTTATCCATTTTGATATAATAAATAGAGGTTTTAGGTCTCTTGTAATCAGTATCTTTTTCACAAGTATTGTATGTCCCTTGATTAAATTGACATTATGAAGTAGTTCTTCGTTTGTTTTTCATAATTAGTTGGGTTTCCACACAAAAATTCTTGATGATTTTATCTCTTTTATTATTTTCTACGTATGTACGGGTTGATAATGAAAAAATTAAAACTAAAGGCGATGAAGTGCATGTTTCTTGGGTAAAATCCAAGGATAAAAGGCTACAAGTTATGCATATCTAGGCTAAAGAAGGCCATCATCTCAAGAGATGTGACCTTTTGATGAAAACACTATGACTTATGGGATCTCTAACTTACCAATGACAAAAGACTAAGCATATGATAAAAAGGAGGAATCATGAGTGGAAATAGAGCTTCCACTTAGCAAACAAAATTCGTATAATGAGAACGTGACTCGTGAGTCTACTACGACAAGACAAAATGCACTAGTTTTGTCAAGAATGACTACACAATGTCACAGCTGGCTGATATCCCGTGACTGTGATGACCAAGAAGACAAAGACCATGTCACTGGAATAGCTTGCCATTAGGTTCAAAAGGGGGTGTCCTAGCTCAAGGGACATTGTTATGCTAGTCGTTGCTGTCTGGCCGAGTCGCTGAAGTGCGTGACAATGAAGGGGGCCGTAGCTTTCTAGAGATACAACTGGTCGAGGGCTAGTGCCGCTTCCCTGATGAGCCCATGACAGGCGAAACCAGTTGGTGTGTGTAACATGGGAGGGTTGGTATCAGGGTTTTATGGGGGACCTTAGTACGCCGCACGTGCAAGGAGTAATGCCGAACTTGCGTCCGTGACAAGTGGTATCAGAGCCAAACAACGAAGGGACATGCCAATATGATCGTGCATATTCGTGGGGTCCGTAGAAGTATGGACTTGCTAGTGGGTTGTGGTGGTTGTCGAGACCAACAAAATTAAAAACCCTAAATCTTTTACACTAAAATAGTGTATAATGGTAAAAGGATCGAATCCACGGAGATTGGTTCAATTTAATAACACTATGAAAAATCTCTTTGTAAAAATACTTGGAAAATGACAATAAATTAAAAATGGGGGTTTCGGTGTTTTGAAATACTTGAAACAAACTAGAATTAAACTATGATTTAAATAGACAATTTCAACAAAAATAAGAGTTTGATGTAAAATTAATAAGGGAGAGATGGTTGACTTAAAGTTTCCTCACTTTAACTTTTGATGAACATATCGTTAGAATCCAATGGCGCAATACTTGATTTAAATCCTTAATTTGGCTATAGTAATCCAAGGAGGTTGAGATTACCTAGACTTTTCTTAGTTGTTGAAATGGTTAGAGAAGCTCATAACAATTTCCTTAGTCAAAGTCACTAATTCCAATAAGCATGTAATTAGTGAAAGTCAACTAGCATTAAGAACTAAAAAATCACCAAATCCAAGAGGTGTCAAAAGCTTCCACTACTATGTTGGAGAAAATGTTTTTGTGATTGTGTGAAGTAAAACTAACACAAGAATCACTTGTTGCGTGCTAATTTGAAGATCCTTTACTTAATCAGGAAATTAGCCAACTAATCACCACAAACACATTTAAACTCATGAATAAAAACATACAAGCAATGATAAGATGTTAAAACACAAAACATTTTCATAAAGATTCAAACACAAATTCATGGATTCTTCAATATTCAACAAAAGTTCAAAGGATTCAACAAAAGTCAACCAAGGCTTGTTTAGCCAAGCATGGCTAAACTCAAGAAAACAAAGTTAGATAAGATTGTACCAAACATTTGACAAGATCAAGAGAAGAAAAAATGAAGTTCTTCAAGGTTTTTGGCCTTCAAATTGCTCCAAAACTCCAGAGAGAATGCCTCCAAATCGGATGTAAAAGATCAGGCTGAAGAGGCACACCAACTTTCCCAATATAGAGCTCCAAATGAAATCTCGAAATTGCCCCTGCAAGAACCCATGCGGGCCGCGTGGATTCTTACGCGGTCCGCGTGACTATGACGGAGTTTTTGGGCTTCTTCAAGTTTTGGGTCCCCGCAACAATTCCTTTGGCCCATTTCGAGTCTAATCAGCTTCTAGCCCATTTTTCTTCAAGTTCTCTTCAATTTGAGTCCAATTTGACTTTTCCAAATCCTCCAAAGCTCTCGTAATCGCCCGATCATCAATCTCCGTACACTCGAAAATCCCGCATCTTGCAAATTTAAAGTTTAATGCTTCTAAGCCTTCAAGTAATTGACAAGCCCACTTCATGCATCATCTCCATAGCCATCAAGCCTAAAATCCTCGTTGTCCTCTAAGTCCAATTGCTTTCCAAAAGATCCCGCTCCGCTAGTCTCCTTAAAATCTGCAATTATACTCACGAAACTAGAAATGTACCTGAAAGCGGTCATAAAATAACAAAAAGGAAAATATGCATGGAAATTAACTAAAATGCGAATGAAATATGCTAAAATAAACTATAAAAAGAAGTAAATAAAATGAAACTATCTGGTTGCTGTGAAGTCAAGAGCAATACACCGATGAATGCTCTACCTCCTTGAAGGAAGTAATTGGGGTGACCACATGCCGAGGATTCTGACTTCGAAGTATAATGGTTGGGATCTGGTGTAGCGGTACGCTATCATACTTGGCATCAGAAGAAAAGCCATTTCGAAAGGAAAAAAGTTCCTCTTCCATCGCACGAGAATGTGCGATAATTTTGCGGTGGGAGAATGTCACGGGCTGATATCCCATGATCGTGATGACCAAGAAGACAAAGACCATGCCCCTGAAATAGCTTGCCATTGGGTTCAAAAGGGAGTGTCCTAGCTCAAGGGACACTGTTATGCTAGTCGTTGCTGTCTGGCCGAGTCGCTGAAGTGCGTGACAATGAAGGGGGTCGTAGCGTTCTATAGATACAACTAGTCGGGGGCTCTGTCGCTTCCCTGATGAGCTAATGGAAGGGCGGAACCAATTGGCATGTGTAACATGGGAGGGCTGGTATTGGGGTTTTACGAGGGACCTCAGTACGCCGCACTGGAAAGGAGTAATACTGAACTTGCGTCCGTGACAACAAGCTTCAATTAGCGAACATATGACTCATGAGCTTTTTTTCATCCATCTTAAGCAAACAAGCGATGTATTGCATGAGATAGACAGAGAATAGATCATGAGTCCGAAAGGTATGCTCAAGCAATTCTACTTCATATTCTCTTCCTATTGCAAATGAAGTTGAGTCTGATTTAGAACCCACAACCTAGGACGAGGCCATCAAATCTATAGAATCAAAAGAGTAGATGGTTTCCATCCATAACAAGATGGAATCATAAAAGAAAAATGAAACATAGGATGTCATCCCTGATCCAAAAGGTAAGAAGACGGTTAAATGTTTGTGATTTTAGTGTTATCAACACGTGTTAGTGTAGTTATTATTAATATTGAGATAAAATGGGTTCTATTTCACTCACTGAGGTTGGAGGTGTGAGGGTGCACACTCGGAGTGATAAATATTGATGGGTTTTGTACAAACAATCCTATGTGTGCATGCAACCCTAGAATTGGATCTATGTTTTCACTATTAGATACACAACATTATGAACACATATAGAAACCCTAATATGCTTCTAGGAATTTCGAAATCCACAAGGAAAGATGAAATACATACCTCTTGTTGTTATATTGTAATAACAACTTAAATCTTGAATCTTCTTGTCTTTGAAAGCAAGTACCACAAGTGTAGTACCTCTAATGGCTCACAAACACCAAGAGCAAATGGAGAGGCAAGAGAGAGAGAGAGAGAGAGAGAGAGAGAGAGAAGAGGTATGAAATTCGTCCCTAGGAACCCTAGACAAGGCATGGACGAATTCTTATGGCCTTAGGGGTATTTATATAGGTGTAGAGATTAGGGTTTCATTCCTTATCCTTATCTAGTTGCTTGCCCACCAAGTAACCATAAGATAAGCCTTGAAAACCCTTATCCTTATCCTTTGGACGATTTCAAGGATATCTTATCCCTTGAATTCATCCACCCTATATCTAGGATAACCATTACCCTATTTTGTAACTATCACATAATTACAATTCAGCCCCTCTAGTTTAATTAATTACACTTGATCATTAAATTAATTCTTAATTAATTATTGACCAATATTAATAAAACAAATATGATTTATCCTTTAATATATTATTGTTATAACATATTAATAAATCATAATAACCTCTTTCTCTATTATTTCTCCAGTCAAGTTGCTTTGGTGAAGGCAACCCAAAAGGACCATGCACAATCAGGTCAAGTACTTGACAAATATGATTACGAGCTTAGACACTAATCCAACAGTCTCCCACTTGGATAAGTCTAGTAAATATAATAGTAAGTACTACCCGATTAGCAATCGTAGCTCGCAAAGACACTGTCGAACTCTGATCTTATCAGTAACCTGTCCTTTAGATAAGGGATCATATATATCTCCATTCTAGATATCGTATAGACATGAGACATGGATTGAAATCATTCTCTCAGTCTATGTGTTGTTTCCCGATTTCCGATTTACGACGACTAACTAATTAAACAAATCAAATTAGCCCTAGCCCAACCGAGCATTTACGTTTTGTCATCATTAAATCATCGAGGGGCCCACAAATATCGCTTTTATCCCACTTTGGGTAAAAGGAACGGATAAACTTCGACTCAATGTTTGCTTGCACTCACTTACCAAATCACACACAACAATAAGTTTTGTAACACCAAGTTACTGGTGCGTTTACATATTATCAATGTGTAACCGATTCGCAAAATACAACTCATACATCTCGGTTTCAAGAATACAAGATATTATCGTCTCACCAATCGCTCGTGATAAAATCTATGATAATACTTAATCTTATATGACCCCAAACTTGTGAACATTGCAACATGAACATTGCAACAAACCTTTGCTATATCCAATACACTTTATACAATCTACAAACTAAATCATGACAGTCTTCATTCATACCTACTTCCAACATATGAACGACTGCGGACCGTTTGAAAAATTCGATTATTCTTAATAAACTCAATTATTCTGGAAGTCAAAACATGCAAAGAGAAACACAATGATAATACTTAATCTTATATGACCCCAAACTTGTGAGTATAAATAAAACACATTTATTTAATCACCATATTGATTACTCATTATCCATTGTTTAATGTTTCAGATAATCAACTTTATAACTCGAATCATAACCACAATTGTCCCATGCTCCAAGCATGCACACTTTGGTTTCCTATGGTCCATACTTTGTGAAATAGATCAATTGAAACTTTTCAAATGCAACTCATTTCATAATCCCCAATCCTTATAATTAGTGTAAGAATACCAAATTCTTGTCACCTTTTAGAATATGTCAAATTCTAATATTTTATGTAATGATCCTCTTGTGAAGTCACGTCACAAAAATCACAAAGACTCGGCCAATGAAATCACAAGGTACTCTATCAAAAATTGTTACAGAACAATTCTATAGATGTGATGTCTCTCACTCAAAGTACATTCCTTTGAACATCCTTTTGCATAAAATTTTCTAATCTAGACATAAATTCTTAATTTCCAACTCCCAATTATGGAAACAATTCCATATTTACCATATGACAACTCATTCTTAATAGAATCTTATATATTCATAATAATGTCGATATGGTCCATTCAATACCATACTTCCAACTACTCACAAGCGACCAATCCTCAGCAAACTTTGGATCATCCTTTGATAGTTGTTTAATTATCTTAGTCAAAACCGATTCTTGTCCTTTTTCCTTCTTAATGCGCTAGACATTTGGAAAAATTTTAGAATTGTCAAATATTATAGCACTTGCAATCGATCCTTTACCCGAAGCGTATGTGACACGATGCATAATGTCTTACATAAAGATATGATACTCTATCAATCTTCTGCCATAATATTTTATGTGTCACGTTCTTACAATTTGAACTATGAAGAGGGATACCGTAATCATAATCGAAATTTAAGAACACACTATGTATCCTTTGACTAAATTTATTAAAATTTCTCAATCTAAGCTTTAGATTTTGAACGAAGTACAATATTCTCTCCCTTAATTATAGAAAAACAACTTTTCAACTCTTACAACTTTGCAAAGTATAACTCTTGTTTTCTATAATTAATATTGCTAACTTGCAATACTTACCATAATAATCATGCTCCCACTTAAATGATGATTATTTCTTTACCAACATAACACTTATGCTCCCACTAGCTTCGACATGTATTCAGAAATCAGCTGAACTTCTAGAAAACAATTTCTCAAGTTCATATTTCTAATACTAGATGCTTCGATAAGACTTTATCTAAGCTTCTTAACCTCATACACTTTTCCTTGGACAGCTCATATGTATATGTCTAAACGATTCTAGGACTCATATCAATAAGTCTAAAATGTTCAGACCCATTTGCCATTTCCCACAATTCGAACTATGAAGAGGTATGCCATAATCATAGTTGAATTTGAGAAACCCAAATCACATAATGCTATCTTCCAAATCTCTCTTAGTGAAAGCGTTTCCTCACAATCATTTTCATGAATGGGAGAAACCTTATGACACTTAGATTTTGTGGTGTATACATTCCCATCCATGTGAATTTGTCGTAACCATAATCACAAGATAATGTTAGTGACAAATCCAAACTCTTATGGATAGAACTTGTTCCTCTTAATTTTTTGCCATCAAGGGTCCCACCATTACTTCCAAGTTATTGAGCAACCCACCCCTTCATTTCAATGTACTTTCCATTGAACAAGGTGTCTTGCCCCTATACAATCCATTGAGAACTCGTAGAACTCACATATACAGAAAACTCAATTGGAATGCCACAGAAAACAAAATAGTGTCAACACGATAGGTTGTAAACCTCAAGTCGTGTGCTAGTGACGATTGATAAGGTTTAATCTTGATTTGTTCTCGAAACCTTTCAAGACCATTAAGACTCCCACTAACTCCTTGACATATAAGGTTCTCTTGTCAAGAACCATTTCTTGACAAAGAAATATTCATGAGTTAGTGTAGCTTTCATCAAGACAAAACACTTCATATGATTGGTCCTAGTTGGTCTTTGTCATATCCAAGACATCACAACTTACCAATTTCAAATGTGCAAGAATAAGAAAACCCCTTTTCCAAATTCCACATTTGATGAATGTTATAGACCTTCTTAAGACTTGTCACTCAATTCACAATCTTGGAGTCTAACTCTAAGACTTGATATTGGAACGAAGTATGATTGACTTCTTGATTTAACCATTTCCACAATTCCCGATTCCTCTTCTTAGACATACAAATTGTACTAAGAATCACTTAGAGGATCAATTGAGATATGGTTGTTAATCATTAAGACCTATCATAAAACATAATAAAATGTACTCTCCCTTCTTCTTAGAATAGAGAAACTTTTATCTTTCTGCCTACTTGATTCTTCTTATTCGTTTTACTATTGATTGAAACTCTTTCAATCAACTTAGAATTATACTCAATCTTATAGGTATAACCATATTCACTAAAATTTAGTAAATCATGACGAATATCTTTGTCATTCTTGTGGTAGACTTGATCAACGTACGACCTAGTGTACTCGATCTCTTAGTCCTTAATTTTACACTTTGTCAAAAAATTAGCCTAAATTTCCCAAATGCGAGAGTTCTCATTCTTCATACAATACTTGTTGCACGATTCCAAGTTCCTATCCACTTGAAACTTGGGCGATGAGAAACTCTCCCTATTTGGTAAACTCTTGACACTTCCACAAATAACCTAACTAAGAATCAAATCCATTTTGTTGATAAAAGAAGTACACAAACATCAATTTTTCATATATGCCATTGTAAGGATAAACAAATAAGATAAAACCAAAATTTATTTTATTCATAAAAGCAGCGGAAAACATGTCCTTACAATGAAAATTTCAACTGAAAAACTATGTAATCAAATACTCCTAACAATTCTATCATAACTTCCTAAGCTTAAAATCTGACCTTCGAATCCATGTGATCGTAATCCATTTCTTCGTGATGAGACTCATCTTGCTCTTCCATCAAACTTCCTCTTTTTTCTCTAATTCTGCAAAACATGCAAATGTAATCTTATCACATTATGTATAAAGAATAGGAATTTAATGGAGTTAGATAGTGGATTTTATACCTGAAGTAGAGCCATACTTCTTGACTCTCCCATCTCTTAGACTCTTCAGGTCCTTTGGGCAACTTCGTATCCATTTCCCCTTCTCTTGGCAGCAGAAACAGGTGGGTTCTTCTAGAGTGTCCACGGAAGCATGGTTGATTGAATTATTAGACAAATATGCTCCATTGCTTTGCCAAATCATTTCTGATTCAGCAGCAATAAGCATGTAAGTTTAGCCAATGAGGGTCGCGTCAAGATCCATCATATAATACTCTCTTATGAACTTATAATATGATTTAGGGAGTGACTGAAGAACCCAGTCCACATCCAACCTATTGGGAAAAGACGCACCCAACATAATCAACCTATCAATGTGTGATTTCATCCCTAGGACGTGAGCACACACGGGTTTACCATCTTCATGTTCCATTGCCAATAGGGATTCAGTGATCTTGAACCTTTCAAATCTTTGATCTTGTGGGTCAGGGAGAACAACGGCAGGAGGAGGAGGGAGTGAAATCAAGCTAGTCCACATTGATCTTTCACTTTGGAACAAGCTTTCACTTTCAACAAGAATACCTTTTCCTTGGGATTCGGGAAGACCACGGTTAGAATCAGACATCTACAAAACGGGAGAAATTTCAAGTTATTTGATTGAATCCTTAATGAAACACCCAAATGAGACATTAAGGCTAGGATCCAACAACATTATTTACACATTAGAAGAGGGATGCCGTAATCCAACATGCAAATAATTCGGAGGTAAGTGAATGGCGCTTCACTGATTCTTCACCATGAAAAACATAAAGGCTTAAGTTTTAAATGTATTAAGAATTCCTAGATTTCCTTTGAGATTCATTGAACTTTTCAATGGCATGTTTAAATCTCGATATGCCCCTCTCGTTTGTGACTGAGATGCCGAGGATCACAAAGTGGGTGTGAATAACCATGCAAATATACATGGTGCCCTCATTGTTACAGTCACCTATTCGATGTGCCGGTAAACCACACACGTTGTATCGAACTATGACAAACATTGAGTCACCCTTTGCTACCTTTGCTTAGAACCATTTAGTGTGCCGGTTAACCATACACGCTCCACTAACGTCTTCGCAAGGGCACAAAGTGTAATTTCATGGAATTGCATCAATTCACTTTTGCCTAAAGTAACTAAGATTGGGAATTTTGTAAAAACATTTAGTTACTTTATACTTCATTATACTTTTAATGGAAAGGGTTTGCCCTATCATACCCGTTCGGCTAACGACCCTCCACCAATCAAGGAAGCGGTGGGTGAGAGTGGACACCCATTAAATGACCATTTTATAGGCCATAACCTTATACCTCCCTTATAGATCGGCTTTGTGAATGAGGCCTACTAACGGTAAGACTAGCATTTTAGTTATACATATATAATATTAGACTTTTAATGTTATACATAGTATAAGGGTGTATTTTACACTTTTAAAATACTAGGTGGTTTAAATTTTATAAATTACACTTAAAATATAAACATTATCATTATGGATTTATTAACTCTCTTTTAATCATACACTTAATTAATCTAATAAAACCATAAGGGTGTAGTTTGTGTTGGAATAGTGTCTAAGGCTGCAACTATATTAGGCAAGTATTTGACCCGATTGTGCATGGTCCTTTTGGGTTGCCTTCACCACAACAACTTGATAGGATGATTTATTATGAGAGAATAAATATTATTAATATATTATGAGAATAATATAAGGAATAATAATATTGGTATTTGATTAATATAAGTCATAAATTAATTAGTATTAATTTGGTGACTTAAAGAGATTAATTAAATAAGAGGGTATAAACTGTCAATTGTTTGATAGTTACACTTTAGACTGTAAATCCTTAAGAGATAGGGATTGGACGGATTCTAGAGCTTTGGATAGATCAAAATCGTCCAAGGCTTATCTATGGTAAGGATTTGGATTGCTTTAAGGAAAGGATTATCCAACTAGGGTTTAAGGTGAAACCCTTACGGAGTCTACAAGTATAAATAGACCCCATGGCATAGGGAAATCGGCACCTCTTAAGAAGAAAGAAACCCTGGCCGAATCTTCCCTCTCCTCTCTCTCTCTCTCTCTCTCAAATCATCTTCATTGCTATTTGGTGTTTGTAAGCCATTAGAGGAGTGACAATTGTGACTCTAGAGCTCCAAGACAACAAGATCAAAACAAGAGATTCAAAGGTAAACTTCTAGATCTGATTTTGTATTGTTTTATACCTAATTAGTTGTTAGAAGTCTTGGATTCAAAGCATGTTTAATTAGAAAGCCGAGATCCAAGCATTAGGGTTTTGCATGCGCACATAGGAAAGTTCTTATGGCTAAAACCCATCAGTGGTATCAGAGCCTAGATTGGTTTCTATTAAATTGATGCTTGTTTGTTTGAAACTTGTGTGCAAAATTCGATTTTTGTGTTTCTGAGTCATGGACTCGGCGAGTTCTATAGTGGACTCGGCGAGTTGGCCTGACTCGACGAGTCCCTTGGTGCACTCGGCGAGTCCGAGCGTCAGGAAAGGCCGGATTCGGGATTTTTTGATTATTATCTTATGGAAACTTACCTTAATCATATTAGATCAACCCAAATCCGATTTTTTGATATATATGACTATAATCTTGATCTAATTAAAGATATTTATCATCTAATAAAATATTTAATTTCCTTATGTGATAATTAATTAATTATTTTGATTAAATTGGTAATTATCTTGCAAGAAATCTTGAATAAATCAAATATAGATAATTAGGAAATTAATTGTTAATTAAAATTATTTGTTATTTGATCCTCCATGTTTTTAAATGTTTAAAACTTGTCCTCAAGTTTTGAAATTTATGTTTTGTGATTAAAATTTTTAATTTAGACAATTTAAATTTCAAACCCTAGATTTTTAAAAGTTTAAAATACAACCCTATACTAATATAATATTACAAGATTAATATATGTATATGTATAACTAAAATGCTAGTCTTACCGTTAGTAGGCCTCATTCACGAAGCCGATCTATAAGGTGGGTATAAGGTTGCGGCCTATAAAATGGCGCTTAATGGGTGTACACTCACACCCACCGCTTGCTTGATCGGTGGAGGGTCGTTAGCCGAACGGGTAGGATAGGGCAACCTCACCCTCTCATTAAAAGTATAATATGAAATACAAAGTAACTACACATATTTTTTTTAAAATTTCCCAATCTTAGTTACTTTAGGAAAAGTGAATTGATGCAATCCCATGAAATTACACTTTGCACCCTTGCTAAGAAGTTAGTGGAGCGTGTGTGGTTTACCGACACACTAATTGGTTCTAAGCAAAGGTGGCAAAGGGTGATTCATTGTTTATCATAGTTTGATGGAGCGTGTGTGGTTTACCGGCACATCGAATAGGTGATCGTTACAATGAAGGCACCATGTGAATTTGCATGGTAATTCACACCCGCTTTGTGATCCTCGGTATCCCAGTCACAAACAAGAGGGGCATATCGAGATTTAAACATGCCATTGAATAGTTTCAATGAATCTCATCCGAACCTAGGAATTCTCAATACATTTAGGACTTAAAGTTATGCTCTTATGGTGGAGAATTAGTGAATCATCATTCACTTACCTTCATATTATTTGCATGTTAGATTACGGCATCCCTTTTCTAATATGTAAATATTGTTGTTGGATCCTAGCCCTAATTTTTCTTATTGGGTGATAATTAGGGATTCATAATCTAATCTATCTTTGTCCTTTCTATTTGTAGATGTCGAACGCAAACAACGCTGCTGCTAGTTCTTTCACATTGATGAGCCTTTGTCAAAAGGTCACTTCCGATGGGACGAACTTTAGCGAATGGATAAGATACATTCGCACCATTGCTCGCTATGAGGATAAGGAGTATGTCCTCGATGAGAAGCTCGAGAAAATCAACCCTGAAATCGCTACTCCGGCTGAAATGACCGCTTTTGAAACTCACGAGCGAGATGCAACGAAGGTACATTGCATCATGATAGCCACCATGAACTCCGAATTCCAAAAGTCCTATGAGGACATGTACCCGTACGAGATGCATCAAGACTTATTGGAGAGATACCACCAAAACGCGAGACAAGAGCGTTATGAGATTTTCACTAACATGATTTCCGCTAAGATGGGTCATGGAGAGTCTCTTACCGTGCACCTGAAAAAGATGCAAAGGTATGTCGACCGTCTTCGCAAGTTAAATGTTGACTTTGGGGAAGACTTGGCGATCGACATGGTGCTTCACTCTTTACCTCCGAGCTACAATCAATTTAGGATGACCTACCACATGAACAAAGAGGAGGTCACCCTAAGCAAACTCCAAGGCCTCTTGAGGGTCGCTGAGAGCAACTTCAAGGACAAGTCTGTTGCACTAACTCCCAATCCACCCGCTGCTCCTGTCTTGGCTATTGGACAAGGGAAGGGAAAGAAGAGGAAGGCCTCGTCTAAGAACTATCGCAAGGTTAAAGCCCGAGATGGTGCCTCTTCTAGTGGGACCAAAGTTGATCCTGCTAAGCCCTGCGCTAACCCAAAGGAGGCAGAGTGCCACCACTGCCACAAGATAGGACATTGGAAGAGAAGCTTCCCAGAGTACCTGCAAGCCATCAAAGAAGGAAAGATCAAGCCATCTTTTGCAGGTATATACATAATTAAATCTAATGATTCTAATCATGCTATTTCTTGGGTTCTTGATACCGGTTGTGGTTACCACATTTGCTCTAATGTGCAGGGACTAAGAAGAAGTAGGGATGTGGAGCAAGGAAGGATCAATCTAATCATGGGGAACAGAAGATATTCGCGTGTGACCAAGATTGGAGTGTATTCTTTAGTGCTTAGGAATAGTTTATGTTTAGATTTGAACAATTGTTGCTATTCGCCAGAAATGGCTAGAAACATCATTTCATTTCATGGTTTGTTTAGACAAGGTTTTAGATTTTCTTTTAATAATAAGAATGGTTCTATTTTAGCTTATCTAAATGGTGTCTTTTATTTTGAAGCTATACCATGTAATGGAATATATGAAACTGTTATAATTGTTGATAACTTAGGAAATGATGTTTTGAACATAGATTCTTCCAATAGTATGGATAGAGCATCCTTGTGGCACTGTCGTCTTGGACATGTCAACAAGAAACGCATAGCCTAACTCCAAAAGGATGGAGTGTTGGAGTCATTCGACCTTAGGGAAGATGACACGTGCGAGTCTTGTTTACTTGGAAAGATGACTAAGTCACCCTTCACAAGTACTTGCGAAAGGGGTGAGGGTCTATTGGACCTAATACATACCGATGTATGTGGACCGTTTAGATCAACCACGAAGGATGGGAACCGCTTCTACGTGACTTTTACCGATGACTATAGTAGATATGGGTATATCTATTTAATCAAGCAAAAGTCAGAAACTTTTGAAAAGTTCAAAGAGTTCAAGAATGAAGTGGAGAATCAATTGGGCAGGAAAATCAAGATGCTTCGATCCGATCGAGGAGGAGAGTACCTAAGTCTTGAATTCCACGATTATCTCAAGGAGTGTGGAATAGTTTCACAATTGATGCCTCCTAGGACACCGCAGTTGAATGGTGTGGTAGAAAGGCGTAATCGAACATTATTGGATATGGTTCGCTCTATGATGAGTCGTGCTTCACTACCAATCTCTTTTTGGGGGTATGACTTAGAGACTGCCGCCCATATCCTTAACCGAGTCCCTACTAAGAAGGTTGCCAAAACACCTCACGAGATGTGGACGGGGAAAGCTCCCTCGTTAGCACATATCAAGGTTTGGGGTTGCGAGGCTTTCGTAAGACGAGATACTCACGACAAGCTCGAACCTCGTAGTGAGCGATGTATTTTCATCGGCTACCCGCAGAAATCCTTTGGATACCTCTTCTATAGACCGAAGGACAATGTTGTCTTCGTTGCGAGGAAAGGAGTTTTCCGAGAGCGAGAACTTATAAGCCAAGGAGACAGTGGGAGGAAAATCGAACTTGAAGAGATTCAAGAGTCGATAGATGAAGGAACCTCTACCGCTGGCATTCAACCAGAGGAGGAAACTCCGGTTGAACCGATTGGCGAGTCCTTACCTCTTAGACGTTCCGATAGAGTTAGAGTTCAACCCCAGTTTTATGGTTTTCATATTACTACCAAAGGGGATACGTATATTAGTAATGGTACACTAATAAATCTTGATGAACCTAATAACTATAAGGAAGCCATGGCAGGCCCGGAGTCTGCAAAATGGAAAGAGGCAATGGATAGCGAGATCCAATTCATGTATGATACCCAAGTTTGGAATTTGGTTGATAATGTGCCCAGACGTAAGACCGTTGGGTGCAAATGGATCTTCAAGAAGAAGACCGACGTGGATGGAAACGTACACACATATAAAGCGCGATTGGTCGCGAAGGGCTTTACTCAAACTCCCAGAGTTGACTATGATGAGACCTTCTCACCAGTTGTGAAGATAAAATCTATTAGAGTGATGCTAGCGATTGCCGCATTTCATGATTATGAGATTTGGCAAATGGATGTCAAGACCGCTTTCCTTAATGAAAAGTTGGCTGAGGATGTTTACATGGCTCAGCCACAGGGGTTTGTGGATCCGAAGCATCCGAATAGAGTGTGTAAGCTTGAGAAGTCCATTTATGGACTTAAGCAAGCGTCTCGCAGATGGAATCTTTGCTTCGATGAAAAAGTCAAAGAGTTTGGAAATGTACGAAGCGAAGATGAATCGTGTGTATATGTCAAGGCCAGTGGGAGTATAGTAAGCTTCCTCGTTCTATATGTCGATGACATATTACTCATAGGAAACGACATCCCGACTCTGCAGGAGGTTAATTCCTGGCTCGGGAAGTGCTTCGCTATGAAGGACCTCGGAGAGGCTTCTTACATTTTGGGAATGAGGATAGTAAGAGAGAGAAGTAAGAGACTAATAGGACTTAGTTAGAACACTTACTTAGAGAAGGTACTAAAACGTTTTAGTATGGAAGACTCGAAGAAGGGAGAATTACCGATACAAAGTAATGCCAAGTTGAGTAAGACTCAAAGTCCGAGTACCGAAACTAAGATAGCTGAAATGAGCCGAGTACCATACGCTTCCGCAGTTGGCTCAATCATGTACGCTATGACTTGTACTCGCCCTGATGTAGCCTTTGCTTTAAGCATGGTTAGTAGATATCAAGGGAACCCTGGCAGAGCCCATTGGATTGCGGTGAAGAATATCCTTAAGTACCTTCGGAGGACGAAGGAATGGTTCTTAGTCCTCGGGGGGAGTGATGACTTGAAGGTGCGAGGGTATAGTGACGCCAATTTTCAGACTGACAGGGACAACTACCGTTCGCAGTCGGGCTGGGTCTTTAACCTTAATGGAGGAGCAGTGACTTGGAAAAGTTCCAAACAGGAAACCGTAGCTGATTCAACGTGCGAATCAGAGTACATTGCAGCAAGCGAAGCATCGAAGGAGGCAATATGGCTGAAGAACTTCATCGGTGATCTTGGAGTCGTACCCGCTATAAAGGAGCCCATGGAGATTTTCTGTGATAATGAAGGAGCGATTGCCTTGACCAAGGAACCGAGGGATCATGGTAGATCTAGACATATCGACAGAAAATATCACTTTATTAGACATCATGTAGAAGAAGGACAACTCGTAGTGAAGAGGATATCATCAGAAGATAACCCAGCAGATCCGCTTACGAAGGGACTGAGCAGGGTTAAGCACTTGTAGCATGCTAGGAGTATTGGGCTGAAGGATGATATTAGCATAGATTAGATAGTATTAGAAACGTGTAATAGATAAATGTAATTAACATTTTATGATTAAATAAAGGAGTTTTATTTATGAGTAATGTTACTGTCTTATGTTAATTGTTTAACTATTGTTTCATTTTGCATGTTTTGACTTCCAGAATAATTGAGTTTATTAAGAATAATTGAATTATTCAAATTGTCCACAATCGTTCATATGTTGGAAGTAGATATGAATGAAGATTGTCGTGAATTGGTGCGTAGATTGTCTAAATGGTTTTTGACATAGCAAAAGATTGCTGCGACATTCATGAGTGCTTATGAACTGGTTTTGGATATTGGAACAAACCCGCGCTTGCTGGAATCACCTTATGGAATATGATATAAAAGGGTGATCGCAAGACGATAATATCATATAGTCTTAAAACCTAGATATATTGTTTGTTATTTGTTAATTGATTGTACATTGATAATGCGAAAACGCATCAGTAACTCGATGTTATAAAACACATTGTTGTGTATAGTTGATTAATGAATAAGTAAATGCATATAAGTCGAAGTTTATCTGTAACTTTTATCCTGAGAAGGTAAAAGCGATATCTCGGCCGCTCGATGATTTGATTTGACTTATGTGCCGGGCCCGGTCAGAACTGAATTGATGTGTTCGATTAAGTTCTATGTCGAATAAATCAGAGATCGAGAAACCTAAATGCTTGACTAATCATTCCATAGAATTGTCAGCATGATATCTAACAGAGGACTGTACGATCCCTTATCTAAAGGACAAGATTGATTAGATCGGAGTTTGACAGCGTCTTTGAGAGCTATGATTGTGAATCGAATTGTACTTGTGCATATAGTTACTAGACTTATCCAAGTGGGAGACTGTTGGAATAGTGTCTAAGGCTGCAACTATACTAGGCAAGTATTTGACCCGATTGTGCATGGTCCTTTTGGGTTGCCTTCACCATAGCAACTTGATAGGATGATTTATTATGAGAGAATAAATATTATTAATATATTATGAGAATAATATAAGGAATAATAATATTGGTATTTGATTAATATAAGTCATAAATTAATTAGTATTAATTTGGTGACTTAAAGAGATTAATTAAATAAGAGGGTATAAACTGTCAATTGTTTGATAGTTACACTTTAGACTGTAAATCCTTAAGAGATAGGGATTGGACGGATTCTAGAGCTTTGGATAGATCAAAATCGTCCAAGGCTTATCTATGGTAAGGATTTGGATTGCTTTAAGGAAAGGATTATCCAACTAGGGTTTAAGGTGAAACCCTTAAGGAGTCTACAAGTATAAATAGACCCCATGGCATAGGGAAATCGGCACCTCTTAAGAAGAAAGAAACCCTAGCCGAATCTTCCCTCTCCTCTCTCTCTCTCTCTCTCTCAAATCATCTTCATTGCTATTTGGTGTTTGTAAGCCATTAGAGGAGTGACAATTGTGACTCTAGAGCTCCAAGACAACAAGATCAAAACAAGAGATTCAAAGGTAAACTTCTAGATCTGATTTTGTATTGTTTTATACCTAATTAGTTGTTAGAAGTATTGGATTCAAAGCATGTTTAATTAGAAAGCCTAGATCCAAGCATTAGGGTTTTGCATGCGCACATAGGAAAGTTCTTATGGCTAAAACCCATCAGTTTGAACTTTTTCAAATTTAGAGTTTTAGAATTTAACATTTTTCAAAATTAAACTTTCAATCAACCAATTTAAATTCCAAAACTTGAGGGCAAGTTTTGAAACTTTTCAAAACAATTAGGTTTTAATCTCACTTTAAAATTTTCGAAATTTAATACTATTTAAATTAAAATTTTAAATATTAAAACTCTTGATTTAATAATTATCTTGAATTAAACTATTAATTTAAATTATTAAATCATAATGGATTATCTAAATCATAAAGGATAATTACCAATTAATTTATCCTAATCCTTTTAATCCCTCTAAATTTCGAAAATCATGGGATAGGATAATTCAAAATCTTTAGTTACCATATATAACCATTAAAGGATAATTACAAGATATGGGATAATCCAAATCCCTAAAGTTTAGGATCTTATCTTGGGGAGGAGGCTAATTTCGAAAATCATGGGGTTTTTTCAAACCTTAGATTTCGAAATCTTGAGGCTTAAGGAAAGGATTTGAAAACCCTTTCAAATTTTCGCAAATTAGGGTATAGAAACCCTAATCTCAAAATTTCTAGCCTCCTAGGGTTTATTGGCTATAAACCCTAGTATGTCAAGTTCACAAAATTGTATAATACTAATTGAAAACAAGTTAACCAAAGGCTCTGATACCACTGATGGGTTTTGTACAAACAATCCTATGTGTGCATGCAACCCTAGAATTGGATATATGTTTTCACTATTAGATACACAACATTATGAACACATATAGAAACCCTAATATGCTTCTAGGAATTTCGAAATCCACAAGGAAAGATGAAATAAATACCTCTTGTTGTTATATTGTAATAACAACTTAAATCTTGAATCTTCTTGTCTTTGAAAGCAAGTACCACAAGTGTAGTACCTCTAATGGCTCACAAACACCAAGAGCAAATGGAGAGGCAAGAGAGAGAGAGAGAGAGAGAGAGAGAGAAGAGGTATGAAATTCGTTCCTAGGAACCCTAGACAAGGCATGGACGAATTCTTATGGCCTTAGGGGTATTTACATAGGTGTAGAGATTAGGGTTTCATTCCTTATCCTTATCTAGTTGCTTGCCCACCAAGTAACCATAAGATAAGCCTTGAAAACCATTATCCTTATCCTTTGGACGATTTCAAGGATATCTTATCCCTTGAATTCGTCCACCCTATATCTAGGATAACCATTACCCTATTTTGTAACTATCACATAATTACAATTCAGCCCCTCTACTTTAATTAATTACACTTGATCATTAAATTAATTCTTAATTAATTATTGACCAATATTAATTAAACAAATATGATTTCTCCTTTAATATATTATTGTTATAACATATTAATAAATCATAATAACCTCTTTCTCTATTATTTCTCCAGTCAAGTTGCTTTGGTGAAGGCAACGCAAAAGGACCATGCACAATCGGGTCAAGTACTTGACAAATATGGTTACGGGATTAGACACTAATCCAACGAATATGAGCTGGGGATACAGCGGTCTGGGGGCAATGCCCCTGGGTACAGGGTTCCAAGGGGCAGTTCCCTAGGCGGGGTCTAGGGACAATGCTCCTAGCGGGGTCTAAGGGGTAGAGCCTCTGGCGGTGATTAGTGGTCAGCGGATGGGATCAACGGGCAACACCCCAAAACCTAAACAGATTTCTATATCGGGTATGAATCAAGCCATGAATTTTTCCACCAAAACCCACTAATGACATCATGATGATGTAAGCGTTAGTTATGTCCAATAACTACCATATTTTGGCGCCAATTTTGGTTTAACAGATTTTCACCACTTTTCCTTCATGTATAAATAAGATGTGAATGTTCCATGAAAATGGATGAAGTCTCATATAACTGAAATCTATTCATCAAATTTTCTCTATCTCTCAAGAACACATCAAGAAAAGGTATTTTGTGTTTCACAATTTAAATTAGGCCTGTAATTTTGAGTTTGTTTTGTTTTTGGATTATCTCGCTTCTAAATTTCTGTACCTCTCGGACAATATAGACGAATGAAAGATATTAGAAACTATTCAAAACACGATCCTTGAATCCATCCAAGTAATATATATTGTTATTCTGATTCCCTAGTTCTAACATTAAATAAAAATGGGTTTATAAGCTAAAGGAGGTCGTTTATCCATGTGAAAAAACAAGATGTAAGGCTCAATTGGTATCCATGTAACGCCCGGGTCGCTAGGTATAAATTTTAACCATTATTCAATTAATCAAGACTATACCATGAGTACGTTGTGCGTATACTAGGTACGTACAACGTACTTCTTTGCATGTGCACATCAGTGTGATCCCTACGTATGCTAGGCGTACCCATGCATAAGCAGGGTGTACTCAAGCCAAGGGCAAACCCTAATTTTTAGGGGTTGCACCCTATTTAAACTCATTAAGTGCCTTAAGGCCATCATCGTATCAACCTCCCTTGCCTCTTAAGTCATATCTCGAAACCCTAATCCACCTTCCTTAAAGTTTGAGCTTGTGTGTGTGAGTGTGTTTTTGGTGTGTGTGGAGCTTAAAGAAAAAGAATAAGAGTTGTGAAGAAGTATTGATCCAGAGGTTTCTCATCATTTCTAGCTTATTGAAGGTAAAAAGCTTCTACCTTGATGACTTTATGTGTTAGTTTGTAGTTTAGGGCTTATTTCTTCATAAAATGGTCCTTTAAGTTGTTCTTGAGAGTGTGAGCTACTCCAAAAGGTTATAATTTTAGATCCTAATGTTTTTAATGTCCCCTGAGCATAAAATGGAGTCCTGATGGATTAAGTTCAATCATGCAAGATTGAAGGTGGTTTCATGAAGATAATATGTTTAATCCAAGATTTTCCCCATTAAGACATGCAAAAGCATAAAGTTGGGAACTTTATGGCTTAATGCACTTTAACAAGCCTATATCTAAGATTGGACGTTGGGTCTTAACTGATTATGATCTTAATTTGAACTTTTAGCCAGCTGCAGCGTAAGCCATATGTACCTTGGGGTATGTTGCGCGTACGCTACTAAGGTCCCGATGGTGCAAGGGTTGCGAGTATGACGAGTGCACTAGTTGGTACGGTGAGCGTACCCATCAGAATGGGTCTTGGGCTTGTTTCGGGCAGTGTGTGGGACTTAGGGACTTTGTGTAGTGGTGTTATTTATGATGACATATGTGGAATTAATTAGATCTAGTGAATTATTGTAAGAATCATGAACATAAGGAGTAAATAAATATGGTTTAAGCTCTTAATAGATCTAGAAAGAAAATACAAAGTGAGTCTTGTACAATTCTGTAACGCCTGTGTTTCTGGGCTTGTCATTAATGTTGGTATAATAGTCTAGGTTAACCTTTGTAACCCTTTTTGAAATAATAGAAGTGTATTATTTGAGTATTATGTGTTTTGTGCTTAACTGTGTGACTTAATTGAATTAAGTATGAAAATAAGCATCAAAATGAAATGTTATATAAAGCTGATATCTATGGATAATGTTGTAGTAGTTGAAACGAGGCTTCCGAATATATAAAGAATGCCGAAATCCGAGTTATAACGAAGAAGTTATGACATGTCGAAGTTTCGAGATAGAACCGACACAACACTGAATGACGTAAAAAGTGAATTTACGTTAGAGCGATATTTAGCCCTAGTGATCTAAACAAATGTTGTAGAGTTCGTTAAACCGAGAGCGTGCATAAAAAGAATGCCCAAATCTGACTTCGTATAAGAAAGTTATGATTTTTCTAAGTTTTAGCTTAGCAGTATGCAGCCCGAAACTCGAATTCGAGATCGAGTGATTGTTGTGTTGGATTAGTGTCTAAGTCCATAACTATTTTGGTATGTACTTGACCCGATGGTGCATGGTCCTTTTGGGTTGCCTTCACCAAAGCAACTTGATTGGAGAAATTAATAAAGAGAGAGGTTATTATGATTTATTAATATGTTATAAGAATAATATATTAAAGGAGAAATCATATTTGTTTAATTAATATTGGTCAATAATTAATTAAGAATTAATTTTGTGATCAAGTGTAATTAATTAAACTAGAGGGGCTGAATTGTAATTATGTGATAGTTACAAAATAGGGCAATGGTTATCCTTGTTAAAGGATGGACGAATTCAAGGATAAGGATATCCTTAAAATCGTCCAAGGTCCAAAAGATAGGGATTTTCAAGGCTTATCTTATGGTTGCTTGATGGGCAAGTAACTAGATAAGGATAAGGACTGAAACCCTAATCCTAACCTTATATAAAGACCCCAAGGCTCATGAATTCGTCTAAGCCTTCCCAAGAGGTCCTAGAAACGAATTCAATACCTCCCCTCTCTCCTTATACCTTCTCCACTTGCTTATGGTGTTTGTGAACCATTAGAGGAGTGACACTTGTGACTCTAATCCTTCCAAAGTCAATTCAAGGAGGAATTGGGATTGTTATTGCTACATAACAATCAAGGTAATATTATAAACCTGTTCTAATTATATGTTAATATGATTACTTGTATGATAGAATTAGGGTTTATAGTCTTGGATTCAAAGCATGTACAATAGAGAAACCTAGATCCAAGCATTAGGGTTTGTATGAGCACATAGGATGTCTTATGACCAAAACCCATCAGTGGTATCAGAGCCTTGATTGGTTTCTATTGTATTGATGCTTGATATGTTTGAAAAAATCCGATTTTTGGTGTTCTGCTTGAAGGACTCGGCGAGTCCCACTATGGACTCGGCGAGTTGCCCTTACTCGGCGAGTTCCAGAGGGTGACTTGGCGAGTCGGTGCGTCAGACAGAGGTATATTCGGGATTTCTTGCTGTTTTTGCTTATGGATGGTTACCTTATCATGTTAGATTAATATTAATCCGATTATATGATATATTTGACTATATTTTTGATCTAATTGAAGATATTTATCAATTAATAAGATAATTGTTTCCTTATGTGATAATTGTTTAAATTAAATTGATAAATTGTTTTGCAAGAAATCATTAAATAAATCAAATATGGATAATTATGTGATTAATTGTTAATTTAGATTATTTGTTATTTGATCCTTGTTGTTATGAAAAGTTTCATATTTTCCGCTTAGGTTTTATAGTTTAAATTTGAACCCAAAAGTTTTGTTGTTTTGAAATTTAAATAGTTGAAACCCTAATGTTTTGAAAAATGTTTCAAAACTTGCCCTCAAGTTTTGGAATTTAAATGTTGATTAATAGTTTAATTTTGATGTATATTTAAATTCTAAACCCTAATGTGTTGAAATGTTTCAAAACTTGCCCTCAAGTTTTGGAATTTAAAAGTTGATTAAAAGTTTAATTAGGAATGTTAAATTCTAAAACCCTAGTATTGTTTTGAAAAAGTTCAAATCACACCCTTATGGTATTATTAATTAATTAAGGTGTATAATTAAAAGAGGTTTAATAAATCCATAAAAGTTTAGGTTAACAATTTAGTTGAATTAAAAGTATAATTGTTAAATTAAACCACCTAGTATTTTAAAAGTGTAAAATACACCCTATACTATATATATATATATATATATATATATATATATATATATATATATATATATATATATATATATATATATATATATATATATATATATAACATTAAAAGTCTAACATTATATATATGTATGAGTAAAAGTCAGTCTTACCGTTAGTAGGCCTCATTCACGAAGCTGGTCTATAAGGGGTGTTTAAGGAAATAGCCTATAAAATGGCGATTGAATGGGTATCCACTCTTACCCACCGCACTCTTGACTAGTGGAGGGTCGTTAGCCGAACGGGTAGGATGGGACGAACCCTTCCATTATAAGTATAATGAATTACAAAAGTAACTAAATGTTTTCATAAAATTCCCAATCTTAGTTACTTAGGCAAAGTGAATTGATGCAATTCCATGAAATTACACTTTGTGCCCTTGCAAAGACGTTAGTGGAGCGTGTGTGGTTTACCGGCACATCGAATAGGTGATTGTAACATGTGAGGGCACCATGTAAGTTTGCATGGTTATTCACACCCGCTTTGTGATCCTCGGCATCCTAGTCACAAACGAGAGGGGCATATCGAGATTTAAACATGCCATTGAAATGTTCAATGAATCTCAAAGGATCTAGGAGTTTTCATAGATTTAAAACTTAAATTTCTTTTTCATTTTCATGGTGTAAATTAGTGAATCGTCATTCACTTACCTTCAAATGTTCTGCAATTTGGGTTACGGCATCCCTCTCCCAAGTTGTAGAATATTGTGTTGGGTCCTAGCCTTAGTATCTCATTTGGGTGATTTACTAAGGACTCAATCAATCAACTAACTTGAATTTGTTTTCTCCTGTATTGTAGATGTCAAAGTTCGACAACTATGGTATTCCCAAATCCCACGGAACAAGCATTCCACATGAAGATGATATTCCACGATTCGATCGAGGAACAAGAGATCATACTTCACTTCCTCCTCCTCCTCAAATTATTCTCCCTAACCGACAAGTTAAAAGGCTTGAAAAGTTCAAGATCACTCAAGCCCTTTTGGCAAGTAAACATAAAGAAGGAAAGTCGGTGTATGCACACGTCCTAGGGATGAAGTCACACATTGATAGGTTAAGAATGTTGGGATCCGTTGTCTATGAGGAAATGGCTGTTGATTGGGTTCTTCAGTCACTTCCTAACTCATATAGTGAGTTCGTAAGAGAGTACTATATGATGAACCACGACGTGACCCTTAAGATCTCACCTATATGCATATTGCTGCTGAATCAACAATGGATTGGCGCAATAGAAAAGCAATGTTGATTGGTGAATCTGCCTTCGAGAGCTCTATGGATGTAGACAATGGCAATGAAAGACATGCAATGATTGAAAAGTTTGATCATAAGAGAAAGGAGATGTCTGAAGTAGTTCCATGTCCTTTTTCGATAGAGTCAATTTTATTTTATTGCCAATAGAAGGGGCATTGGAGACGAAGCTGCCCCATTTACCTAAGAGATCTAAGAGATGGGAGAGTCGAAACGTATGGATCTAATTTAGGTAAAATCCATTAACTAACTCTTTTAAGCTTCATTCTAGATTCTAAATACGTAATGTGATAAGATTGCAATTGATGTTTTGTAGGATCGAAGAAAAGAAAGGAAGCTTAAGGGAAGAAGTGAGCAGAATCTAACCATGAAGGAATGGATTTCGATCGCATTTCTTGAAGATTAGATTCTTGAGCTACTACTTAGAGTTAGAATTAGTTTGCTAAAGAAAGATGTATTAGCATAGTTTTTTCAATGAATTGCATTGTAAGGACAAAATTTTTTCCGCAATAAAATAAATTTTGATTTTATATTATTTATCCTTGCAATGGCGTATATGATAAATTGATGTTTGGATGTTTCTATTATTAGCAATAATGGATTTGATTCTTAGTTATGGAAATGTCAAAAATTTACCAAATAGGGAGAGTTTCTCATCGCCCAAGTTTCAATTGGACAGAAACTTGGAATCATGCAACTTGGTTGCACGATGAATGAGAAATTTCATATTTGGAAATTAGACTAATTCATTGACAAAGTGTCAAGTGAAGGACTAGGAGATCGAGTACACAAAGTTGTGTGCTGATCAAGTTCACCATAAGAGTAACAAAGATATTCGTCATGATTTACTAAAAGCTTAGTAAATATGATTATACTTACAAGATTAAGTGTAATTCTGAATTGATTAAAGGGTTTAGATCAATAGCAGAACGAATAAGAAGAATCAAGTAGGCAGAAAGATAAAAGTTTCTCCATTCTAAGAAGAAGGGAGAGTAGCTTTTATGCTTTATGATAGGTCTTAATGATTAAGAACCATATCTCAATTGATCCTCTAAGTGAGTCTTAGTACAATTGTATGTTTGAAAAGAGGAATCAAGAATTGAAGAAATGGTTAAATCAAGAAGTCAATCATACTTCGTTCCAATAACAAGTCTTAAAGTTAAGATTGTGAAATTGAGTGATAAGTATTAAGAAGGTTTATAACATTCATCAAATGTGGAAAGTTGTGATGTCTTGGATAAGACAAAGACCAACTAGGACCAATTTATGAAATGTTTTGATAAAAGCTACACTAACTCTTGAATATTTGTTTGTCAAGAAATGTTTGTTGACAAGAGAATCTTATATGTCACGGAGTCAGTGGGAGTCTTAATTGTCTTGAAAGGCTTCAAGAACAAATCAAATAAACCTTATCGATCATCACTAGCACACGAGTTGAGGTTTAAAACCTATCGTGATGACATTATTTTGTTTCCGTGCCAATCCAATCGAGTTAATTATGCATGTGAGTTCTACGAGTTCTCATTTTGAACGCATAAAAGGCAAAACACCTTAATCAATGAAAGGTACATTGATAGGAAAGGGTGAGCTGCTTAACTGCTTGGAAGACGTGGTGGGCAGCTGTGCTACCATAAGGCAAGAAATCAAGATTAAGAAATATCGGTCCATATGAGTTTGAATTTGTCGTAAACCTTAGTTTCAACAAATTCACATGGATAGGAACACATACACCGCTCAAATCTAAGTGTCATAAGATTTCCTCCTTCATGAAAATGATCGTAAGTAAATGCTTTCACTAAGAAAGATTTTAAGAAGATAGTGATTTTAAAATTGCATTCTCAAATTCGATTATGGTTACGGTATCCCTTTCCATGATTTGAATTGTGAGGTTTGACAATTAGTCTTAATTGTTTAGACACACATATGAACTATCTAAGGCAAAGGTGTATAAGATCAAGAAGCCTTGATAAAAGATTATCAAAGCACTAAGTATGAGAAACATGAACTTAAGAAATTCAATAAGCATTGTTTTTCTGAAAGTTAAGATGTTTATGAATACATGTCGAAGCTAGTGGGAGCATAAGTGTTATGTTTTATAATAATCATCATGATAGTGGGAGCATAAATGTTATGATTGTATGATTATTAAGGCACGTATTGCAAGTTGGCAATATTAATTATAGAAAACAAGAGTTATACCTTGCAAAGTCGTAAGGGTTGTAAAGTTGTTTTGCTATAATTAAGGGAGAGAATATTATGCTTCATTTCAAATCTAAAGGTTTAGGTTGAGAAATGTTAATAAATTTAGTCAAGGGTACATAGTGTGTTCTTAAAATTTCGATTATGATTACGACATTCCTCTTCATAATTCGAATTTTGAGAACATAGCAAATAAAACATTATGCGTCGTGTCCCATACGCTTCGGGTATAGGATCGATTGCAAATGCTTTAATGTTTGACCATTCTAAAATTTTCCAAATGTCAAGCGCATTTAGAGGGAAAAGGGACTAGAATTGGTTTTGACTAAAATAATTAAACAACTTTCAAAGGACAATCCAAAGTTTGACGAGGATTGGTCGTTTGTGAGTAGTTGGTAGCATGGTATTGGATGGACCATATCGACATCATTATGAATAGAAAAGATTCTATTAAGAATAAGTGGTCATATGGAAAATATGGAAATGGTTCCATATTAGATGGACCATATCGACATCATTATGAATAGATAAGATTCTATTAAGAATGAGTTCTCATATGGAAAATATGGAAGCGTGTCCATATTGGGAATTGAATATGGAAGATCCATGTCTAGATTAGAAACTTTTATGCAAAAGGATGTTCAAAGAATGTACTTTGAGTGAGTGACATCATATCTAAGGAATTGTCTTGTAACAATCTCCAATAGAGAACTTTGTAATATCATTGGCAATAGTCTTTGTGACTTTGGTGCAGTGACATTACGAAAGGATCATTGCATAAAGTGTTAGAATTTAGCATATTCTATAAGTAGCAAGAATTTGATATTCTTACACTTATGAAAAAGGATTTGGAGTTGTGAAATGAGAATGATTGGAAATGGGTTCAATTTGATCTATTTCACAAAAGTAAGAACCATAGGTAAACATTGTGTGCATGCTAAGAGCATGGGATAAGTGTAATAATTCAAGTAAGAAGTTGATTACCCAAAACAACAAATAATGAGTAATCAATATGGTGATAAATAAAAGGAGTTTTATTTATACTCAAAGGTTTGAGGCCATATGGGATTAGTATTATTCTTGTGTTTCACTTTGCATGTTTTGACTTCCAGAATAATTGAGCTTATTAAGAATAATCGAATTATTCAAACAGACCATAGTTAGTCATACGTTGGAAGTAAGTATGAATGAAGACTGTCATGAATTGGTTTGTAGATTGTCTAGAGCGTATTAGACATAGCAAAGGTTTGCTGCAACGTTCATGAGTGCTTATAAATATGAATTTGAGCATTGGATTAAACCCACGCTCACTTGGATCACTCCATGAATTATATCACGAGTGATTAGTGAGACGATAACATCTTATATTCTTGAAACCGAGATGTGTGAGTTGTATCTTGCAAATCGGTTGCACATTGATAATATGTAAACGCACTAGTAACTTGGTGTTATAAAACATATTGTTGTGTGTGATTCGGTGAGTAAGTGCAAGCAAGCATTGTATCAAATTTTATCCGTTCCTTTTATCCAAGGTAGGATAAAAGCGATATCTTTGGGCCCTCGATGATTTAGTGATGACAAACGTAAATGCTCGGCCGGGCTAGGGCTAATTTGATTTGTTCAATTAGTCAGTCGTCATAAATCAGAAGTCGAGAAATAGTACAAAGAGAATGATTTGAAATCATATCTCATACGATATCTAGAATGGAGGAATATATGATCCCTTATCTAAGGACACGTGTATCTGATATGATTAGAGTTGACAGCGGCTTTGGAAAGCTACGATTGTAGATCAGGATCTGAAGTCATACGCAAAATAGTTATTAGACTTATCCAAGTGGGAGACTGTTGGATTAGTGTCTAAGTCCATAACTATTTTGGTATGTACTTGACCCGATGGTGCATGGTCCTTTTGGGTTGCCTTCACCAAAGCAACTTGATTGGAGAAATAAATAAAGAGATAGGTTATTATGATTTATTAATACGTTATAAGAATAATATATTAAAGGAGAAATCATATTTGTTTAATTAATATTGGTCAATAATTAATTAAGAATTAATTTTGTGATCAAGTGTAATTAATTAAACTAGAGGGGCTGAATTATAATTATGTGATAGTTACAAAATAGGGCAATGGTTATCCTTGTTAAAGGATGGACAAATTCAAGGATAAGGATATCCTTAAAATCGTCCAAGGTCCAAAAGATAGGGATTTTCAAGGCTTATCTTATGGTTGCTTGATGGGCAAGTAACTAGATAAGGATAAGGACTGAAACCCTAATCCTAACCCTATATAAAGACCCCAAGGCTCATGAATTCGTCTAAGCCTTCCCAAGAGGTCCTAGAAACGAATTCAATACCTCCCCTCTCTCCTTATACCTTCTCCACTTGCTTATGGTGTTTGTGAGCCATTAAAGGAGTGACACTTGTGACTCTAAGCCTTCCAAAGTCAATTCAAGGAGGAATTGGGATTGTTATTGCTACATAACAATCAAGGTAATATTATAAACCTGTTCTAATTATATGTTAATATGATTACTTGTATGCTAGAATTAGGGTTTATAGTCTTGGATTCAAAGCATGTACAATAGAGAAACCTAGATCCAAGCATTAGGGTTTGTATGAGCACATAGGATGTCTTATGATCAAAACCCATCATGTTGGTCAAAACAATCTAAACGAGAATCGAAGATCTCGTTGATAGTAGTGCATTGGTGAAAAGACAGACGAAAATGGACGTCAGATGAAGAAGTTATGAGTTTATAACGAAGTTTTCCTGTCCCGACCTATTAAAAATAAATAATAAAAATAAATTCAAAATTATCCGGCAGAGTCTAAATGAAAGTCGTAGAGCATAGTCTCACCTACGCGTGGATATAAAGAACGTCGAAAACGGAGTTCTTATGAGGAAGATATGAATTTTTGAAGTTTATTAAATAATTAAAATATTAAATTTAAATATAAAATCGGATAATATCGAAGGCATTGATGCGTCGGTCCTATCCACCTGGTACGCCCCGCGTACCTAGATGTACGCCCAGTGTACATGTCGACGGAGGATTACGCCCAACGTAATTTGGGGTTATGCCCAGCGTAACTCGGGGTTTCAGCCCCTATAAATAGAACATAAGTGCTTCCGAATTCTTTGCTCATTTTCTTCATTCCTCTCTCGTTTTTGCATCGTTTTGCATGCAAGAAATATCCCGAAGCCCCGGTATCAATCCCGACCCCCGAAGCGAGTCCCGAAGCCCCGAAGATCCCGAGAAGTAAAGTTTTTGAGTCGAAACTTTGCCCGCGAGAAGCCCGGTTTTTGTGAAGATCTCCCGGTTTCACCGAAGAATACTACTCTTAGAGTCGTAGTGCTGTCCGATCATCTTCTGATAAAGTGAGTGTGTATTTCACTTTCTTCTAACGCATAATTATGAAGTATTTTATACGAAATACGTCTTATGTGTATATTTTGTTGTTATATGTGTGAATGTATATTCACTTTCTTCTATCTCATAGATATGATTTTTTCTCTATGAAATACGTGTTATGTGTATGTGTCTCATCTGTTGTTTGGAATATGTATTGAATGAGAATACTATACAGGTTTTAAACTATGTATATAAATATATATTTTTATCTATTAATATGTTGGGTAGAACATGGGTAGATAGTTGATGAGTGATAAACAAATGAGAGGCCTCGATGTTGTTGGTGTTGATCTAGTTATTCAGCGGAGTATGGATAACGACGACAGACTCTTTCTAGACAGTCCTGTGGAACGCTAGCAGGCTCATAACCTGTATATGTTGTGAACGATGTGTTCACCGGTGTACTCTATCCCCCTTATGGTTGCCTTAGGACTTTTATTGCTGAGGAAACCCCTCGCGGTAAAGTCCGTCCCGATGAAAATCCTAGATTAGGTCCCTTGAGATAGATGTTGTTTTAGGGACGTAAAGTTAGGATAACGAGAGTGGGTAATCGGGTTGTTGTTGGTTGGTGATACTAAATATAATTATTTATTGTGGGTTGAAAACCCTATATGCTCACCAGGCTCCCAAGCCTGACCCACTCAGTTTCTTTGTATTACAGGTAGTGGTGCGAGAGCATAAGTTGGATGACTTATCAAGATCTTTTGATATTAGACCAGTTGTTATATGTAACTGTTGTATGATATATCTTTTGTTGTTTATGCTTTTAGTCTGTTTATTGGAACATGACATCCTGAATATTGTTATATAATGAAAATGCATCTCTTGATGAAATGCTTTGATAAAATTTATTTTATCATATTTTGTTTTGGGAACAAATTCCGCAACTCTTTTAAATCAAAATGATTTACTCTGAAATAATTTTAAAAGCATAAATAAAACCGGTCTTTTCTGGCGTGATTTTGGGGATGTCACAAATTCTCTCTCTAGTCTAACTCTCCAAATGAACATTACATAAATGAGTGTCACTCACTTCGTATTTATAGGAAAGACAACTCATTACACAATACAATAAGGTAAGCACAAATTACATCCAAGTGTGACTTTGCACCTAACATTCTCCCCCTCAAAGTTAGGATTGGATGTCCCGACTTCAATATCCAACGAGATCGCGCGATCAAGACCAACTCCCCCTCGAAGTAATACCGGTCTTCAAATCCGCGAATGGATACCTGAGAAGCTTCAAATATGCATTCTTCATTCACCCCATTTTATAATCAAAAAATGACTATAAAACCCATTAAGGGTGAGAAGCACACGTGGAATAATCTTCACATAACCCCCCTTGATGTGTGCCAAAAATGAAACCGCGAAAAACTTGCATGGAAAAACAATCACGAAAAAGTCTTGAAAAATTTCCAATTTTTGTGAAAATTTTCGACTTTTCGGTGAGAGTTGCAAGAATTTCCAAAATCCGGGTAAAAACTGCTAATATCAGAATTTTGCAGGGACCCGTTGCGCCCAAAATAGCCTAAGATGTGAAACTCTATGCTAATTGCGAAACTGGGCATACAACGTTAAGTCACATTAACTGCAGGGGCTGAACTGTAAATTTCTCCATTTCTGAGAATTGTTAGTCCTATTTCGAAGTTGGGTAGTTTTTGCCAACATTTCGAAACTTCAGGGACTAAATGAGATCTTATTCCTTCTTCACAAACTGTTTTCAACAATTCGAATTTAGAGCATTTCTACCAAATTGTTAAAAGTTCAGGGACCCAAATCGAAAATGTTTCATGTTCTTCCCCAATTCTTGTTACCAGTTACGAAGGGTGATGGTTGACCATATAAAAGTCAAAATTGAAAACTCTTAACCCTTCGCTTTTAGTAACGTGCCATTGACATCATGTATTCTCTAGTCGACATCGACCTCTTACTCCAACCCTTCGCTTTTCAACTCAACCCTTCGCTAACGAACATCAACCCTTCGTTAACGAAGCACAAATGGTCATCGATAATGAATCAAAATCCATCATCCCTTCGCTTTTAATCAATCATTGATACTTTCTGTTTTCGCATTTACAAACCATCGACATTATCCCTTTGTTCTACATATCGATGCTCGACTTCACTCATTCTGTTGAGTGTCGAGTATCAACAACCATTCGACCAAAATCATTTCAAAATCATAGTCTTCGACTTTGATACCCAACCTCGATACATTGATTATTTATAGCACAGTCTTTGACTTTCATCACACCAATTTTCTTAACCTTAGTGGGTTTTATAATCACTTGTTGATTATAAAAAGGGGGAGAATGTAGAGTGGGTATTCGAAGCTTATCAGGTATTCATTTTCGGATTTGAAGACTAGTATTACTTCAAGGGGGAGTTGGTCTTGATTGCACGATCTCGTTGGATACTGAAGCCGAGACATCCAATCCTAACTTTGAGGGGGACAATGTTAGGGTGAAAAGTCACGCTTGAATGTAATTTGTGCTTACCCTCTTGTATTGTGTAATGAGTTGTCTTTCCTATAAATAGGAAACGAGTGACACTCATTTATATAATGTTCATTTGTAGAGTTAGACTAGAGAGAGATTTATACAAGACCCACTTGGTATTTTATTTCTATATCTAATGAGAGCTTAAACCAGATTTATTTACTCCTTGTGTTCATGATTCTTACAATGATTAACTAGATCTTATCAATTCCACATTTGTCATCATAGTCAACACCACTACACTTTGGGCCCTTGTTGGGCATAAGCTTTTTCTGTATTGGGCCTTTGGGGCTTGGGCCCATTTTGGACATAGATTATATATTGGGCTTCGTGGCTAGTAGCATTTGGGCTTGGATGGGTTAGGCCCAATAAGGCAAGGAATAAGTAACATTCTCACTTAAGGCCATGATTTAGGGTTTGGACTTTCGGGATGGATTATTGACCTAATTTTTAATTACGGTTTCTTGTGATTTAGTGGGGACTTCCGGTTCAGCAGCCCTCTCATTTGTTTGATTGTCAGCAGACTGAGGTGAGTTTGCTAACTATACTATAGGACACCAAGATATGTTATGTGCTTGTAGTCTTTGTGACTCATGTTGTATGTGTTATATGATTGTGTGCCTCTTTGCTATATGTATGTGGGGTGAAATAAACCCGGGGGTGAAATATACCCAGTACAACCTTGTGTTGACATATGATTTGAAATAGACTCGAGGGTGAAATAGACATGAGGGTGAACTAGACCCGGTATGGCTTGGGCCGATGCATGAGTTGAAATGGATTCGGGGTTGAAATAGACCCGACACAAACTTGACCTGGCAGATATGTATGGTATACAGTATTTTGCGGAACTCACTAAGATTTGTGCTTACGGTTTTCAGTTTATGTTTCAGGTACTTCCGGATTGAAGGGGAAGGGCTCGAGATGATCGCATCACACACACCATATTGTTCCGCATTTTATTTGACTATGATGTATTTGGATGATTTTGACATACTCTGATTTCAATATGGTTTTATGAAAACGTTTTCGATGATGGTTTTATTATTATAAAAATTGAAATTTTTAGTCTTAAATTTTGGGACGTTATAAGCCAGCCGTGGGCTATAATAAGATCTAGGAATTGACTACATCAATATTTATCTCCAGTTGTTAAGATTGGTTTCCTTTAATAATTGCAAACTAGAGGAAATTGATGTAACTACAACATTCTTAATTTGTGTGTTTGAGAAAGAGTTTTTTATGCAATAGCTTGAGGGATTTATAATTCTTGTAAAGGAAAACAATGTGTGAAAGTTGAAGAAGCCTTAATCAATCTCCACGAAAACGGTATCAAAGATTTGATTCATTTATACGTGGATTACATGTTAATTACAATGAAGAATATCAAGGAGATTCAGTATATGAAAGACCAATTGAATGTTGAATATGATATGGAGGATGAAGATACAAAGCAAAAGATTTTGTGAATGGAAATTATGAGAGAAAAGAACACAAGGATCTTAATTCTTTCCCAAGAAGGATACATTGAGAAAGTCTTGTGTTGTTTTAACATACATAATGAAAATGAATTCATCATGAATTTTATAGCCCACTTTAAGTTATCTTCTGCTTTATTCATACCACTGAGAACGTTATATCATGCATGGAACAAGTACTATATTCTAGCATTGTGGGATTTATGATGTATGTTATGATATCCAGACACCCTAATTTTTCATATGTTGTAAGAACGGTCATTAGATGCATGGAGAATGGAACGATGTCAACTGGATTTTTTGCTACTTGCATGGTACGTCTTGCATGTGTTTACATTTTGGAAAAACCGGTAATGGAGTACATGGATATGTAGATTACGATTATGGAAAATATTTAGAAAAAATAAGATCTATTATAAGGTACATATTCACTTTGAGTGATTGTGTTATTACTTGGGAAACACAATTATAATCTACAGTTGCGTTACTTGTAACATCCCCAAAATTCACGGCCAAAAATTTCATTTTTAAATAAGTTATTACATAAAACCATCAATATAAAAACATTCATTATAATATCTCGTGCCAAGCCATAGTGTTGGTAATCGAAACATATTATCATAAAACCATATCAGAGTGTAATCCCAAAGATCTCATGTGCGAAAAACATAGTGTGATGCGCTGCGATCGAGCCGACTCCTTTCCTTGAAAACAAAGTACCTGAAACCATAACTGAAAACCGTAAGCACGAAGCTTAGTGAGTACTACATATACCACATACCATATAAACCTATTGATCCATACATGCCATAAATAGTCAACAACCATACATACCAACGTATCCATAATCAAAAGTAAGGTGCTATGTGCCAAACATAGTATTGCGGTTATGCCACGGGCTGCACGTGGTCTTTCTGGTCAAGCCTGGGGCTACTCCCTGGGTCTTACAGACAAGTGCCAAGGGCCACCCCTTGGTCTTTCATGCAAGTATCACAAAGACAACTATACATACTACTCTACTAGGCTTCTCCGCATATAGTGTGCTAGGAGCCACCTCCTGGTCTTTCATACACGATAGCATACAGTGCGCCAGGAGCCACCTCCTGGTCTTTCATACGTATTGCCTAGGGCTAACCCATGGGTCTTCCTATCATACATAATAACATACTGTGTGCCAGGAGCCGCCTCGTGGTCTTTCATGAATAATGCCTAAGGCTAACCCCCGGGTCTTCCTATCATACATAACATACTGTGTGCCAGGAGCCGCCTTCTGGTATTTCATGCATAATGCCTAGGGCTAACCCCCAGGTCTTCCTATCATACATAACATGGGCCGACATTGTGGCCGTAGACCCATACAAACACTGAGGAGACTCACCTCGCACTGCTGCACTTTGCTGATAATCCTCTGGCTGCTGTCTGACATCCCTCTGAACCGCTGCTCCACTAGCTCCTCGAGCTACTAATATAAATATAACACTTAGTGCCAAACTGAACTTTGGAAGTCAAACTAAGTCAACTCTGGTTAAAGTCAAAGTCCTGGTCAAAGTCAACCTTCCAATTGACTCGACTCACCAAGTCAACCCATAGACTCGTCGAGTCCTTAAACTCTGAAGCTCTCAAAATACAACCCAACTCGCCGAGTCACCCCAAGACTCGTCGAGTTCAACGATCTCTGAGTCCCATCCAGACCAACTCACTGACTCACCACTCAACTCACTGATCTGCGTCTTAACCAGAAGAGGTTGGGGGTTCTGCGATCTGACTCGTCCAATCCAAGAACAAACTCGTCGAGTCCTAGGCAATCTTCAACAGACTCGCTGAGTTGTTCTTCCAACTCTTTGAGTTCCTGCCTATCTTCATACAACTCTCCAAGTCCACCCATGTGACTCGCCGAGTGTCTTCAGTTCTTAATCCATATAGTGGCTTTTCGAGTCATGCAGGTGCTCCAACCCATAGATCCACTCTTCTCAAGTCTATTCCTCACGTAAAGTTGCAAACTTTACGTGAAACCAAGGAGCTATAGGCTTAAAACACTCTAGGGCTAGGGTTTGAGACAAGCATGCTTCACCAACACACCAGAGGCTCATACTTTATGGGTTTCAGGACCAAGACAAGCCTAGATCTGAAGTAGCAACCTCAGATCTGAACTTCTAACTCGAAACGGCTCCTTAACATGTCAAAGTGCCCCAAAAAATCATCTAAGAAAAGATCTAGAAGCAACAAAGGCAAAGTGACAGATTGTTACCTTCAAACTGGTGCTCTCAACCAAAGAGTTGAATCCTCCAGCTCCTTAGTGGTCAAATCCTCCAAATTTTCCTCTTGCAAAAGCCTACAGTTCACTTCCCTCCTTCTCTCACTCAAATTAGGGTTTGGAATCGTCTATAGGAGCTTCTGGCAGTCAAGGGGGGCTGAGGAAAGGACATAAGGTCCTTTAAATAGGGTGTAAACCCTAAGACTAGGGCTTTTCTCATCCAGACTAGACTCGCCGAGTCCACGAGCCGACTCGCCGAGTCGGTCACTTATTCTATGCCCTGGATCCCGCTCCGACTCGTCGAGTTCCTCCCTGGACTCGACGAGTTGACTCTTGACTTAGAGTCCTTTCCTTTCTTTTCTTGGTCTTTCTGATTCTGGGTGTTACAATTTTGCACTGAAGGTTGCACACAATTGAATCTATTTTTCAAGAGACTATTGGATTGATCAAAATGTTTGTTTACAATAAAAAATCAAAGGTATGTTACTATCCTTGTGAATTTCAATTTCAATTAGGGTTTAGAATTTTGTTCTTCAATAGTATGTTGCTTCAATAGAGTTATGACATAATTCCAATTAGGTTACATGTACCCTTAAGAGTTTAAGGTATTTTCTGCATTATTATATGTAAAACCCATCAGTTACTACATCAGATTATGGTTATTGAGTTGCTTCAAGTTTCGTGTGTCTCCCACTTGCTTTGTCATTAGAAGCTTTCTTTCTACTAACTTGGGTTTCACTAGAATAAGAGAACTTATTCTTGATAAGTTTGCATATAATAATCTAAGGCACGTTTTAGAACATTATATAAATATATATTTAGTAGATTTTGGGCTTGGAACCTTTAGTCCAACATAGACTTGAAATCCACAAAACATTTAAATAAGATACAGAAGGAGCATTTCCACACAAAATCTTATAAAGAAAATGTTTTATCTACTTATTAGTTGGTATCAATACTCAAAGTAAATTTTATACTATTCTAGTTTTTATCCCAAAGGAATATAAGGAGGACATTTCTACCAATTAGAAAGCAAATCATACTAACTACAATTTAACTCATCATTTATTATCATTAAGGCTTTAGATGATGTTGCTAGTTTGTATGTGAACTTTATATTTGAAAGCTTCAACCAAGATTTCACAATTATGTTTTAATGTTTAAAATATAATTTATAACTACTATAGTTGTTAATAAATTTGATTTGATATCTTATACATTCATTAGAAAGAAAGTCATACATCACAATGTATAGTCCCTTAATAAATTTTTTCTCTACTACTTAGTGAAAATATCAATTTGAATAGAATAAATTATAGAAATGGTCCCTGTGGTTTGGTCGAATTCTCAGTTTTGGTCCTTAAGTTTAAAATTTAATAGGTTACATCCATTTGGTTTGTGAAAATTGCACTGAAAATTTTTGGTCCATATAAAATGACCAAATTACTCTTTCTTTCTTTTTTGCATTTTCTTTTAACAAGTCATATATATATATATATATATATATATATATATATATATATATATATATATATATATTATTTTTTCTTTATTTATTTATCTTTGTTATTGTGGTTTAAAAATCTTTTAATATTTTTGATGTTTTATTTAAATATATTTTTTAATGTTGTTTTTTTGACATTTTGTTTGTTTAAATTATATAATGATTTTTTTGACGTTTTTCTTTTCGAATAAACAAATTAAAACAATAACCCCAAATACCTATGAACCTTCCAATAATATTATTTAATATTTGTTTTTTTTCTCTTATATATATATATATAGAGAGAGAGAGAGAGAGAGAGAGTTTCACTTTGGTTTTTTTTTCAGAAATATTTATATGAAAAAATATATTTATTTTGGCAATAAATGAGAAGCACCGACATATAAACTAATAATGTAAATGAAAAACACATAAAACCATAAAACTAAATAAAAGAACAAACACTAACATATAAATATGGTTGTAAACGAACCAATGAACACAAATAAAGGCTTGTTCGTGGTCGTTCGTTTAAGTTAGCCAAACAAACAAACCAATACAAACGGATAAACGAACGAGATTTTATTTTTCATGTTCGTTCGTTTAATAAATTATCTTGTTCATGTTCGTTCGTTTATGTTCGTGAGCATACTGAACGAACATAAAAAAAACGAGCATAAACGAACAAAGATAAACAAACACAATTAAACATATATGAACATAAACGAACATGTAATATGGTAATATAATAAAAAAATTGAACATAAATGAACAAAAATAATATAAACAAATGAACATAAATGAACGTAAACGAACATCATAAATGAACGTTCACGTATATAAATAAACGAACGATACCATTGTTCATGTTTGTTCGTTTAACTAAACGGATAATAATTTGTGTTCATGAACATTCGTTCTATGCGTTTACAAGCTTACATATAAGTGAATGATGTAAACATAAAAAAAAAAAAACATTAAAAAATTATATTGGACGAACAAAATGTCAAAAAAAAAAAACAATCAAAAATATATTTAAATAAAACGTCAAAAATATTAAAAGATTTTTAAACCACAAAAACAAAGATAAATAAATAAAGTTATAAATAATAATAATAATAATAATAATAATAATAATAATAATAATATGATTTTATAAAATTTAGATAATTGATTTAAAAAATAATAATTTTGTAAATAATCTCTATTATCTCTATTAAAATAAGACAAAACTTCAAAAATGGTCCCTGTGGTTTCAAAAAATCTGAAGTTTGGTCCCTAATTTACAAAAACCTCTCGGATGGTCCCTGGGGTTTCAAAACTTTTAATGCTTAGTCCTTCCGTCAAACTCCGTCAGCTTTCTACCGTTAAATGAGGGGCATTTTCGTCATTTCGATACCCAGGGACCATTTATGAGGTTTTCGCTTAATTATCTTTTTTTAAAAGAAAAAAAGTAATATTTAATATGAAAGGGTCCCACATCTCTCTCTCTTTCTCTCAATTTCTCTCTCTCTCTCTCTCTCTCTAAATCAATTTCTTGATTTTCCATTTCAACCTTTCTCCCCTATATATCACATCCACCTCAACCCTTCTCTCCTTTCTTCTTCGTCATCCTTTGCTTTTCTTCAGTCCTTTTTTTTCTTTTTCTAATTACCCACGTCCCAGTTCTATCAGGTGAGAGGGATTCACTTAGATTTCCTTTAGTTTCTTCTTTTTCTAGTTCAAAAGTGTTTCGGATTTGGGGTTGTGTTAGGTTGATCTATGGGGATGTTGTGGGTTTCTAAGTTTTTTGATAGATTTTTTCGGAACTAAAGGCTACTGATCTTAGTGTAACTTTTTTTTGGAATTGTTTTGGAGTGGACAACTTGTTTTTACGATTGATTATATCAGAAATTTTGTTTTATTTTATGTCTAATAAATTTGATTACATATAATAAGCACAAACTCAGATTTCAAGGAAGGCAGCGATTCAGAGAACCCTCTTCAAATCGAGATACCCACTGGTGTTCATCGTCGTTTCAGGCGGTGTTCTTCAGATTATGATTTTTTGACCAGGTTTTCGTTTCGGATATACCCTTTGACTTCTGGATTATGGTTTCTTTTTAAATCTGAGACTAAGAACAAGACGGGTAATTTGCAAAGAACCTACTTTTCCTTCATAATGATGATGAAGATGAGCTCTTAGCATTCTTAATATTGTATTTGAAGCAAGCTGTAAGTGCAAATTTGGGGATAATCTCTGCAAATCATAACCTACAACTTTTTAGCAAAAGTGAGAGATTTATAGTTACTTTTTAATACCTTAAGAACTTGCAGAGGATCAGGAGATTCTCCATGGTTATGGAGAAGCCGAACATCAGCTTTGAATATGGGTTTCTTGCCATCTGTTGGGTTTAGATAAATATCAAGCAACCTGAAATCATAAATCCAAAAAAAAAATATAAACATGAAAGTTTTTCAACGTACGTGTGTGTGAGAGAGAGATGTGAGACCCTTTCATATTAAATATTATTTTTTTCTTTTTTAAAAAAATAAAATAATTAAAAAACCTCATAAATGGTCCCTGGGTATTGAAATGACGAAAATGCCCCTCATTTAACGGTAGAAAGCTGACGGAGTTAGACGGAAGGACTAAACATTAAAAGTTTTGAAACCACAGGGACCATCCATGAGGTTTTTGTAAATTAGGGACCAAACTTTAGATTTTATGAAACCACAATGACCATTTTTGAAGTTTTGTCTTAAAATAAAGATAAAAAAACCATAACATATATATATATATATATATATATATATATATATATATATATATATATATATATATATATATATATATAATAAATTGTTAAAAGTAAAAGAAAAAGAAAGAAAGTGTAATTTGATCTTTTTATATGGACCAAGGACCTACATTGCAATTTTCACAAACCACACGATGTAACCTATCAAATTTTAAAGTTAGGGACCAAAACTGAGAATTCGATCAAACCACAAGGACCATTTCTATAATTTACTCATATGAATATTTTATATATAAATATATTTCACATATGTCAAATAAACTACATTATTTGTCTTCAAATATCACTTTCTTGAAGTTGAAATATATGAATGTCGTTTAAGTCAAAAGATATTTTGCGTATAAAACTTATTATTTGTAAAACACTGATATTTACTTTATAATTTTTATTAAGAGATCTACTCTCATAAAAAGATTTTTTAATTATTTCCGAATATGAAGGTGATCGTCATGAAAAACGATTTAAGTAAATAATCAATCATTCATAAATTAAAATAACTGAGACATATATCTAGACAAACTAAATTAAAACATACATTGTTCCAAAACAAACATTGCTTTATATTACTAGTAATTTATGTTCTAAGTATAAATAATAAACTAAACTTCGAGTGTGTAGTTCCAATTTGATTGTCCTCAGCTAGTTACTGTTCTGTAATATATACATGCCATTTACAAATATTAAATTAACAATTAAGTATCAAGTACTTGAGTATTATATGAAAAGTAAGAGTTCCATCTCGTAGATACCTGAATACTAGTCTCTTACATACTTTTTTTCCAGATAAGATGAACAGTTCCTTTTCTAGTGACCAGTTTCTCCACAAAGAAACAAGATCTATCTATGTGGGCCCTACTGAAGTTCTTGTGCTTAAAGGTGTTCAACCCATGAACCATAAGCCTCTTAGATCACACAAAGTAACCATTTTTAGCTTTGTTGTGTTCCATTATTTGAACTATTTTAAAACAAAATATCACTGTATTTATTATAGCTTAACCTGTTATATCATTAGATATACATTTTAATTATCCAAGACTTCTTGGAAGTTAGGAATAACTATTTCTAGTTTGATGTTATAAGCATCTTTCGCATCATAGTGATGCCTTTACTTGGTATCATGTTTAGGTCTATTTCTCAAAGAAATTTGTTTAAGACTAGGACCTTTAAGTTGTATATAATTTTATATCTCTCAAGAGACTGTCTCTCGAGACATGAATCCATTCATTGAAGTTGTATCTATTAAATGTTATTATTTCATTAAGTTATTAAAGAAAACGACAAGTCATGGTTATTAGAATGGATTATTTGTCTACAAAATTTAACAAAATTCATTTAGTATTTTCAATATTTAAACCTTTAATAATTAATACCCTTTTAGTTTCCAGAAAAATTAATTATCAAAGTCTATGATCCGAGTTGCAAAACAAATAAATGGTTAGGTATCCTTTATCTCATCTATTTGAATCCAATGCGGTAGATATCGATTATCAATTATATTTTATTATATAATTCCTAGATTCATGGTGTCACACCCCAAAACCGAGAACGGCGGAAACGTTCAGGGGTGGAGGACGTCATGTACAGTATCACAACAATGCAAAGTAGTAAACAAGCAACAACATCATCCATTGCATTAAAAGTAAATATTTAATACATGTGTGTTCTTTCATTGTAATAAGACACCAAAATATGTAATCAAAATAAAAGACGAGTCTTGTCTGTGCTCCGTCTTCTCAAAACCTGGCCATCGTACCTGTCTACCAGTGACCTGAGAATACAAGTTATTTTGAAAGCGAGTATCAGCGTAAAGCTGGTGAATTCATAAGTATTTAAGTGTCATTGCCTTGTTTTTGGAAAGCTGTTATGAATGCCATGTAAATCTTTGAATGAAACATTTGATATAAGTATGAAAACCCTAGAAAATCCCATATTTCCTACTAGTATAAAATGTAGTCTTCTACCAAGACCCGAATGTTTTGCTATAACAATGATAGTTTTTCCCTCTTTTTGACTATTACTAACAGTACTTAGTCTAACTCATCGTTTATGTGAATGTATCACAAAATAAAGTAATAGGAAAAATATAGTCATGTAAGTATTATCCTTTTGCATTAGGATAAACACGACATCACGACTGTCGAAATGTATAACCTTGAACATCCGTAGATTGTTCATTTTCCTCTGTAGATGGTAGCAGGTTTAAGGAATGGTTAGTCCCGTAAAGGTACGCCTAATATAAGTATTAACCGTAGGCATCCGTAGATGTTCATTACCTCTGTTTCTAACAAGTGGGTTCCAGAATGGTTAGTCCCGTCAAGTTATCCTTTTGAACTAGGATAGGTAGAACAATTTACACATAATGTACTAGTACATCATCCTAGTGAATCTAGGTACAAGTATCCATGTAAGTGTATACAAATAAATGTATATATGTAAATGTATTCATGTAAGCGTATCGATGTAGACGTAGTCATGTAACATGTAATGTATAGTATAGACTCATGAATGAACTGACTCCGGTGTAATTCCTTGTAATAGGAATAATGTTTTGTATCTCCTAACTATCCATATAATAGTTAACTGGAAGGTAATGGATTGTCCAAGCAGGTTTATACACCCTTGCTATACAAGAGTGTGGGAAACTGAATGAAGGATGAAAACTATAATATTAATACATATATAAGAACATAAGTGTATAGATATAGATTTGTTCAAGAAGGTAAAAATGGTTTTGTAAGACATCTAAGAGTTTTGGAACAATAATTAACAATGACTTGATGTCATTTTTAATAAACATTTCAAATGTAATACTTTTGCTACCAAGGTATTTTTAAGATAGAAAACCATTTCATGCATCACATGTTGAAGTTTGTGAAATCTGCTGGATGAAAACACAATTATAAATACATATGATTGATTTAATAACATATTGTTTTCTACTTGTATTCTCCCCCCCCCCCCCAATTAAAGCATTTAAAATCATTTAAAACATTGATTAAGGGGTATGAACTCACTTGCAGTGAGTGGATTGGATTGAAGTGTCGGATGCGGTGCTAGGTGACAAATGGAGACTTGTACACACGCACGAGCCTAGTTATCATATAATGAACATATATATAACTAATTAGCCAATTTATAACTAATAAATTAAGTTGGGACACTCTAGAACATGAAAACAATTTGTTTCAAGTGTTAAAGATCACAAGGGTTGCATCCAAGTGTTTGTAGGGCAAAGCTAGAGTGTTTGGGGTTCAAGGGTAAACTCCTTTGGAGTTTACGATTTTCATGACCATTACCCAAGGAGTTTACGGTAGTAAACTCAAGGGTTTACGGTCGTAAACTCTACACTTTATGACCATAGGATGTTTTGAGGTTTTACAAGTCCTTTGAAGCATTTCTACTTGGTGGTTAGGCCTTTGGAAGGGATTAGGGCATTATTACACTCCTTGGAGGAGTTTACGGCCCCATGGTCATTTCCTTTTGGGTTTACTACCGTAAACCCATAAGGAAAGTGGTATTGTCATGATTTCAAGTCCTTAACTCATCAAGGTAATTATCTAGGTTAGATTTTAAGCCTATGGAAGGAATATGGTCCAAATAAACTCAGTTTAGGGTGGTTACGGTTTTGAGAGATCCCCAAACCGTAAACACATAAAAATGATGGACTTTGGTGTTTTTCAAAGCTTAAACACATCAAGGGAAGGTTTAGACATCAAACTATGGCTAGATAAAGGACTTAGGCACACTTTGGTGCCTTACTTGGTGTTTACGGCCCAAGAACATTCTTGGACCGTGAACACCTTAATCCTTGTGTTCTTGGTACATTTTCTTGATGCTAACATGTAATACAAGCTTAATAAGACTCAAGGATGGAAGTACTTACTATAAGGAAGCTTGAAATGAGCTAAAAGTCCAAGAACACTTAGTGTGTGTGTTCTTGGTGTTTTTGGAAATCTAATCAAAACACAAAAATGGATGGATGAAAAGATGTACAATCACTAGATTAAGTGTTATACCAACTTGAAATGACTAGAACACTTACAAGTTTGAAAATATTGAATTAAATCTTGGATGATACTTGAGAGGGTTTTAGATGTGTTCTTGAGAGTAAATGTAAAAATGACTAGTTTGGGGAGTAAACTCATGCTTAATGCATGAGTTCACGGTTTTGGAAGATTTTTCGGCCCAAACATAAAAGTTTGGCCATGAACTTCTAAGACACAAGGTGTTTGCGGTTTTGAAATTTCAAGACTCGAGACGACACTTCCTTTCACCCGTTCGGTTAAATAATAATATTAAAATAATCAACGAACTTTAAATTTGCTATTAATAAGTAATAATGTAATTGACTTATAAATTGAAGTGATTGACTTTTAGGGTTTGACCGATTGAAAATTTCGGGTTGTCACACATGGGACCACTAATAACAGATTTAATTAAACATGTTTGATCCCATCTATGCCACAAAACTCTTTTGCTTAGGTATCATTTATCACGAAAGATTTCCGATCAAATCATCCAATGTGAAAAACTTGTGTAATAAACCTATAACTTGGTTATAGAAATCGTGAATACACCCCAGCCATCTAAAGATAATACTAATCGGTTAGATATCATTTATCCCACTAGTGTATACAAGAGATGTACGAGTGTTCTTCACAATGGATAACATATATTTAAGGTTTGAAGTCTTTTTATGTTTTAGAATTCAAGTTTTAAAAACATATGATATCTTGGTTATTACATGGATATAATAATCTATGGTATCAATTTTCAAAAGAAAATCACTTTTAAAGGTTCTATATAAAAATCTAGTTTTTATATAATTTGGCACGATTCAATTTTAATTTTGAATAACCGGTATTATGTTTGAGTTTGAGCGCATTTGAATCATTTATATCTTTAATAAAACTTCCTTTTAATACTTATATTTTGGAGTTTTTTTAAGTTACAAAAATTACCATTTTAAAACATATAATTGAGTATTTCAAAATTTATAATTATTAACGTTTTTATAAAACCGAATTTTATTTTAAAACAATAACTTGTTAAATCTTATGTTCACATTATAAATTTTAAAAACCAAACTTCATGTGATGTTTATTTTTTTAAAAATTATTTTAACATGTGAAAAACTAATTTATCAACCATACATAATATTTGCATAAAAATAAACAACAAACGCATGCATAAAACATATGTCCATAAACATAACCAACTAATGACATTTTTGTGAGCCAACACAAAAGAGTCAAGTGCATTCCTAAAGGGACCAAAAATCTTCCAGTAATGTTGTAGAAGCTCCCATTTGAAAAAACACACATTGTTTGCAAAATGTTGAAAAAACTTCTTGAAGGTAATAATTCAACAACAGGAAACACTTCTCAGAATAAGGTTGCATTAGGTCGAAAGGGTAACTAGCAACAGCAACAACTTTTGCAAGAGTTTGCAAAAATGTTGCATTTTTTCCTGCATACCTCGTAGTTGCGAAAATCACCCTTTTGTCTTCAAAAAATGGCCTCATCTTCATTTCTTGTTACATTTTTATACAAATAAATTATTTCTAAAAACTAATCTAATATTTAGAAAAATAAACCAAGAAAACTAATTTATTTAATTTATTAAATACCATATGAATAAATAAATTATTACAACTATTTTTTAACAAAACAATAAATACAACAACACAAAGGTTCTTGGCTAGTTTATGCATATCATACATATCAACATACACATTAAACAACCTTTGTTTTTCTAAGACAACTTTAATGGAAAAATATGCATAAAACTTTTATCATAAAAATAATGATTATAAAGTTGTCAGAGAAAATATGTATGAACTTATTTTCTTGCAAAAACAGGTTACCCATATTTTTCAAAAAACTAAGATTTCCAAAAATTATAAAATCTAACAAAACTTGCAGTGATGGCTCTGATACCAATTGTTGGGTTTTTATTCAAAAATTAATTTCAAAAACAGAAAATTTAGCAAACGAAGACTTTGATTATGAACCACATAAAACAAGTTTATAACCAACCACAAATCTTCTTGCAAAGTTTGAAAATAAAACAAACACCAAAGAAGAAGAAGAGTTTCACAACCTTTGTAGACTTTGGATCCTCTAAGGGAGGCTTGGAAGTTGATGAAGAATGTCGAACCTTTGAGACACCAACAAAAACTCAACTTGATTTATGATTCTATTCTTGTAAAAGTCTTAAACCTCTAAAGCTTAAAGTTCATAACCAAAGTATGAAAATCAAGAGAGTAAAAATGCAAGTAACTTGCACTCTCGATCTTCAAAAACAAGATAGAATGAGAGAGATAAAAAAGATTTTGGATTTTACATCCCTGATGTGCACAAAAGTACCCACTAATTTTAATATTTATAACCTAACAAAGTTAACTAACTATGCACTTATAGGCAGTGTACCTAGTCAGATTATAGTATAGCTTAGGTAAGTCGGGTGTCGATCACAGGGAACGATGTTCTAATTAATTTACTTACTATTAAATTAACCTAATTTATTGACAAAATTAAAAAGGGTTTTATCTGGTTTTACAAGATCAGATGAACTTAAATCAAACTCAATAAATAAAAACACACTCTTGTTTAGTTTGAATCCACTTCTCCCTTATGGCTAGCTAATGATTACGGATTATTAAGTTGGTTTTTTAGTTGTATTAGTAATTTAGTTCTAACTTACCAATAATTAACTAATTCATGTCGAGCCATGTATGTTCACACATAATTAAACACGGAACTAATTATGAATGTAAATATGCTATGTAAGATTTGTTGTATAAACGCAATTATGATCACAATACACGTTCTCTAACACAACTAAGCTTTATTTATTCTAATTACTAACTAAGATTGGTCAATCCTAGCTCTAACAATTCAATGTTCACTAAATCATTAGGTAAACAGGTTCATGCAGTTTAATGGTCACTAAGCTACACAGAACATGCAGTCAAGCAATTAGACAAACAAATAATAGCATGCTAGGTTATACAAATCAAACACAAGCAATTTTTACCAACTAAACTTAATCCATAAACATATAACTATTCATAAGTTTAAAGCTTCCTCTAGCTAAACAAGAGTAGCTAGATTCAGCTGCTCATCATAGCAACTAAACCAACACAGCTAAAAATAATGAAAGACATGTTCTTATTTAACTAAAATATAAACCTTTACTCCTTTTGGTGTGAAAAATCCTCTTCCAGAACCTTTCTTTCGCTCTTAATCGTCTCCTGGAACTCTTTTCTTCTGCCAAAAGCTTCTCCTTTTCGTAATAATCAGGAGGACTTATATAATCCTCAAAACCCGCGCCACGTCGTGGCTAGATGCGCCACGTCGTGGGCTTCAAGCAATCCGTATCCTTCAAGGAAATCCTCCGCGTCGCGATGTCTATCTTCTGGAACACCCGTGCCACGTCGTGGGCTTCATCGCCACGTCATGAATTGAGTGTTTATCATGAATTTATTATTTTCTTGTCTTTCAAGCCTCCCATGTTCCACTTTTTGGCACTTTTGGTCCCTCTCTTCGAAAATCCTTTATATTGACTGAAAATAAGAATTTAAAGTCATAAGTATCATTATTCTAAACATATAATCAGTTTATTAATACAAATGTACTTAAATATTGCCTAAAAATAAGTATGAATATGGCAATATCAAAATACCCCACACTTAGGCTTTGCTTGCCCTCAAGCAAATTTAAACTTAATTCTTAATTACTAACACCACACAGAACAATCCGACTCTAGTTCAGCCATTATGCCAAGACCTCAACGCATGCTTTTGTGTCTAAAATTTTCCTAAAGTACCCCCCATACTTTAAATACTCACAATCTTCATAAACACTCGCCCACTTTTTCCGAACAATGCTCATTTTATGCAAGCCTCCGAATCCATCCTCAGAAAACCTCCTATCCTCAAGGTATTTTTAGTTGAGCAACCTAAGCATACATAATCTAGAATTACAATCATTGATACCACTATGGAGCTCTTTCGGAATTCTTCACTTCTTTGACATTTGATCTTTGATTTCTTTGAATTCAGCACCTTATTTGATTTGATTTCTGGTATCTTCAACTTTTGAATTTCTTGGAATTTTGATCTTTTGATCTTCACTTTATTTTCTCCAAAATTCTTCACACTTTTCTCGTAATTCTCTCTTTTCTTCTTTTTTTTTATACATGTACCTCACTTTTTTTTCACTCAAAACCTACATGCTTAAGCAGAGGCGCTCAACCTCAACCTTTATTGGTTAATGGTAATAATTTTCCTGGATACATTTCAGGTTTAGACCGCTAAACATATTGCATCCCTCAAACCAAGCGGGGTTGTGTTTTTGCTCCATGATTTCACTAAAATAAGGGAGGCCACAAATGCACTATAACGTATATTGGCTCAACTAAACATTTGAACTTTCATCGAATCATTCCACATAATACTAGCAACTATAGCTCAAATTATTATTACTAGATTTAATTATTAAAAATTCAAAATTTTTAATTTTTTACTATCAAATTCTATGATTATCTAGCAAATTTTTACTTTCTCTACCCCTACCTCACACTTATTTCATACAATGCCCTCATTGTATTCATAAAAATAAATCAAAATTAAAGAAAAGGGAGAAAACAAAGGAACAGACTCCCCTGGGATAGTGGCGTGAGCATCTCCAAAAGTGTGGAAAACGTGCCTCCGAAATCTGGACCTCCAAAAATAGAAAATCGGTGTAGAACTGGGTGAATACGGAAACATGACTCGGAACTTCAATTCTTCAAAGTGGGTGTTTGTAAGTAAAAATGTGGGCAATGATAAACTGGGACACGTCGTGGCAGGTAACTGGCCACGTCGTGATATGGGATCAAAGCGCGAACACCAAAATGCTGAATTTTTTCAAATTGCAAGTGCGCCACGACGTGGCGTAAGGCTTCCACGTCGTGGAAACTGGTCATCAGCAAAAAATTGCCTTATTTCCTCATGTACTCTAACAACTTGACCAATGGCTAAATGGTTTAAGACGCTTCTATGCAAATATATTTCCCAACTGTAACCTTTCTTCTAATATACCCCACACTTATCTTGAATTGTGGGTTCCAACTCACGACTCTAAGCTTCCTTGGCTAGACAAACACGACTCGAAAGTTAACCTTTTATGCTCCTTAGAATTCCAATGCTAATCTGAAAAATGGAACAACCCAAAAGAAAGAAAAAAAAAAGTAACATCATAGTTTAAGAATGGTTTGCATTACACACCAAATTCAAACATAAAAACAAACTAACAAAATAAAATGAAAAGAAATAAAATCAATCATCATCTTGATCTTGTGCTCCACTTGGCCCTGCCCCATCATTCTGCGGACGCCATAGCTCCTCCCATGTCGGAAAATAGGGATACTGTGGTGGCATAGAAGGTGGTCGGGTCACACCCAGATGTGAATAAATACCCTCAGTAAGCTGGGTATGGTAAATGGCATGCCCCCGTAGATTATCCAAATACGTTCCCACCCGACTCTGAAAAGGGTCGGTAGGCACTCCCTGCACATTCTACGAAGCAACACGCTCTCTCTTGACTTCACCTCTAGCCCGCACATTCCGACATCGCGGTCTGGCTGGTGGTTGTTGTCCTGGCTGCACCTCCTCTTGCTCGTCATCTATCGGCGGTATAACAAAATGACCCCCGATATTCACCACCGCTCGCATAACACCCAAGACTTGAATGGTCAAGTCTGTGTCCTGGAATCGAGTAAGATTCCTCACAAAGTCATGGATCAAAATATGATATGACCTAGCCAGGCGAGTAACCAAATGCCCCCCCTGTAATCGGGCTCCCGGGCCTAGAATTGGCCGCTTTCTTCCCCATGAATCTCGCCCACATATAAGGTAAATCACAACAAACTTCCGAGGTAATAAGACTCAATAAATAAAACAGATTCTAAATGGGGACCTTATCACCATGAGGCTTGTGATTTATTGAAAAAGTGATAAGGCGGTGTAAAAATCGGAAAACCGGATTCCGAATTTGTGACTCACTCGAGTCACGAGTGTTGTACTCATGGCTAGAAATGCTTTGCCAGAACTGTACATCCATAGTACCGGGAGCAAAATCTCGAACACATCCAAGCAAGAACGGAATGAAAAACAGAGATTGTGTCTCCACTTCTGTATAGAGCCCCATACGCCAAGCAAATTCCCGAAGACTACACTCTCGATATACACCACCCAAACGAAACACAAGTGCCCGGTTGTAGGTGAAATCAAGGGTGCGTTCCTCGAAGCATACAGTAGAGAAAAGCTCTACCGATAATTCCCAGTATACGGGTTCTTGGATGGCAAACAAATTCCTCCACCCGTGACAAGTGAACGAAAATTGGTCCCCTTCGTATGTTTTCTACCAATAGCGTGTCAACTCTGCAACCATTCCCACTCCACCAAGCCATCCCCAATCGATAATTGGGGCTATTGCAAACTCCCTATTATACAGCCATCCAAGCCGATTCTCGTAAGTAGTTAGCAATGGTCGGGGAATGTTTTGAGGAAACTGGTATAAGGGATGTATGCTTGCTACATCTATCGGGTTTTCCTCCTGTGGAACAGCTCGTCGTGGTCCCATTTCTGCATACAAAAGCAAACCAAAGCAGAAAACAACCAACATATTAAAACAATTTAAACCTGTTTCACATAAGTCACGACGTGGCCAGGCTACGCCACGTCGTGGGCCGCGATCGGTCACAGTTTCTTGATCGGTCTATATGCATGTCGTTTCTACTAAAATTAATGCTTGGGTTTTTTTCCTATGGACATTTAAGGGATATTCAACCTAAAATCAACCATTAGATTCAACCAATTTCGTGAATCATACAAACCCTAACCATGAAAACTTGAAATTGAAAGAACTAACTACAAAATAATAAGTAAAACACATACCAAGTAGATTAATTGGCAAGATCTTGCAAGGAAACTGGAAGTAGATTAAGAAATTGGTTTTGGGGGTATGTTGTTCCCGTTCATGCGGCAGCTTCTAAGTATGATTGGGGCTTATTGGTCAAAGGGTTTTAAGGAAATGGTCCCCCCTGATTTTTAAAGGCCACGACGTGGCTGGCTATGCCCACGTCGTGGACCTTAAATCCGCTTTATAGTCCTGTGTTTCCATTTCAACCCACGACGTGGTTGGCTATGCCCACGTCGTGGAAACTGCCAAATGTAAAATTTTAATAAAGTCTAACATATTAACTAATTACTTTGCATTTCAGTCATTATTTAAAGTTCCCCACAGCTAATTCTTTACCAATCATCAGTTTTTAGATGATGAATTGATGTCTTTCCTAATTAAAAGCAAAAAAAAAAATTAAAAAGAAAAGGAGATGCAAACCAAGCTCGGGTTGCCTCCCGAGAAGCGCTTCTTTTTCCTGGAGTCATGAGCTGGACTCCGTGCCTTCTACGTTGAATCTTCGGACGAGTCTACTACCAGGATCTTTTGTTCCTTGAATCGTCGCTTGTAAGCTTGAACTCGTCTTTTATATGCCTTCTTTGAATTCTCCTTTTTAGCTTTTCCATCTTCTTCAAGCTTGCGTTTTGTTCCCTTCGTTTGTTCCTTGCACTCCATAGCATTCTCCTCCTCTTTCACCACCGGCCTTGTTACTCTTGAAGTGACCTCCTCTTCATCACTTGTCATTTCCTCATCCTCTTCGCTTACCCAAGAAGGCGGACTCTTGTAAGCTATGACTTCAATCAAATACGGAACAGATGCCCTCGGTTTTGTCCTTTTGACTTGATGAACTGCCTTTATCTCTTCTTCCATAAGCTTTTCCAGTTCTTTTAGTTCATTCTCTTCATTAATTGTGAACACCTCTTCTTTATCTTCTTGAAAGTCATCTTTTATCCCAAAGACTTCCTGTTCATCTCCATCCCTTAAAGTGAGCTTAGACTCGCGGATATCAACAAGGGCTCCAGCAGTGTTAAGCAATGGTCGACCAAGGATTATTGGAACATCCGGATCTTCTTTCATGTCTAAGATTACAAAGTCTATGGGAAAAACAAATTTTCCAATTTTCACCAAAATATCCTCCACGATGCCACGGGGTTGTGTCACTGAACGATTCGCCATGTGAATCTTCATTTTTGTAACCTTCATCTTCTGAATCTCTAATTTTTGATAAAATGAAAAGGCATCAAATTAATGCTAGCCCTAGAATCGGCTAAAGCATTAACCTTCATTTTATTCCCAAACTCACATAGAAGAGTGAGGCGTCCAGGATCCCCCATCTTATCTGGTGTTTCTCCCAACACAGCTTTTGAAGTTTGTTCACTTAGAATCACTGTAGACTGCTTCTTTAATTGCCTTCGAGTGTCTATCAAGTCTTGCAGTAATTTATGGTTCTCAGGAGCTTTGGATAAGGACTCGATAAAGGGGGTATTGATTGGGATTCCCTTCACATGCTTTACATACTCTAAATGCTCCTTCTCCAGTAGACTAAGTGCAGCTCGGGTGGGAAATGGAAAAAGGTGGCTGATAAGGTGGAACGGGATCAAAGGGGTTTTGATCAGACATGCGCCACGTCATGGCCAGAGGAGTGCCACGTTGTGGCGATCCTGGTTCAGCAATTTTTCCACTTTCGATCCTTGATTTCTTGGGCTGCTGCGGTTCTTCTTCCAATGCCTCCAAGAACTCAGATATTGCATCTTCTTCAGTATCGATGGCCATTATGTGAGATTGGGTCTTTACTTCAGGATTCTCCGGGGACAATTTTTCATGAACTAGAGTGGCTAGTTGACCAAATTGTACTTCAAGGTTATGGATGGAGGCTTGCTGGTTCTTTATCAAAGTTTGTTGTTCCAAAATGGCAAAATCAGTGGCACTGTGTCTCTTTTCCGAAGCCTCCATAAACTTCATCAGAATGGTCTCTAGGTCGGGTTTCTTCTCGGCCGGTGGCTGCTCCTTTTGATAAAGGCCTCGACCTGTCTACCTATATTTTTCTTCTTTTTGCTTCTTATACTCTTCATATGGCAGCCACTCCTTCTGCGGTTTCCTCCAGTCCTCATCAAACTTATCCCCACTAGAGTAGCACACTTGAGCTTTTCTGTTCCCAAACTCATCTACATTGCAGTCCTTGGTCAAGTGTGGACCACTGCATCTCTCGCACCCTACTCTTATGGCATGTATCGACTGGTCCATTTGTGTTATCCTGCGATCCATGTTATTCAGCATGGCCATGACAGCTGCAATTTCTTCAGTTTAGGCCCCTCCACTGCCTTTGATTCCATCTTGCCTTGGGTTGTGGTATTCGCGAGAGTGTTCCGCGAATTCTTCAATTAGTTCCTTGACCTCCCTTGGATTTTTCTTTGTCAACGGTCCTTGAGAATCAAGGAGTTGTCTTGTCATCACATTGACCCCATCATAAAATATTGACATCTCTTGCTGCACATTTAGGTCATGTTGAGGGCAATTTTTGAGCAAGCCCTTGTACCGCTCCCATGCTTCGTATAGTGACTCCCCCGGCTGTTGCTCAAAGTTGGCTATCGCCTTCTTGAGTTTCGCTATCTTGGATGGCGGGCAAAACTGGTCCAGGAATTGCTCACGCATTTGAACCCACGTGGTGATTATACCCGGTGGAAGTGCTTTCAACCACTCCTTAGCATCTCCTTTGAAAGTGATGGGAAGCATCCTAAGCAAGACTGTGTTTCTATTGACATTTGGGACATTGAAGTAATCCGCAATGTCGTTGACGTCATCTAGATGCTTAAAAGCATCCTCATGATCTTTCCCGAAAAATGGGATGTCCTTCAGTGCGGCCAATATGTGTCCCTTCAGCTCGAATGTGGCAGTGGTAGGTATTGCGGGTTGGACTAAACCGGGACCCACATCTTCTTGGATCCGCTTCTTGTAAGCGCCCATGGACATTTCTTCAATCGCTGCCATCTCGTTCCTTGGCTTGTTCTCGGGTTCGCTCATGTGTTCTTCAAATTCTGGCTCGGTATCGCTTTCGGACTCGGTTTGGACGGGTGTATGGTCCAAATGCTCAGGATTGCTCTTGTGCTTTGCTGATGAACTTGACTCTCCTGTCTTTTTTCCCGACTTCCTAGAAAAAGCTGCCTTCAATTCTTGCAAGGGCGTCTTTTTCTTGTGAAGTGCAGACTCGGGGTCTTCAAGTGGTGCCACCAAGTGTGTGTTTGAGCTTCTGGTCATGAACTCCTGCAACTTGCTAAACTAAAAACGTAAAACTGAACTAAAATAAGCAAAACTAACTAAAAACTGAAAATTGAGTTTTCTATCTGTCCACGTCGTGGCAGGTATTACGCCACGTCGTGGACTCTGTGTTTGACAGAAAAAATTTTATTTTGCTGAAAAAAAAATTAACTTTTTGTGATTTTTATTCCACAAAAAGGATAGATCAATTTAATGCAAATAAATAAGCTAAAAACTAAGCCGTTCCCGGGCAACGGCGCCAAAAACTTGATGTGCACAAAAGTACCCACTAATTTTAATATTTATAACCTAACAAACTTAACTAACTATGCACTTATAGGCAGTGTACCTAGTTAGATTACAGTATAGCTTAGGTAAGTCGGGTGTCGATCACAGGGAACGGTGTTCTAATTAATTTACTTACTATTAAATTAACCTAATTTATTGACAAATTTAAAAAGGGTTTTATCTGGTTTTACAAGATCAGATGAACTTAAATCAAACTCAATAAATAAAAACACACTCTTGTTTAGTTTGAATCCACTTCTCCCTTATGGCTAGTTAATGATTACGGATTATTAAGTTGGTTTTTTAGTCGTATTAGTAATTTAGTTGTAACTTACCAATAATTAACTAATTCATGTCAAACCATGTATGTTTACACATAATTAAACACAGAACTAATTATGAATGTAAATATGCTATGTAAGATTTGTTGTATAAACGCAATTATGATCACAATACACGTTCTCTAACACAGCTAAGCTTTATTTATTCTAATTACCAACTAAGATTAGTCAATCCTAGCTCTAACAATTCAATGTTCACTAAATCATTAGGTAAACAAGTTCATGCAGTTTAATGGTCACTAAGCTACACAGAACATGCAGTCAAGCAATTAGACAAACAAATAATAGCATGCTAGGTTATACAAATCAAACACAAGAAATTTTTACCAACTAAACTTAATCCATAAACATATAACTATTCATAAGTTTAAAGCTTCATCTAGCTAAACAAGAGTAGCTAGATTCAGCGGCTCATCATAGCAACTAAACCAACACAGCTAAAAATAATGAAAGACATGTTCTTATTTAACTAAAATATAAACCTTTACTCCTTTTGGTGTGAAAAATCCTCTTCCAGAACCTTTCTTTCGCTCTTAATTGTCTCCTGGAACTCTTTTCTTCTGCCAAAAGCTTCTCCTTTTCGTAATAATCAGGAGGACTTATATAATCCTCAAAAACCCGCGCCACGTCGTGGGCTTCAAGCAATCCGTATCCTTCAAGGAAATCCTCCGCGTCGCGATGTCTATCTTCTGGAACACCCGTGCCACGTCGTGGGCTTCATCGCCACGTCGTGAATTGAGTGTTTATCGTGAATTTATTATTTTCTTGTCTTTCAAGCCTCCCATGTTCCACATTTTGGCACTTTTGGTCCCTCTCTTCGAAAATCCTTTATATTGACTAAAAATAACAATTTAAAGTCATAAGTATCATTATTCTAAACATATTATCAATTTATTAATAAAAATGTACTTAAATATTGCCTAAAAATAAGTATAAATATGGCAATATCAATCCCAAAATGAAAGCCTTTCTCACTTCATAAAGCTAATTCATTATCGTTAGGTCCTTATCACTTTAAGCATATCATGTCCCCTAAAGTCTAAGTTTTCCCCCATGCTTTTAGATATGTCTTACTTTCCATTTGTTTAATCAAAAAACCCATTACTTGTCTAGCATATAAGAAGTCATGGTTTTGACTAATAAAAGAAATAGAAAGTTTGTGAAGTTTATAAACTATTTTATAAAATATAAACCTTAACTTTTTTGTAAAAGACAAAAGTGCATTTCTAGTCTAAAATGATGTACATAACTTAATAAATCATACCCTATGATATTTATTATGTTAGTTGGTAATGAAAATTATTATTTCCAAGAAATAAATAATTCCCAATTAATTATAAGAGTTTATTAAATATTTATTAAAATAAATTTCTAATAAATAATCAATTGAATCAAGTTGTTGCTAGTGTGACCCATTAATATCATATGTTAATTATATATATATATATATATATATATATATACACACACACACACACATACACTACAGATAAACAGACAATTCAACACCACATGCAACTGACTAGCTGGTCTACCAGCCTAACAGTATACTAAAACATAACCACATTCTAAAACACAAGGATGCATACTACAATCTATGAGTATAATGAGAAAAATCACTTGCATCAACAAGCTGAAAGACTAACACTCGAAGTCTCATGAATCAACTACACGAACCTCCTGACAGAGGTTAAACTTCAGTCTACAACTCAAAACTTATAGTTTGACCAAATGTTAAACTTGGTCAAAAAGTCAATAGTCAACCACTGGTACCATGCATCATTGCCAGCTACTGGGTCGCATTGTGGTCACTAGATGACAAAACATTTGCATCCGGGTCATGCGAACCGGGCCGTGACGTACCCTTCATCGCGTCGTGGTTTTGTTAAAACAACCAAATCTTATTATTAAATTAATCCCTTAAGACAAGCATTCCAAATCTCAGATCTTAAACTTCTAAACGTCTTAGTGGATAAAATATCCAACTTTACCCTTCCTATTGGTTGAATCAACCACAAACTAAAACCCTAAGCCCAAAAATTTATCAAAGAACTAAAACTAAGTGCACGACTTAACCAAGAACACATGTCAACTTATTTCTACCAAGGACAAAGTATAGAAGCAACAAAATGAAGCTGCAAGGTATTAGAGTTCCCCAAACTCCAAACTTGAACAAGGGACTAGAAATGACCATCAAACCAACAAACAACTAGATCTAAGAATTAAAATGCATTTAAACTCACAAAAGGTCCCAAAGATGATTACTTTGCTTAAACACCAATAAATCTCACACCAATACCTAACTTTAATCTTCTTCCTCTTGGATCTTCGCAAACGAGAGCACAAAACACACACAATAGCAAAATGGAGGCTAGGGTTAGGAGGAGGATGTTGTTTGGGGTGGAGGTTGATGAATGAGCCGAAACCCTAGGGAAGTGTTCCTTAAATAAGCCCAAATTCGGAGGCTTCTATGGTTATGGCCTATTAGGCCCACTACAGCGTGAAAAAGTATTAACTGTGCCGCCACTTAAATGACATGCCCATGCTGAAATGTGCTTACATCATCACGTCATGGCTAGTCAAAATCACAACTTATATAATTTGAATGCCAAAGGATTAATACCTAAAAATGGATGTTACACCTACCACATAGATATATGCATAAATATGAGTTTCAGTTGAATCCTATAATGGTTCCTCTATGTAGATAAGCACATAACAATAGAAAGATTAACATACCCCTAATATCCAATTAGGATGGAGTATAGAGATATAGATGTCGGCAATCGTACATCCATGTGAGTAAAACTACTGCTTCAAATAGATATCCTGCTCGTTAGTAGTACAAATATATCTAATGAACTCCGCCTACAATACTTATCGTGAGTAGCGATGACATCTCTTTGGAAACCTTCTATCTTTCAAGGTCCTCCAACTAATCTCCCCATGAAAAATATTATATTCCTTCTCCAAGTCTATCAACCACCTTAATCAATATATTTTCTACTAAGGCGCATGAGATAGTCAATGTTACCCCTCAAAATGTCGGCATGCTACCCCTAAAATTTAGGTGTGCTACTCTCGACATTTTGTTCTGGCTTCACCACTAATGACGAACTATATATATATATATATATATATATATATATATATATATATATATATATATATATATATATATATGTTGGATAAGGTGTCTAAGTCCATAACTTATTTGGTATATACTTGACCCGACCCGGCATGGTCCATTTGGGTTGCATCTCACCCGAACTATTTATGGATAATTTTATGAGAGTTATACACATATGTTTATTAATATATTATAAGTTATAATATATTAATATGAAGTTATGTTATTTAATTAGTATTAGTCTTAAATTAATTATGAATTAATTTAGAGATTAAAAGGAAGACTAATTAGATTATGGGCTATTGGTTTTATATGGTGTGGGCTAACACTCATTTGTTAATGGGCTAGGCTTATATGGAAGTCCATGGATGATCCATGGAGCTTTTAACCCATGGATCCTTGGAAAGGAAAGGTCATGGGTTATTAGGGTTTCACCCTAACCATGCACACTATATAAGCATGCTTATGGAGCATGAAATGGCAACTAGTGAACTAGTGTGTGTGTGCTTGTGTGTGGCCGAAAATACAAGTGTGTATACTCTCTCAAATTTTTCCAAGAGTTTGTGGTGTTTTGTGATTCCATTTGAGGGATTCACACTATTGGTGCTTGGCCCTCAAACTCCTTAAGAACCAAACTCATCAAAAAGGTATGTAATCTCTTCTAACTCTTTTATGTTGAAATGTTCCCCATGCCATGTTAGATAGGTTATGAATCTTGGAAAATTATTATTTTGCATGTATTTAGACAAACATAGATCCAAGGTTTATTAGGGTTGCATGCACACTTAGGAAGTGTTAGATTGCTCAAAACCCAATAGTGGTATCAGAGACTAGGCTTGCTTGCTTGATACTTGATGCAGAATAGTGAAAAAAGTTGAAATTGTTGCTGTCTGGCTGATGGACTCGCCGAGTTCAAGGCAAAATTCATCCTACTTGGCGAGTAGGTTTGTGCACTCGGCGAGTAGAATGATCAGAATGCAGAATTTCGACTTTTGCTGCTGGAAATGGACTAGAAACATTACCCTAAACTGTTTTGGTGTTTTAAAACTTGTTTTAGTTGGTGTAATGGTTGTTCTAATCCATTTACAATAGCATATATCAAAATTCCATGATTGTTATGTGTTCATATAACTCTTGAAATTTTGATGATCATGTTCATGTTCTTATGAATTTAGAAGATGATAGAAATTATTTGCTAAATTGTTTAGAATTAATTCTTGATCATTTATGTGTTTTAATGGAGTCCATAATTTGTCCTCAAGTTATGGATATCCAAAGGTCACTTTTCTTTAACACACACATTTAAACACATAAGTTACATGAAAATGAAGAGTCTTCATTTTTATGAACCTTTAATTCATAAGTTATGCAATGAAAAGTTTTGAAGAGTTACAAAACTTACCCTCAAGTTTTGGAATTTGGAAAAGTTTCACACACTTTAATAAACTTTAATTCCAACACTTAGAATTTTAAAAGTTAAAATTCAACACTTATACTATTTATAACATTAATGGTTAATTATATATATATATATATATATATATATATATATATATATATATGTATAAGAACAAGTTGTTTTACCGTTAGTAGGCCTCATTCACGAAGCCGGTCCATTCTCACCCACCGCTTGCTTGATCGGTGGAGGGTCGTTAGCCGAACGGGTAGGACAATGACTTTAAATTCTCATTAAAAGTATAATGATTATTATAAAGTAACTAAATATTTTTTATTTAATTCCCAATCTTAGTTACTTTAGGAAAAATGTGAATTTGGTGCTAGCCCATGGAATTCACACTTTGTACCTTACCAAGTCGTTGGTGGAGTGTGTGTGGTTAACCGGCACACTAACTTGGACTAGTAAGGATCACGAAGGGTGACTTAATGTTTGTCACAGATCAATGGAGCGTGTGTGGTTAACCGGCACATTGATTAGGTGATAATATTAAGGGTACCAAGTGAATTGGTATGGTTATTCACACCTTGTTTTGTGATCCTCGCCATCCTAGTCACAAAATTTGAGAGGGCACACTCGAGATTGAAACATGCCATTGAAAAGTTCAATGAATCTCAAAAGATCTAGGAATTTCAAATCCAATTAAAACCTAATAAATTATTTCGTTTTTCATGGTGGAAATTAGTGAATCGTCATTCGCCTACCTTCAAATATTTTATAGCTTGGATTACGGCATCCCTCTTCCAAATTATAAAATTGTGTTGGGTCCTAGCCTTAATATTTCATATTGGGTGTTATATTAAGGACTTTGAATCAACTAACTTGATTTTCTCCCATTATAGATGTCTGGTTCAGACAACTATGATCTTCCCAAATCTCTTGAAGATGGTGTCCCTCAACATCATGCTTCACTTCCTCCACCTCCTCTAATTATTCTCCCCCACCCACAAGTTCTTGAAAAGTTTAAAGTCACTCAATCCCTATTGGCAAGCATAGTCTATGTGTGCTCACATCTTGGAGATAAAGTCACATATTGACAAGCCGGGAGAGTTGGGTGTCAAAGTCCCGTGAAAGTTGGATGTTCAATCACTTTCTTAGTAACATAGTGAGTCTCTTTGGGACTACTATGAGACGGACTATGACATGACCCTTAATGATGTTATCTATTTGCTTGGTGTTGTGGAATCAGCAATGATTTGCAACACCAGTAAAGCAAATTTGATTGAAAGAACCACTTCCCAAGTCTTAAATGGACATTGACAATGGTAGCATTGGATATCTAGAAAAGGATTTCTCTTCCCAATGGAAAGGGATCGGCCATAGTCAACTCGGTTGACCAAATGGTAAAGAGAAAGGCTAAGTCCGAGATAGTCTCATGTGCCATTACCAATGGGTCCATGTGTTTTGTTGCCAAAGAAAGGGGCATTGGTTGCGAAGCTGCCATATTTACCTGAAAGATCATAAGATTGATCAAGTCAAAAAGTTTGACCCTACTTCAGTTAAAGTCCACTGTCTAATTCTATTAAGTTCCTATTTGGAGATTCTTATTACATAATGTGAATGGGTCACATGTTGATGTGTTTTAAGAATCAAAGAAAAGATAGGAAGCTTAAAGTACGTATATGTTGATTCTGATTGCGAAGGTGGGTTTCGATCGCATGGTTCGGTAATCAGAATTTTGAGCTGTTGCTTAAGATTTATAATATATTGCTTATGAATAGATAACAACAAGGTTTTCATGTGGATTGTAAGGATAAGTTTTTCCAAAAAGTTTTGAAATAAAAGAAAAAAAAGGGTTTTAATTTTATTTATTTTAAAAATATCCTTACAATGGCATCTGTGGAAAATTGTTGCTTATATGTTTCCAGTAATAGCAATATTGGAAAGTGGATTTGATTCATTCATTTGTGGTAGTGTCTGAATTTACCAAATGAAGAAAGTTTTTCATCACCCAAGTTTCAATTGGACAGAAACTTGGAATCATACAAGTTGTATTGTATGATGAATGAGAATTTTCATCTTTGAAAATTAAGACTAATTCTTTGATCACATGTATATGTGAGTCAATTGAAGGACTAAGGAATTAGGTACACTGGGTGTGCGCTGGTCAAGGTCCACCACAAAGATTGATTTGTTATGATTTACTAAAGATTAGTAAATATGATTATACTTATGAGGTTAAGTGTAATTCTGTAACATTGGAAAGGTTACAATGTATGACAAAACAAATGAGAAGAATCAAATTAGGCAGAAAGATAAAAGTATCTCAAATCTGAAAGGATGGGAGAGTACTTTAGTATCATATTTCATGATCATCTTAATGATTATGAAACCATATCACAAATTCGTACTCTAAGGACGTCTTAGTGCATTGTTATGGCTAAGAAGAGAAGTCCTGAATTGTTGGATTGGTTAAAATCAAGAAGATGAGTCATACTTCGTTCCAAAACAATTCTTAGAGTCATACTCCAAGATTGTAACTTTGAGTTACATAAAGGAAGATTTAAAACACTTATCAAATGTAAGAGTAAAATGTTTTCTACTCTTGTACATTTGAGATTGGTAAGTTGTGATGTCTTGGATGAGACAAAGACCAACTAAGACCAATTGTGTGAAGTGTTAGTCTTGATAAGAATCCGCACTAAATATTTGTTTTGTCAAGGAATGGTTCTTGACTGGGGAAACTTATATGTCAAGGGGACAGTGGGAGCCTTAAAGATCCTGAAAGAGTTTCAAGATTTAATCAAGAGTAAAGCCTGTAATTTATCACTAGCACACGACTTAAGGTTTGCAACCTATCGTGTTGACATAATTCTTATTTCTGTACCTACTTCAAATAAGTTGAATTTGGATGTGAGTTATCAGAGTTCAACTTGGAAGCATTGGTGGGCCTTGTGCTACCAAGGTGACAAGAAACTAAGATTGAACAAGTTTAATCCATGTAAGGCTGAATTTGTCACTAATCTTATCTTGTGATTATGGTTTTGACAAATTCACATGGATAGGAACTCATACACTATAAAATCTAAGTGTCATAAGGTTTCTCTCCGATTCATGAAAATGATGGTGAGGAAACGCTTTCACTAAGTAGATTTTACGTAGATATCAATTGTGTTATTTGCATTTTCAAAAGTCGTTAGTGGAGCGCGTGTGGTTAACCGGCACACTAACATGGACTTATGAGAAATGGCAAATGCCTAAGCAATTGAGACTATGATTACGACATCCCTTTTCATAGTTCTGAAAATTGTTTAGACACACATGTGAGCTATCTAAGAAAGGGTGTATGAATCTAAATTTCAGAAGTCCAGTAGATTTCTGGAAATATGTCAGAGCTAGTGGGAGCATAAGAGTTATGCTGATAATCATCATGCTAGTGGGAGCATGATTATTACGTTTAGTGTTGCAAGTTAGCAATGTTAATTATAGAAAACAAAGTTTCAATTCATGAAGTTGCAGGGGTTGAAAAAGTCGTTTTGTTATAATTAAGGGAGAGGAAATTATACTTCATTTCAATTCTAGAAGCTTAGATTGAGATTTTAATCATCTTTAGTCAAGAATATATATATATATATATATATATATATATATATATATATATATATATATATATATATATATATATATATATATATATGAATTTTATGTTGGAATGGTTCAACTTGAAGAGATTCTATATATATTGCGTTTTCAAAATTTGATTATGATTACGGCATCCCTCTTCATAGTTAAATTTTGAAATCATGGCAAATAAAAATATTGTAGCAAAAGACTTGTCTAGTATCATGTCTTTATGTCAAACATCATGAATCGTGTCCCATATGCTTCGGATATAGGATGGATTGCATGTGCTATAATATTCATCTTTTCTAAATTTTCCAAATGCTTAAGGCATTGAGAAGGGAAAAGTCTAGAACTGGATATGACTAAAGTGATTAAGCAATTGTCGAGGACAAATCTGAGGTTCGCCAAAGATTGGTTGCTCAGGGACAGTTGGAAGTATGATGTAAGTTGTCGGAAAGGACCGTGTTGACATGTTTTGAAAAGAAGTAACTCTTGTTCGGAAGTGATAGTCAAAATGGGACTATGGAAATGTCTCCATAGGTGGAAGTTATTCAATCTATGTAAGATTAGAAAGCCTTAATGCAAGAAGGATGTTCAAAGCAATGTACTTTGAATATGAGACTTCCGTTCCATAGAAGTTGACCTTCTTTGGAATACTCTGTAATGACTGGTGACAAGGTTTTGGTGACTTTGTGCATAATCATTACAAGAGGAACATTGCATAAAAGTTTAAAATCTAACAGTTTTTTTGGTAAATGATAGGAATCGGGGATTCTCACATTTACAATAAGGATTTGGGATTGTGAAATGAGTATCATTGGAATCATGTTCAATTGATCTACATCACAATGTAAGGATCATAGACAAACATAGTGTGCATACTTGGAGTATGGCATGACTATTGTTTAGAAAAACAAAGTGTACATGCTAGGAGCATGGGACGACTGTTGTTTTTATTCAAGTCTTAAGTTGATTGTTTGAAACATTATACAATGAATAATATGTAATCAATATGGTGATAAATAAAATGTGGTTCTATTTATATTCAAAAGGGTTCTGAGACCATATTGGATTCGATTATTATTGTGTTTCACTTTGCATGTTTTGACTTCCTAAATAGCTAGGTTATTCTTTCCGAATGACTAAGTTATTTAAACACTCTACAGTCGTTCATATGTTGGAAGTAGGTATGAATCAAGACTGTCATGAATTGGGTTTGTAGATGGCTAAATGGGTTTAGTCATAGCAATGGTTGCTACAACATTCATGAGTGCTCATAAGTTATGAGTATTGGATTAAACCCACGCTCACTTGTATCACTTCATGGAATTTATCTCGAGTGATCGTGAGATGGTAATATCATATAAATCTTCAAGCCTAGAGATATGAGTTGTTACCTATGAGTTGGTTGTGCATTGATTGCACGTAAACGCATCAGTAACTTGATGTTATAAAACGTGCCTGTGTGTACAATTCAACAAGTAGTAGAACAAGCATATGAGTCGAAGTTTATCTGTTCCTTCTAGAAATAGAAGCGATATCTGGGCCCCTCGATGATTTTGTTGTGACCGATGTACCGGCCGGTCAGAACTAAAATTGATGTGTTCGATTAAGTTCTTTGTCAAACAAATCAGAAATCGGGAAACAAACTGCTGGACAATAAGTACGACGTTGTTCCATGTATTTGTCCGGCTGATATCATGAGAACAGAGGATTATATGATCACTTATCTAAAATGGCGCTTCATAGTTCAACAAAGTTTTCTTCATAGTTCAACGGAGTTTTCGAGAGCTACGATTGCTGGTTGGTTCCTGAAGTAACATATACAAATATAGTTATTAGACTTATCCAAGTGGGAGTCTGTTGGATAAGGTGTCTAAGTCCATAACTTATTTGGTATATACTTGACCCGACCCGACATGGTCCATTTGGGTTGCATCTCACCCGAACTATTTATGGATAATTTTATGAGAGTTATACACATATGTTTATTAATATATTATAAGTTATAATATATTAATATGAAGTTATGTTATTTAATTAGTATTAGTCTTAAATTAATTATGAATTAATTTAGAGATTAAAAGGAAGACTAATTAGATTATGGGCTATTGGTTTTATATGGTGTGGGCTAACACTCATTTGTTAATGGGCTAGGCTTATATGGAAGTCCATGGATGATCCATGGAGCTTTTAACCCATGGATCCTTGGAAAGGAAAGGTCATGGGTTATTAGGGTTTCACCCTAACCATGCACACTATATAAGCATGCTTATGGAGCATGAAATGGCAACTAGTGAACTAGTGTGTGTGTGTGTGCTTGTGTGTGGCCGAAAATACAAGTGTGTATACTCTCTCAAAGTTTTCCAAGAGTTTGTGGTGTTTTGTGATTCCATTTGAGGCATTCACACTATTGGTGCTTGGCCCTCAAACTCCTTAAGAACCAAACTCATCAAAAAGGTATGTAATCTCTTCTAACTCTTTTATGTTGAAATGTTCCCCATGCCATGTTAGATAGGTTATGAACCTTGGAAATTATTATTTTGCATGTATTTAGACAAACATAGATCCAAGGTTTATTAGGGTTGCATGCACACTTAGGAAGTGTTAGATTGCTCAAAACCCAACAATATATATATATATATATATATATATATATATATATATATATATATATATATATATATAGTATTCTCTATAAACAGAAGGGTATCCGATAAGAATATATAACTGTTTAGATAAATTGTATTTATCTTGTATCTGTTGTACAACTTACAAATCCTAAAATATAGGATCTTAATTGTAATCATCTTCAATATAAATATATAATCGTTCTCCTGTGGTAGACTTTTAAGCCAAAATACTTTGTCTTTCTGTCTTGGTATCATAGCGCAGGATCTCCAGATCCTTTGTACACCTTCTGTTTAAATCAACCCTCCTCTGATAAATTACCATGACTACCCCCACTCTCATAAATTCCTCAAAAATAGCCACAACAATAACCTGCAAATTGACTCGTATGAATTTTCTAACCTGGAAGGCACAGGTAGTTCCAATCCTGCGAGGGGTCAAACTTTTTGGCTACCTTGATAGAACCAGAGTCATGCCAATAGCAAAAATCACTGTTGGTACAGGAGATGCAGCAAAACAAGAAGACAATCCTGAGTATAAGTCACGGGTCACTCAAGATCAAGCAATACTTGGTGGCTTACTATCCTCCATGACTGAAGAAGTGCTATCTCAACTCACTCGCTGTACAGATACGTCCAACCAACTATGGACTTCTCTACAAATTATGTTTGCTGCTCAACATAAAGGTAACTCTATTCAGATCCGTACACAACTGTCAAATACAAAGAAAGGTGACATGACAGCCTCCGAATACTATCAGAAGATGACTTCTCTTGCTGACACCATGGCCAATATTGGTCACCCGATGACTGATGAGGAAGTTATTAGCTATATTTTAGTTGGGTTAGGTCCAGGCCATGGAGAACCTTTTTACAACCATCATAGTTCTAAGTAACACCCAAGAAGTCAAGCTGTCATAATTATACTCATATCTGATTGCTCAAGAAGCCTAGACAACAACGATGAATGGATCAACAGATTTTATAACCTCTGCCAACTCTGCTGCAACGCAGGAGATTAGTAACCCTCGAAAGGCTCAAGGCAATAAAAGGTACAATAATTTAAACCATAGCAGTAACCATAGAAACAATTATCGCAACAATGGCAACCGTGGTCGAGGACGTGGTAGAGGAAGACAATATGGTGGAGGCCCAAGGTGTCAAGTTTGTGGCATACCAGGACACACAACTTTAAACTATAGGAATCGGTTCAATCACGCATATCAAGCCGATGAGTATCATGGTGGGAATAGCGCCACATATGGAAGTTACCCCCACGATCCAAATTGGTATCTTGACACCTGAGCAACGGATCAACTTACAAGCGACCTTGATCGTTCGTCTATTAATCCTGAACGCTACCAAGGAAAAGATCAAGTTCAAGTAGCTAATGGCAAAGGTATGCATATCTCTCATGTTGGTCATTCTAAAATTCAAAGTTTAGGTCGGCCACTTGTTCTTAAAAATATCTTACATGTTCCTCACATTAACAAACATCTTCTGTCAGCCAATAAACTTGTTACTGATAATCATGTGTTTATTGAAATTTACCCCAATGTGTTCTTTGTTAAGGACATACACACGAAGAAAATGCTTCTAATTGGTAAAAGCAAACGTGGTCTCTTCCCGGTACCCATTCGTCATACTCCTCGCTATATTGGATCAAGCACAAAAGTTTCATCATCGTAGTGGCATCAACGCCTTGGTCATCCTACTTCAACAATTGTCAAGTCTATCTTGAAGTCTAATAATTTAGGATTTTCCTTTACTAATGAGTCATCTATTTATGATGCATGTCAACGTGAAAAGAGTCACCAACTTCCTTATAATAATTCTGTTCATGTCACTTCATCACCACTTGAGCTTATTTACACTGATGTTTGGGGACCAGCTCAAGTGTCTAGTGGTGGTTTTCGATATTATGTTAGTTTTTTTGGATGATTTTAGTCGTTACACTTGGATTTATTGCATTAAACAAAAATATGATGTTGAACAAGTTTTCTATAGTTTTCAAAAACATGTTGAGCGTTTACTAAACACTAAAATTCATATCATACAATCTGATTGGGGGGGGGGGGTGAATACCATAAACTTCACAAATATTTTCAACAATGTGGCATATCTCACCGAGTTTCATGTCCGCATACATCTCAACAAAACAGTATGGCTGAAAGAAAACATCACCATATCGTTGAAACAGGCTTGCCCTTGCTTGCTCACTTGTCCCTTCCTCTTCGATATTGGGATGAAGCTTTTCTCACAGCCTGTTACCTAATAAACTGTATGCCAAGTCGTACTATCCAAAACTCTACCCCTATTACACGTCTCATGAACATCATACCTGATTATACACTCTTACGCACTTTTGGGTGTGCTTGTTGGCCAAGTCTTCGTAAATATAACACACATAAGCTCTCTTTTTGATCTACCTTATGTGTTTTCTTGGGTTATAGCTCTATGCACAAAGGGTACAAGTGTCTCGATAAACGAACAGGTAAAATTTACATCTCTCGAGATGTTGTTTTTGATGAGTCTCGTTTTCCATTCGCTACGTATGTATCGTCTATACCACTATCATCATCTCCTAGTGTGTCGTTCCCTCAAAATGAGCCAAATGTTATGAATGACCAGATGAGAAAATATGATCTATCTTTGTTATTAGCTAACTCTTTTGATGCAACTATAGTTCTTGTGATGATTAATACCAGGTATCGCCTACCAAATAACACATGTATGCTTCCTCTTCCAAGAATCTCACCGCCGGTACCCTCAAACAATGTACCTATCCACTTACCAGATGCACCAACTTCCTCTGGTAAAACTACAGTAGTCGAAGGTACAACCCACGAAGAATCTATACCCGTGTCACATGTTCCATCTAGTTCACCGGTACCATCTAGTCCAGATGTCCCTCCAACCAACTCATTTGTCGCTCCTTCTGGTAGACATGCCTTTCTTGCTGAACCTACATCACATCAGCATGCCCTTGCTGATTCTAAATGGTGTAGTGCTATGGAGGATGAATTTACTTCATTACAGAAAAATAACACATGGTCTCTAGTACCTAAACCACATGGGGCAAACATTGTTGGGTGTAAGTGGATTTTTAAAACCAAACTTAATCCTGATGGCTCTTTTGATAAACACAAGGTGCGTTTAGTTACTCGTGGGTTCACTCAACAATATGGTGTTGATTATCATGATACATTTAGTCCGGTGGTCAAATTTGCTACTGTTCGTTTAGTTCTTGCCCTTGCCGTCTCCAGAAGTTGGCACTTATGACAAATTGATGTTATCAATGCCTTCTTGCATGGGTTCTTAAACGAGGATGTTTATATGAAACAACCCCCCGATTTTGAAGATTCTCATCATCCTCATTATGTATGCAAACTTTAGAAGGCTATTTATGGGCTTAAACAGTCACCCTGTGCTTGGTTTTCTCGCTTGAGTGAAAGATTGTATCATCTTGGCTTCCATTCATCTAAGGCTGATACTTCCTTGTTTGTGTTTCACCATGGCAAGCACATTGTCTACATGTTAGTCTAAGTAGATGACATCGTTATTACTGGATCTTCCAAATCGCTCTTGGATCAGCTTATGAGGAATCTTTCCTTGTCTTTTCCTATTAAAGATCTTGGCCGCCTCCATTATTTTCTTGGGATTGAAGTCACTCACAATTCAGGGGGAATTACATTATTTCAACACAAGTATGCCTCTGATCTTATTCATCGAGTTCAGATGGAGAATTGTAAGAGTGTATGAACCCCCATGTTCATCACAGATAAACTTGCAAAGGATTGTGGTAAAGTTTTAAGTGATGAGGATGCTTTGAAGTATAGGAGCATGGTTGGAGGTTTACAATATCTTACCTTAAAACGACCTGATATTTCGTTTGCAGTCAACAAGGTTTGTCAGTATCTCTCCAAACCTACCGATATGCATTGGGAGGCGGTAAAATGTATACTTAGGTATATAAAAGGCACAGTTAACGTTGGACTTAATATTCGGAAGTCTAATTCTACACTACTTAGTGTATTTACAGATGCAGATTGGGCTGGTTGCTTAGATTATCGCAGATCCACCGAAGGTTTTGTGGTGTTCTTAGGACCAAATTTGATCTCATGGAGTTCTCGTAAGCAACCTACAATATCTCGTTCAAGTACAAATGTAGAATACAAGGCGTTGGCAAATGGTACTGTTGAAGTAATATGGGTACAATCATTACTCAAGGAACTTGGAGTGTGCCAACCAAGACCACCAGTTTTTTGGTGTGATAATTTAGGTGCTACCTATCTAACAACAAATCATGTGTTTCATGCAAGAACAAAACACATTGAAGTTGAGTTTCACTTTGTTAGAGAAAAGGTAGCAATGGGGGTTCTTGATGTTAGATTTATTTCTACTAATGATCAGATAGCCGATGGATTTACCAAACCAGTTACTCGTGATATGTTGGATCGTATGAAGTACAATCTTAATCGTGTAACGGTTAAGATTGAGGGGGAATGTAAACAGAAGGGTATCCGATAAGAATAGATATATGTTTAGATAAATTGTATTTATCTTGTATCTGTTGTACAACTTACAAATCCTAAAATATAGGATCTTATTGGAATCATCTTCAATATAAATATATCATCATTCTCCTGTGGGAGACTTTTAAGCTAAAATACTCCGTCTTTCTCTCTTTCTCTAGTAAGGAGACTGTGGTAGCCTGTGCTACCTCTAAACTTTTTTGAAGCATAGTGGAAAATTTTTGAATTTTTTTTCAATGTAGTGTAATTTTTCCGGCATGCTACTCCTAAAATTTAGGTTTGCTACTCCCAACATTTTGTTCTGACTTCGCTACTGATGACGAACCAAATATATATTTTATTAGAACCGTTAAATATTAAACCGTCACATACACCTTTTATACACTTTTTATATACTTTTTTTTAAGGTTAAAAAGATAGAGGAGACCTATTTTAAGGGAAAATGACTCTTGAGGGTAACTAACTGTTGTGTTTGTTCTCAGTTTGTCCCTTTTTTTGTACTCAATATGTCATCGAACTTGTTGTTTGTGTTCAGCATAACCCTTTTGATCGACTTTTGACCTATGATAAACGGTCAAAGAGTTATGGTGAACACAAACAACAAGTTCGATGGTATATCGAGTACAAAAAAAGGAAAGGGACCAAATGAGAACAAATGCAACCGTTGGTTACCCTCCATATTCATTTTCCCTTTACTCATTTGTAAGAAATCCCACATCATCTCCTGCTGATATTAATGACTTTATGAGATTCATTCTTGCTTCTCTTCAAAACATAACTCACAAAAGAACATTATTCATACATGTACAACTTTGTAATGCACTTGAATATTTATTAGGGGAATCTTGACTAAGCACGTGCATTTCATGACTACATTTACATTTGCAATCAAATGATTTATCGTTCATGGATTCTAGACAAGTCTACAAACGAGTGGAATCACAAGTGCTGTGATTTTTAAGTTTACTTAGCTTTAAGAGCATATTCATGGGATAAGATACAACATCAATATGTACAATATCATGCACTTTTTGCAGACACATCACCATAATATACCTTGAGGTAAACGTTTATGCTGATAAATATACCTCTGGTACACAGTCATATCCTTTTGTGGAGAGGTGTTGACAGCTAACCCTAGTAAGCACAACATAGACCATGTTTTAACGAAGTTACCCATCTAAAACGCTCTCCATATACGTTATGACTAAAGAAGGTTGCAGTCTTTGATAATTTTGCAACTTTAATTTTATTTAACTTTTCGCGGAAAATGACTCAGGAGGGTAAACAACTGTTGAGTTTGTTCTCATTTGGTCCCCTTTTTTTTGTACTCAATATACCATCGAACTTGTTGTTTGTGTTCACCATAACCCTTTGACCGGCTATCGTAGGTCAAAAGTCGGTCAAAAGAGTTATGGTGAATACAAACAACAAGTTCGATGGTATATTTAGTATAAAAAATGGACCAAATGAAAACAAACGCAACAGTTAGTTACCCTTAAAAGTCATTTTCTCTATTTTTAACGACAAATTGAACTACATAAGTTGACATTAACCTAGGAGTGCTTTTTTGCTATTAGAAATATACTAGCGTTATACTTGATTTTTAAACACCTTTTATGCACTTTTTTTATATATTTTTTAAGGTTACAAAAATAAAGGAGACCTGTTGAGCCTTTTATGCACTTTTTTACACATTTTTTTTTTTGGTTACAAATATAAAGGAGACCAATTTTCAACGACAAGTTGAACAATACTAGTTGACATTAACCCCGATTGCCTTTTTGCTAGTAGAAATATACTAGCGTTATACTTCATTTTTAAAAACCCTCTTGTTAAAAAAATTCCTTGAAATTCTTTTAGGGTGGAGTCATTTTTCAACTCCTTTTCATATCTAAGAGCCTCTCTCTTCCGGCCCATATCATTCTTTTCCAATTCCCCTCTTTCCATTTCATCACTAAATCATCTTTCAGTATGAAGACGCCCATCTTTGCAAATGATGAACCTGAAAGATAGAAAGATATATTATCATACAGATTGAAGAAATCATGTTAGGTGACAATCAAAATACGCTAATCCGAACAATCTCCGTCATATTTTCAGGAAGTACTTTTTCATTACGACATATGAAGTCGTACGTTTTCTGTAACTATTTGAAAGTTTTGTAGGTTCGAGAAGGTAGAATCGGAAAGCTAATAGTTCCAATTCTAGAAACAGGACAATTAATTGACGACAGACTAAATTTAGGAAAACTAAATTAGGAATCCACAGATAACTTTCACGACTTCAAATCAATCACAACAATGAAAACTAGAATTACCATATAAATCAAGCTTAACTATCGCTCTATTTTCTAGTAGTGCAAGTTTAATTATCACCATTGAAGGATCAATTATAAGTAAAACATATATGGTCATGATCCAAATAGGATTCATCCTAAATTAAGCTTGTACTATGAAACAAGCTCTAGAGTCTAGTTCCATAGAGAAACCATAGCCACAACGCGAATGCAAGCTAAAAACTCTTGGAATTCGTTCAATTATCCTGGTTCGATTCTACCATCGTACTCTCCATTATATTATTTAAACTACTATTCGTTGACGAGAAAGATTAATCTCTAATTGTGCAATTATGTGGGAAATTCAACTAGATTTTAGGAGATTCATATCTTAATATCTAGAGATTTTTAAATTGCATCAAAATTCTATCGAGAAAGGAGACTCTTATACAGGAAGAAACACTTGATTTTCTGGAAGCGGTGGCTCGGATACAGAGCATTAATTGTCCGTCACCTACGGATTATTAGGCTAAGAGGAGTGATAACACTCTTAGCACTTTGTCATATCATGTTTTTAAGTGCCACATCATTTTCTTTTCTTATCATCTAATTCTGAGCATTTGGGAGGGAGTGGTAACACTTCTAACATTTTTTTTTTTTTCAAATTTAATTAAATTATATTTTTTTAATACACAAATTTTTTATTTTATTTGGATCAATCAAATAAAATTTTATTCCAAAAAAACAATAATCACAAAATAAGATAACAAATCACAAATAAAGTTTATAAAATAATTATTTTGACAAAAGATACAAGTTAAAACAATATATTGCAATTTATGAATCGATATTTTTAATTCCAATTGCACTATATGACAATTAATAATGATTTATTTTTTGTTTTTTTTTGGTTTGTTTGATAATTTGCAGTTTTAAGAGTGCACATTTAGACATATCTTAAATTTAACAATTAAAAAGATCTATTCAACAAATGCTAGATAACAATTGAATACTAAAATATAAAACAATTGGAATTAAAAGACGATTAGAATAAAAACAAATAAAAATGAAATGGGTTGGAACATGTTATTTTTTTTGTTTTCCCGAAGAAGTCAATGTAAAAGAGTCAATTTCTTCACTTTTTATTCTTCTTCCAAGTGTCCCATACAAACAGTACCACATCTAGAAAAATAAAATTAATTTAAAACATATATATATTCCAAGTATCCCATACAAACAGTATCACATCTAGAAAAATAAAATTAATTTAAAACATATATATTTCTTCACTTTTTATTCTTCTTCCAAGTGTCCCATACAAACAGTATCACATCTAGAAAAATAAAATTAATTTAAAACATATATATTTCTTCACTTTTTATTCTTCTTCCACGTGTCCCATACAAACAGTATCACATCTAGAAAAATAAAACTAATTTAAAACATATAATATTCTTTCTTCTTTTCAATCCTAACAGTAAAGCAAAAGCATAAACCCTCTTTTCGTTTCCATTCTCTCAGCCACAAACAACAAAAGAAGAAAACAGATTAAGGCGAAATCAGTCGTGAGGAGTAGATTGAGAACTAATATACCGTGGTGGTTAGTTGATGAGCGGCGTTAGGCCAGTAAAATTTCTAGGGGTTTTAGTTTTTATTATTATTATTATAGGAATGAAATCATAAGTTGAAAATTGATTATATCTTTAAAGAAATCGCCGGCTTCATCAGTAAGGTAAAGTTTTTCTTGATAGATTTCTTTTAATTTTCATATCTTTTTTTTTTTTCTTCTTTATTCGGTTGTTCAATGGATCTTAAACCAGCCATACAACATTCCACCAATCAAATTGCACAAACCGTTTCTCTCTCATCTCGCTAAATGCATAACGAGTTCTGGGTAGCGAGCCCCCTAGCGAGGGTTAGGGGGCGGTGTTCCAGCAAGATTAGCGACTCTAGCGACCGTGTTTAACAGAGTTCGGACTTCCGAACAAACATAAGTGAAGTACAAAAAACAACCACAATATTATTATTTTATTCAACTCTGCATAAAAGCAACATCAACAACATCAACTCGAAAACAGCAAGTGAAAACTCTAGAATCTACAGACACATTTTAACTATAGACCCGTTGATAGAAAGAAATCTCATAGATTATACGGAGCTTGAGAAGAACCAACGACACAGGGTTGATCAGGACCTAGCAGCCTCTTGAGTCCTCTGACCAACATCCTTCATTTTCTGACCCACATATCCAGCCGTGTCCTGAGCTCTCCTTTTTGCGTAATCCAATGGATCTTGCATCGACGCGCCACCGCCAACACCGCCGCCACTCATCCTCCTAAAGTAGTTCACTATGTAGGTCAGGGAAGACAGCGCCGTGATTCCAAAAGCTCCCGACGCTAGGAATCCCGTGACCGCCAACCCGATGGTCAGCGCCGCCGGGACTAGGATCGGGCTGAAAATCACAAAAAGTGGGGTGGCGACGCCGAGACCGATAAGAGTTCCGGTGAGAGTGAGACCAGCAAGGAGGAGGCAGATTCCTCCGATGGGAAAGAGAGTGAGGACTGCTAGGACTTTTGAAGTAGATTGGCTGCCGTTTTGCTGGAATCGGCCCTTGTAGGTGTCCGTAGGGTGGTGCTGCTGATGTTGTTGGTAGCCATAATGCTGCTGTTGATGCTCCGCCATTGACGGTGATGACTTGGTGTACGATTGTACGATTAATTAGGGATGGTGATGAATTAACTAGACGAAGCAGGGAGTATGTAAAGGGGAGAGGAGTTAGACGCGTGGAATGCAGCGCGACAGATGTCAGACTCTTAGGTTTGCATGATATTGTTGTATGAAAGAAATAAGCATTACACCCTTTTGTTTCTCTTTGCAAGTCGATATGTTCACGGAAGCTAGACCGTCTTAATAAAATTTATTTAGAGAAAAATGGGGTTACCACAAGCCGTTATTGCTATTGTTTTATTTCGGTCACCTTTTTTGTTCGCCGATGAATTTGTTTATGTACTTTTTTATATTGGTTTTATATGCAACTTTTGATTTCACCTGTTATAATTAACTTATGGGTGGGCATTATACATGACTTTCATTCATAAAAATCTTCAAATTATGAGGTACACAAACATTATTATATTCATATGGAGTACATTAAGTATTTTGGGGTAAGTATAGAAATTTCTTTAACTTATATGCCATTTATTTACAAAAGCATTAACGAAGTCTACGTGTGCGATATGGTTTGGCGTTTAGGCTAAACGGAGTGGTGATGACAGACAACCATATGTTGCACCACAAGGAATGAGGCCTATGCCGACGACACTTTCAACAAATATACCGACGACATGGTCATCTGTAAAAAACTGATCGGCATAGCCCCACCAGTAAAAGTGAAAAATGTCGTCGGAATAAATGTTGTCGGTACAGAGCCACCAATGCAGAGGACAAGTCGTCTTCAAAGGGCCGTCGAGAGTAATTTTCGAGGAAAATAAGTTTTATTATAAACCTATTCCGACAACTTATCGTTGGTATAATGGTCACCTTTACCGACGACATGTTGTCGGGACAAGTGTAAGCAATCTAGACGACTTGTGGTCGGGAAAAGGCGGTGACAAACAACTTCTGTTCTAATAATAGAGACGATATGTCATCGGTAAAGATGAAACCGTTTTTATAGTTATAAAGCTATAACGACGACATGTTGTCGGTATAGTCTTTTTTAAATATTTTTCACGGATTTTGTGTATATATATATATATATATATATATATATATATATATATATATATATATATATATATATATATATATATATATATACACCAAACCTTTTTTTTTTAACAAATCCAAACAATATATATGCAAAATAATATCAAACGCTTAATAAAAATTCAAATTCAAAATCTACTACATAACAAAATAATATATAAAAAAAAGTTAAACAAGTCATCATCAAACATTGTTCAAAAATAACATAAAAGATCAATCATAATCTTCATTGTTCTCATTCTCATTCTCGTTCTCGTTCTCCTCGAGCTCGTTGGTTGGTTCGGGGGTATTTTGTGAAAACATATTGGGATTGAATTGGAACTGTGGCATTGGTTATGGTTGGAAGTTAGGAATGACGGACACAAATGTGTTAATACATTTGTTGCATTTCTAGCATTTGGAGTTGCATGTATTGCATTTGTTTGGTTAATACAACAACTTGGGAATTATCTAAATATTGAGATGTGGAAGCTTTGGAACGTTTGACATATTCATTTGAAAATAAATTATTGTTGATGCTTGGTTTTCTTCCAACTCCACGAATATATATGCTTCTGTCACCGAGGCCACGAGTGACATAATATTCTTCATTTAACTTTTTCACTCTCCCTGAGCTCTACTTGCATCAACATCTTCTCTCGTTGAATTTTTTTGTAACATCCCTATAAATTCAAGCCGATTTAAAACTTTTTAAAACATTTAGAAACCAACAATTATTTCAAATCTATTTTCAAATAATTATATATCAGAGTATCCCAAAAACAAAGTCATAAAATGTGAGGAGCTATACGATCACGCCTCTGCCTTCCCGCGATCATCTGAGGTACCTGAAACCAAAAATGAAACCGTAAGCCCGAAGCTTAGTGAGTTTCCACAAAATAACCATACACACAACAATATACATATAATCACGAATAACATACTATGGGTCCAGTCAACCATCGGGTTGGAATATCCCAAACCCTCAACCATCCGGTTGGAATGTCAACATACTATGGGTCCAATCATCATCGAGGTAGAATACCCCAAGCCCACAACCAATAGGTTGGTATGCCCACATACTACGAGTCCAATCATCCTCGGGATGGAATACTCACGGTCCACAACCATCGGGTTGGAATGCCCAGGTCTATTGGATTTCGCACAAACCAGATAAGCCTCAACCACCAATCAAACATGTGCACATATAATAGATAACCACATAATAGTCTATAGACAAACAAACCGATCTAATAGATCATAATCGCATATAACATCCTATCTACTAGGATACTGATCTAACAGATCATAAACAACATATAACATCCTATCTACCAGGATACTGATCTAACATATCATACAATACTCGAGCATATAACATATTAGGATAACAATCCAAAAATAATCCAGGGGAGGGGGCGTAGCTACAACAACAAAGCAAAGTCGGGAGCCACAATGGCATTCGACATGAACACCCACACGGGTTCGGTCTTCTCAAACTTCCTCGCATACCACCCCACGGCAAGAAGCCATGATGGACGACGGCGAAAGCCCAAAAGTCGACCTACCTCGGGTGAGGAAGTATTGTCCTGTAGAGGACCAGAAGCCCACCTTTACTACGAAACTAAAAAACAAAAAACACGAAACCACCGGGCTACGGAGCAAATATTGCCAAAAAATGGATAGACATGAAAGCCAAGTGAGCTCCCAGAAAAGAAGTCAACTTAGAACAAATCAACAAAAGACCCAAAAAACAATACACAGGGAGACATGAAGGTTGTGAAAAAGCATAAACAAAAGAACCAGGCACAAGGCACCAGGAGACAAGAGGATCTGAAGGTCACTCCTGGGAAGCCAGTCCACCCAGAAATATCAAGATCCTGCATGTGCAAGGATACAACCATACCTTAGGAAAAAACGCTCGAGCGATACCAAGGCTACAAGAGCATAGACGTTGCAGGTCCACTACCTGGCGGAAACGTAACACACAACTAGGAAAAGACTGGGAAAACAATGTCACCGCTCTAGGTAACGATTAGATTGTCGCGAACACCGAACTCCGACACAAACACCAACAAAGCAAAGCAATACGCGAGTGTGAGCAGGTCCACCAAGGAACGTGCAAGAAGAATTATAATAACAAATCAAGGGGGAGTACGGACCCTAAGATCCCAAAATGGGGGTGTATCCCCAGAATTTTGACATGCACACGAATCATACCACCCTCGCTAGAGCAAATGGAGAGACCTAAATAAAGTAGATCCGAAGCAGGGGCAATGTGATCAAACTCCGAATGGATAATCATACCCCAGAAAAACAACACAAGGGCCAAGAGTTGGCTCACATAACAGTCACTTCCCTTATTAAAAAAAAACATAGATCTTCCTAGAAAGAAAAACATCATTGACGAGGCTACGAAAGTTTTATTTGCACTATATATATATATATATATATATATATATATATATATATAGTTAGGTTCATGTATAAACGCTATATATTGTGTGAATGTATGACCATTTCTAGACCAGTCATTTTGGTATTTCCTAAATTAATATATTATTTAAAGATTATAAACCAATAATTTATTTTTAATTTAAAAAATAACCAAATATAAAGCTTATAATTATTGAAGAACCCTAATCAGCCGTTTCTTCTTTATGTTATCTTCATCTTCCTTACTACTGGAACTAAGTATAACCATACATTATGTATCTCTTGTTCGGTTTTTCTATCAAAAATCAAACAGCCAAACTTGTTGGTCGTTGACTCTCATTCACACTTCCGGACTTATGCCCAAATTTAAATTACTGTACATATATTTGATGGTTCGGTCGTCTGAAATCTTCTAATTTATTTGTTTTTCATAGGTTCTTATTTGTATGTGTGGAGTTTATGTTGACAATGACCACCTGGTTCATCTTTACACCAGAAACCATCAACACCAATCCATCAATACACCTTATATTTTGTACGTCATTTTTTGCACATTGTTATGCATGTCGTTGAACTGGAGACAAGAATTAAAAAGAACATAGTTGGTGCCTTGATGGGCTTGATTCTCTACACCCGGTTTCGACTATAAAATGAATAAGAATCAAGGTTTTTGAATGTATTCTTTCAAAATGGACATTCTTTCATAATTCCTATTATATTAGAATGCTTCTTACTCTTAAAAAATATCTCATATACCTTTCAAGAATGTTTCTCATTCTTTCAAAAATGTCTTTTGTTCTTTCAAATAGTATTAATAGCATCGTTTTCTTTTTAATTTTTATAAAATGTACTTGTATCGGATTTTGAGAAGGAATGCAGTAGATTTTTATTCTTTAAGAATGCTTATTCTTGTAAATGATTTCTGGAATAATTAATTATTCTTTAAGAATTTTGTTTGCTATATGTAGTAGTATAATCTAAAAGAATGAAGGTAACAACTATTCTAAAAAAATATTATCTAAGGAATCACATAAGAGAATCATAACCAATTTCCCTCAATGCGAAACCAAAAATCATGTCTGCCTCACAAACCAACATCAACCTTTGGACAAACCTAAACCTAAGGTGGCAAACATGGACCGCAAGGGACGACAAGAAAACACGATAAACTAAGTAAAGTTATAACATCCAAAAGTAGGGAAGTTAAAAGTGTCTGTTGGACAGCTCCCGAACATAGAAACGCCACGCTGGGCCCAATACAAATTCAAATATTACCTAATCACATTGTCTCACAAACACCAGAAAGATCCAAACAATGTCTCAAACAACAAACAATTTAGGGGAGGATAAAAATCACATATCGGGAGGAGTGGAAGAAGGTCGAGCCCAAGAACTGATGACCTCAAGATGTTTCCCTTCAGCGTCTGGATCGTTGCACAACAGACAAAGACCCTCCATGTCCAGCTCACCAACGTGGAGGTAGGAGGCAAAATCAGTCTCCAGGAAAGACTTCACCTCTGCATATATTACATGAGTATGCTCCAGAAGGGTATTCAACTCACCAGGCATGAATTTCCCGGTGGCAATCTGCTCCTTAATCACCTGCTTACCACCCTCAACCCCGACAACCATGCAAGCTGCCTTTATACGCCTCACACCAGGGAAAAGTCGGCGCTCTCAACCACCTTACCTACCACCCATACAACAACCTTATGGAGCATCCACTTCAAATCATCCTCCAGAACCTTTCTCCTTATTTCCTTCCCCTCCAATAGCCTACTAACATCCTCCACTTGACCCTCCAACACCCCCTTCTCCTCCACAAAGACCTCGATGCGCTGAGAGAAATGTTCCATCGACCTGTCCAAAGTTGCTAGCCTATCCTCCAAAGATGTTTTTCCTCAGCCAAGAGATCGTAACGCTCCTCAAACCTACGCTTCTCTTCCTCCAAAACCTATAACTTCGTCTTTAGCTCATCTCGCTCGGCCCTTACAGAGGCAAGCTCTCTAGAGTTTAAACTAACCTGGCGAATGCGTTGTGCAGTAGCAACCATGTAGGGGGCAACCTGAGCGGTTGTGTACTACAAGCTGTTAGACATATGGGGATTGTAGAGGAGTTCTAGATCTTTAATCGTAGCGGGAGGAAAGGCATGATGACTACATTCGTACGCAGCAGAATGCTTCGTCAAGAGAGAATCTCATTTAAGCCCCCACTCCAACACATAGATGGCAGAAATCTCCAGAAGAGGAAAGAAGGAACCTGCAACAACTCCGTCTCTCGTCGAGACTGAAGTTAGCTCGGGAGGAACTTGGGACATATCATCTGAATCTAGCCCAAAGACCCCCCCCCCCCCAGGGGTCGCAACATCCTTGGGCTCCTTCTTGGGTTCATGAGGTTGTTTTGACGCCTCTTTACTCATTCCCCCCGACAGTTTCGATGGGTCATCATCAGGAACGTTCACAACAACGTCGAACTCCGCCAAAAGGTAGTCCACATTTCACTTTTTATGTAGGTGCTAGATAGAAGAATTAACATCGGCACCCTCTGTAAGTGAGAAGTCCAACCAAGCCAACCGCCGCTTAGAAGTCGAGCGCCTATCCCTCGTCACCAACTCAGTCAGTGGCTCCTCCTCGTGATCGGAGGGAAAACGATCGTTACGGGAGGCTCCCCCAATAGGCACGTCGACCAACACTCGATCGGTAGAGGGGATGGATCCAAGAGGAGAAGCAACGCGAGAGCCTGCAAGAGCTAGGTCACGGTCGACATTGACCGCTGGAGGAAGCGTATCTACCAAGGGCACCTCCCAGTATTGACAGGTACCCTGAAATCGTCCCTTCAACACCATCTCAAAGGGGATAATCCTCTCACAACCTGCAAAAAAAAACCAAGCCAACACAGTTAGGGACATAAGCAAAATTACTAGTCGCACAATGCACAGATAAGCATGGGAAGACGGGAATCAAAAAACGGGGAAAAAGAGAGGTACTTACCGTCCTTCTCAACGTAGTTATGAGGCATCCTCCCTATTCCCTCCAAGAAGCACTCATACTGACGACGGCCAGGGCGCAGTCCTCCCCGTTGAAAGGTATGGTTCTCAACGCCCCAACCACTGTTTCGTTGGCCCCCAAGAGAGCAGGATCCCAGTCTGTGAAGTTGGTACGACGAGGATAACCATAGCCAACCTAATCACGGTTCACCCACAACCACCTGTACTACTAATTTTTCTTGAGGGCCTTCTGATTAATGATGAATGCGTGGATTCCCTGCTGCTGAGAGAACATATGCACCCCAGACTTAGCGTCGAGTCAAAGAAGTACTTGAAAGCCCATAACTGAGGAAGCACACCTAAAGCCCTACATGCCATTTTGAAGCCAACGATCTTTTTGACAGCGTCAGGAGTCAGATAGTCGACAGAAAAACCGTATTGACGCATAGTATCATCGAAAAAATCGGACATGGGAAGCCGGAGCCCTGCCTCAAAGATTGGTATGGGGACTCCGACCTTCCCCTCCGACGGAAGGGAAATGATAGCCCCCTTCTGAGGGTATTCCACCCTGTTCTCGGGAAGAAAATCGAACCGTTCTTGAAGATTAGAAAACTCACTCAGAGAAGGCACGATTCCAATGTTTTGGGCAGCCATTGTTCGTCGATAAGAAAAGACGAGAATGGAGAAGGAAATGAAAATAGTAGAAAGAAGGAAGGAGTAGCAGAAGCAAGAGAAAGTGAAGAAAAGGAAACCAACATAAATGAAGGGAGTTTTAAATGCAGTCGGGAATCCCATGCGGTTATAATGATGAAACCGTCTGCGTAGACGCCTCCATCACGTCGGTAGTCACCAAGAGCCATCTCCACCAAACTTGTGTCCAGATCTAAGCTACAACAACACAACTACCTTAAGAAAACGTTTACGTCTACTAGACTAGGAGACTTGATAACGTATCCCACTAGGAATACGCCAAATATTACAGAGCTGTCATCTCTTAGACGACTTAGTCAAAGGTCGGCGCATACCTAGCGCCGATCACAGGTCTTCGCCCTCGCAGCCTCACGTTTATTCCTTGGCCCCTAAGCACCAAAGCTAACTCCAAGACAAAACAGTACCAGGCGTCTCCTAGAGTGACAGATGTAATGCTCAATGCGTTGGCCTCTGAGAATTGTGCACCAATAATAGTTAACCACTAGTGGAGCACAATCCGCCAATAGGACGTCTCCGTGTCCTGTCGGCTCAAAAGGGACAAAAATGTATTGTCGGGATCTTGTTCCCACCATAGCATGTATAAATAGATCTCTTCTCCTCCAAGAGAAGGGATCTTTTTCCAATAGAACTCAGATTCTCTCATTTGGTTACTGACTAGACCGTCGGATTTATTTAAACCCTAATTTGGTAAAGTCATATTATGAAGATTTAGAGCTTTAGAAGAGTTAATTAAGCGTAGTAACCAAATTATCATATCAAGAGTTGATTATATGTTTTATTATGATTATGGGGGTATTTAGAATTGCTTTTTCGCATAAAAAGTCATTTTCAATAAATGGACTTTTTGACTTATAACTTTTTCTAAAATGATGTTTTAAAATATGTTTGGATTAACTTTTGAGGAAGGAAAGACCAAAAGTCGCAAATTTATGACTTTTAAAACCATTTCTTTTTCTTCTTGCCAAAACATCGTTTTAAAATGATTTTAAGTTTGTTTTTTTGAAAAAACCAAAAATCCAAAAAGTAATTTTAAAAAGAATCCTAAACACCTTGTATATAGGTACTCGATAACCCTTTTACAGAATATAAGAATTCATTTGGGGATCTACTATCAAGTATGTGAGTACTCTACCTTATGAACTCTTGTCCCTAATATAATGGTATATTTTGATATCTTCTTTTGTGCGATACGTATATATTGTCTGGATACTACATCTATTTTATGCTGAAATATCCTTCCTTTTAAATGATTGTCGATGTAAGCATATATAAAATGGTAGATTTAGACTTATTCCAGAAAGTTATACCAAGTGTAATTACAAAATAAGTAAAAGTTCGGTATCTTTTTTTAGTTTTATAATTATATATTTCAAAAAAGATTTATCAAATTACATGGGTAAAATCTGTCTCTTGTAAAGAAACATATTTATCTGATTGCGTGTCTTGAAAAAATAATCGTAGACTAGATATATAATCAAACAACTTTTGAAAGATCATCAACACATGAAGCCAGATTTATGTGCTGGGTTTTAGGAGTAGTATTCGCTGGAAGAGCCTAAATACAACAAGAAAAGAAAACCGATGGGTGTGTGTAGAATAATTTGTGATGCATTTCGTCGAACAGGTTACATGCAAAAAAGTATATCACCACTGATTAGACAACAATATAAGGCTTCCACATATCAACATAAAACCTCAAAGATTTTGGTAAATTCTCCTTCCACAAATCCAAATCAGGCAACCCCCCTGTAACAGCAATTGAGCTATCGTCTTTCCTACTCCCAAGATTCAGAACACGAACCTCACCTGGAAACACCTTCTCCATGGCCTTCAATGTCTCCTCCATAATCACTTTCCCATCTCTCCTAGAATCCTCTGCTTCCACACAACTCCCTCCAACATTCACCATAATCCTCCCACCTTCCCTCAACTTCTTCTTCATCTTCATCCAAGTATCCGGATCCTGTAGCTCTGGAATCAAACACCCTTTACTAAACAAATCAACCATCAACCCTGAAAATCCAGAATCAACATTAGCACTCAACGCATTGCCAACATAGATGAAAAGCCTATCTGGGTATTGCCTTTCGAGCTTAGCGAGTCCGAAATACTCTCTTCCAACACCAACCACCGCCGGGTCAAGTTCCCATCCATGGATCACGCCTTGAGGGTACAGCTCCAATATTAACTTGGCAGCAGACCCGGCTCCAAACCCGAGAATTCCTAAAGGCCCGGGAGGTAAAATGGGTGGAAATGTAGCAAAAACGTCGAAGTAGGTGCCGGTGAGTAGTTTGAGAAGGAAGGAGATGCTGTGAATGTTGCCGGGGGCATCTAATAACAGGAGTCTGGAGCCGGCGAAAGGGTGGTCGGACTTTCGGGAAACTTCGAGGACTCTGATGAAATTGTGCCTGGATTTGAACTGAGCTAGGGTTTTGACAAGGTTAATCGGAATTCCGTCTTCGTGGGTTTTCGTGGTTGCATCGGATTTTTGGGATCTGAGTGTTAATGGTCTGAAGGTTTTAGGTTTAGATGATGAGGGATAGAGGGGAATTTTAAATATCGACGGTTGGAATTGGAGGGAAATTATGCCTGCTGCCATTGTTGTCTTTCCTACACCAGCTCAGCTGCCTCTTTCATAATTTAATAAAGGATATCGTAGTAAATAATTTTTTATTTTATTTATTTATTTATTTTTTGTCTCGTGTCTTTCGCCCTGTATTCAACCCGTACAAGTGAAAATAAAATAAAAGAAATTGTTGTTGCGAGTTCCATTAAAGAAAGAAAATATGAAAAGGAAAGAAACGGAAGTAAATGAAATGAATATTTTTTTCTCCTAGTTTTCCTTTCTATTTGCCTTAATATTTCATTTGGGTGTTAAATCAACTAACTTGAATTTCTCTTTTTTGTAGATATCTAGTTCTGACAACTATGGTTTTCCTCAATTCTTTGGAAAAAACTTTCCTTTTTTAAAGATGATATTACACATGTTGATCAAGGTGAAAGATCATTCCATTTTTATGTGTATTGGTGGAACTAGAAATCATGTTTCTCTTCCTTTTCCTCCTCCTGTGATTCTCCTTGACCCAAGATTTCGTCGACTTGAAAAGTTCAAGGTCATTCAAGCCCTATTGGCATGCAAACACCGAGATGGAAGATCTGTGTGTGCATACGTCTTGAAGATGAAGTCGCACATTGACAGAATGGGAAAGTTGGGTGTCGTTTTCTCAAGGAAGCTAGCTGTTGACATGGTTCTTCAATCGCTTCTTGAGTCATATAGTCAGTTCCTTAAAGGCTACTATATGATAGATCACGACGTGACCCTTATTGATATGAAAAATTTGCTAATTGTTGTTGAAGCGGCAATGCTTTGGCACACTAGTCAAGCAAATTTGTTTGGAGGATCAGTTTCCCGAAGTTCCATAGACATTGGTGATGACAATAGTCCAAAAATGGTTTCTCCTCTTAAGGGAGACAAATCAACCAAGGTCAAAAAGTTTGATCATAAGAGAAAGGTCAGTTCTGAAATAGTTCCATGTGTCGATGCTAAAGAATCTATATGCTTCTATTGCCAATTGATGGGACATTGGAAGCAAAGCTGCCCAGACTACCTGAGAGATCTAAGAGATGATAAAGTCAAATTGTATGACTCTACTTCAGGTACATCCACTATCTAACTCTATTAAGTTCCTATTTATAGATTCTTATTACATGATGTGTTGATCAAATTTTGATGTTTTGTAGGATCGAAGAGAAAGAAGGAAGCTTAAAAGAAAAGTAAGTTGAATCTGATCGTGAAAAGTAGATTTCGGTCGCATGGTTCGATGATCAGATTTTGGAGCTGCTTCTTAGGAGTTATGATAGATTGCTTAGGAATATCTAAAAACGTATTTTTCATGTGTATTTGCATTGTAAGGACAAGTTTTCCGTATTTTATCAATAAAATAAAATTTGATTTTATCTTATTTTACGTTTCCTTGCAATGAAATTTATGAAAATTGGTGTTTGTATTTCTATTGTTAGCAAGGTTGAAAATAGATTTGATTCATACTTGTATCGCTTGTGGTAGTGTTATAATTTACCAAAAGAGGAAGGTTTCTCATCACCCAAGTTTCAATTGGACAGAAAATTAGAGTCATGCGATTTGGATTGTGTGATGTATGAGAATCTTGCTCTTTGGTAAATTGAGACTAATTCCTTGTTCACATGTATATGTGGGTCAACTGTAGGACTAAAGGATCTAGTACACATTGATGTGAACTGGTCAGATCCACTACAAAGGATGATAAGCTCTATTCGTTATGATTTACTGTTGGTTCGGTAAATATGGTGATGCTTATAAGATTAAGTATAATTTTGCTACCTTGAAAAGTTTCAAAGTATAGCAGAACGAATAAGAAGAATCAATTAGGCAGAAAGATAAAGTTTCTCCAATCTGAAAGGAAAGGAGAGTACTTTAGTATCATGTTTTATGATCGTCTTAATGATTTAGGAACCATGTCACAATTGATCCTCTAAGCACACCTTAGTGCATTTATATGATTAAGAAGATGAATCAAATATTGTTGAAATGGTTAGATCAAAGGATGAGTCATACTTCGTTCCAAAATCAAGTTTAGAGTCCTACTCTAGTTACTCCAAGTTGTACCTTGAGTAATATGTTCTAAGTAGGTTTAAAACGCCTCATGAAATGTGGAGTAGAAATGTTGTCTTACTCTTGCACATTTGAAATTGGTAGTTGTGATGTTTTTGGTTAAAACAAAGACCAACTAAGACCAATTATATGAAGTGTTTTCTAGATAAGAATCCACACTAACTCTTGAATATTTGTTTGTAATGGAATGTTCCTTGACAGAGAATATTGTATGTCAAGAAGTCAGTGGGAGTCTTGTTGATCTTGAAAAAGTTTCAAGAGACAATCGAGATAAAACCTTTTAGTAATCACTAGCACACGATCTAAGGTTGATAACCTATCGTGTTGACATATTCTTGTTTCTATGCCCATTCCAGTTAAGCTGACTATGCATGTGAGTTCTATGAGTTTTCTTTTGATCGTATAAGGCAAAGCACCTTGATCAGTGAAAGTACATTGATTTGTATGGGTGAGCTGCTCAATAACGTGGAAGCACTGGTAGGCCCTTGTGCTACCAGATGGCAAGAAATTAAGATTAAACAAGTTCAATCCATATGAGTTTGAATTTTTCATAAAACTTGTCTTATGATAGTGGTTGGAAATGACAAATTCACATGGATAGGAACATATACACCATAAAATCTAAGTGGTAATAGGTTTCTCTCTACTCCATGAAAATGATTGTGAGGAAACGCTTTCACTTGTGGATTTTAAAGGATGGATTAATATCATTAGAGTAAGTAGTTGTGATAATTGCGCTCTCGAATTCGAGTATGATTACGAAATCGTTTTTCATAGTTCGAATTGTGAGAAATGCCAAATAGTTTGAGCATTCAGGACTTATTGCTATAAGCTCTAAAAGGGTTTAGACACACACATAAGCTATCTAATGAAAGGTGTATGAGCTTGAGAAGTCTAGATAAAGACTTATCGAAGCACCACGTATCACAAATTTGAACTTTGCAAAGAAAGTCAATAAGTATTAATTTCTAGAAGTACAGCTGATTTCTGAGTAAATGTCAAAGCTAGTGGGAGAATAATTGTTATGTTGGTAAGAACATAATTATTATGCTAGTGAGAGCGTGATTTTATGTTATGTAACGCCCCGATTCTCAGGTATTGAATTAATATAAGAATTGTCTTGTTTTCAAGGTCTACTCGACGAGTTGGTTGCCCTACTCATCGAGTAGAAGCGGGTTGGTCCGTGTGTTTTAGTAACCTACTTGCCGAGTCCAATAAAGGACTCGACGAGTAGGAGCTCGTAGATGAAACCCTAAATTTCGGGGAGTTGCACCCTATTTAAGGACAACTTATTCTCCCTAGCCTCTCTTATTGCATCCCTCGAATTCAGAAACCCTAATTTGTGCTTTCCCTCTATTTTTGTGTGCTTCTTATCTTGAAAGAAAATTCTTGGAGTAAAGGGGCTTGGAGTTCAAGAGGTGTGAAGAAAGTGGTTGTTGTAGATCCAGAATCTTCTCTGTCTTGGCATCGTTTTGAAGGTAACAAGTTGTTACCTTGACTCCCCTTCGGTTAGATCTCTTCATTTATGGGTTTAGAGCCCTTTTTGGGGTTTTGGAGTGGTTATCCGTTTTGGGTCAAGATTTGAGGTTGCAATCTCAGATCTGGACTCCTTTAGCCCCTCTTTGTCATAAAGTTCCAGTCTTTTTTGATCTATGGCCTTTCCCTTACCTTAAGCCACTCCTTTAGCTTGTTTTGGGCCATTATCATCTTGCATGCACGTAAAGTTTGCAACTTTACGTGATAAATATGCCCTAGGAGCTCAGATCTGCAGTATGGATTCTTTGCATGGACTGAAAAGCATCTGTCTGGATGAAGGATTGAAGGGACTCAGCGGGTCGCAAGGTTGACTCGGTGAGTCATATGAAGATGGTCATAAACTCGACGAGTTGATGAACAACTCGGCGAGTCCGATGGAGATTGCCTTGGGCTTAGTGAGTCAATCGAATGACTCGGCGAGTCGGCTAGGGTTTTCCCAACCTTTGGACACGCACGAGCTCGGAGAGTTATAGGGAAACTCGATGAGTCAACCAAGGATTTCACGACTTCTTGAGTTCAGGAAGGACTCGACGACTCGGTGAACTGCACTCGACGAGTTGGGTCAGCATGGACTGTTGACCTTGACCAAAGGTTGACCAGTTGACCTGTGGAGGTATTTTGGTAAATTGGAAATTTATGGAAAAGGGTTTTATGGTGATTATAGATGGTGGAGTTCGTGTTGGTGATTCGAGAGTTTGAGACTATCACTTCAATGCGACATCGTGAGGTGAGTTCTCCTCACTATATCAATAGGGTCTACGGCACCATGGTAGGCCCTTTATGATTTACATCCTGGTTTACGATGACTGCTATGTTAGATTACATCCTGGTTTAGGATGGTTTATATGCTAGTAGTTTGTTAGATCTATATCTTGGTTGTAGGATGGTTGCTATGTTTGAGATCGGTTAAATTTGTATGATTATTTGTTATTGCATGCTAGAGTGTGATATTTATGTGTACATGTTTATTGGTTTGGGGATAGGGTTGAGGCAGGTCCTGCTGTGTGCAGTAGGCCAAGACACCTTGGGTGGACCGGGTAAACTACAGGCCTGGGCCGGGAAAATCTAGTTAGGCCGAAGGCCCAGCGAGCGGTTCGGATAGGATGAAGGCCCTGAGGAGGGCGGTCCAGACGTACCGAGGGCTCGGAGAGCAGTCCAGATAGACTGAGGACCAGGAATCGGTCCAGTCAGATTGATGGCTCATTATGCATGTTGTATCTGTTTGCTTGTATGTTTATATGATATGGTTATATCTGTATGGCATTGGTATTCTTGGGGTAACTCACTAAGCCTTCGAGATTACATTTAATGATTATTGTTTTAGGTACTTCTGATGACCGGGGAAAGGTGAAGGCGTGATCGTATCGCTCCTCACATTTTATGATTTGATTCTGGGATACTCTGACAATATAATATTTTGAAAACAAGTTTTGTAATAATCATGTGCTTTGAAATGTTTTAAAAAGTTTAAATTTGGCATGATTTTTATGGGGGTTACAAGTTGGTATCAGAGCCTTGGTTTGAGTGAATTGGACGAAACACTCCTGTGTCTCTAGTCTCAAACTGAGGACAAGGTTATAAAACGATTTTCTTAAAATGTTTTCAAAATAATAAAAGTAGGACGCAGGCATACGATCAACCAAAACTCGCGGATAGACCCCAAAATACCTTACGGATTATTTGATTTTATGATATGTTAGAACAACATGCTAGTACTATGCTAGGGATCTTCAGGAATTGCATGAAAGAATTGTCTGATTGTGTGATGCCTGATAGCCTAGGGTTCTCCCTTATATGAATTTGACATTATTACTGTAGTTGCTTAGTGTATGCATCGCGACTATACATAATTAAGATCTTATAGCCTGAGAATGTTTGGTTTGGCCTTATTTCTTGTTCTTGTTTGATGAAGGGCTTAGGGTAGGATCAGGTACTCGAAAGTCTATAGGGTCCAACGTTATGTATGGTTAGCATACACGAGTGTTGCAGGGTTAGTGGAAGTTTCATGAGTGGCTAGGTTGTTTTAGATGAGTCTGCCGATTATTAGATATTTAGCCTTCCTCTAGGAGTGAGGATTGAGCGCTCGGTATGATTATGTATACCATTAGGGCGTTGTGATGATACTTGAGACAAATATGGGTAGGTGTGGAAGGTAGTATGGGCCCGTACTGTTGAAAACACAGGACCCATACGCGTAGCAAGGAAGTCACAACCCCTAGGGTTTAGTTGGGAGTTGGTTCCCAGTTCTTTGTGTGGATTATCTGATACTTTGTGTTATGTTTCAGAATGGTGATGACCAGGCGCTTTGTGAATGGATCCAGTTCGGGATCAAGATCAGGAGAGGGAGAGGGCAGACAGGGGGCACCGACAGCACCCGAGGCTATCGGCCAGATGAGATGGATGACAGGATCTGGGAGATCCTACATGATGAGGTTGCAGCTATGTTCCAGGCCAAATTTCCGGAGATGTTTGGGTCTATTAAGACCGCTATGGTGGAGTATTTTGATGATCGCTATGCAGCCCTCACTGAGGCAGCTGCCACGGCAGCTACATCAGCTGTATCGGCGGCAGGGTTGGGAGTCGGTCGGGCTTTTCAGTATCAGGACTTCGAGAATAGGAAGCCCCTACTTTTAATGGGACTCAGGACCTCATCAAATCCATGAGGTGGTTTTCTGACGTGGAGGGATCTTTCTTCACATGCTTGTGTCCTACTGACCAGAAGGTTAAATGTGCCCTGAACTTGCTGGGTTCCTGGACAAAGGACTGGTGGAGGTTGATGTCTGGGTCGTATTCAGACGAGCAGAGAGCTGTTGTTACTTGGGAGCAGTTCAGGGATATGTTCCGCGCTCGCTACATTCCTCGAGTCGAGCGGGAACGGTTAACTCAAGAGTTTCTGGAGTTGAGACAGGATCGTGAGACGGTGACAGAGATCACTCGTATGTTCACTGAGAGGGCAATGTTCTGTCCGGAGTTTGCTTCTGAGAAAGCTCAGATGACTCGTTATCTGAGCATGCTCAAGACAGATATTCAACAGTTTGTGGCGACCCAACGTTTTGATACGCTTCTGGAGTTACAAGAGGCCGACAAGTGGCGGGAGATTGAGATTGAGTTACAACTGAGAGAGCAGGGTCGGGCCCCGACACAGTTGCAGCCGGCGCGAAAGCGGTCTAAGACCATTGATCCCAAGTCAGGGAGACAACAGGGCCGCACTTGTGGCAAGTGCGGAAAGGGGCACTCGTGTAACATCTGGATTCCCAGGTATATTATTTTATTCATTTATGTTGGAGTTTTTGGAGGGACTTGGCGAGTTGGTGATTAGACTCGCCGAGTAGGGTCGCGGATTCTCATCCGGATTAATGACCAGACTCGGCGAGTTCATGAGTGGACTCGGCGAGTCCGCGCTGTTTAATGAAACCCTAATTTCCCGGGTTTGGGACCTATTTAAAGGCCCTTAGGGCCGTCATTTGCGGCTACCAAATCTCAGAGAGAAACCCTAAAAGAGCTAGAGCGTTTGTGAGAAGAAAGGAGCCATTTCTTGATCTTTGTGGTTGACTCTTGCAAGAAGGAGGTGATTCTAACTTAGAGGAAACCAAGGAGGTTGTGCATCTGGGGATTTCTAGCAAAAGACTTCATCTTTGAGGTATTATATCGCCCCTTTATCTGTTTTATTGAAGGAGTCCATAGATGTAGAGTTTTTATGTCCTTTATTGGAATGAATTGTGAGAATATGGCCCCTATTCATATTGAGACTTCAGATCTGGACCCATAGTGGTCTAAAGAGCTTATTCCAACTTGCTTTATGTTGAGCTATGGAGGTAATGAGCTTAGGGTGTTGTTTTTGGGGCTAAATCACCAAGTGAAACCTCCTAGACGTCACATGAGTGTCAAGATCCAAGCTTTACGTGATTATCAGGCTTGGGAAGGTCAGATCTATGGATCAAAGGAACAGATCTGACCTCAGGAGGCCAATTGAGTTTATGCATGGCATGAAATCGCCAAGTCCAAGGGCAGACTCGGCGAGTAGGGCTAGGGTTTCCCGTAAGTCACTCAGTGAGTAACTTGCCGAGTTGGGGGAATGACTCAGTGAGTCAGAGGGGGGATAGATGACTGGAGTTCAAGGTGGAACTCGTCGAGTTGATCTTGAGACTCGGCGAGTTGAGTCGGGGTGGCCCCGCGATTCATGTCAGGTGTAGTTCGTCGAGAAAGGGGAAAGACTCGGAGTGCCAAGCGAGACTAGAGAGATAGTGGACACGTGTAGACTCGTCGATTCGCCCAGATGCACTCGACGAGTCGGGTCAAAGTTTGACCGTTGACTTTTGTTGACTTTTAGGGTTTGGTCAACAATGGGGCCGTTGAGCCAAGAGAGGGGTAAAATGGTCTTTTACCCTTATGAGGATGTCAAGAGAGAGTTGAGTCTAGTCTCGAGAGTTATATTTATGAGAGTATTTACCTTATGTGATTAGGCGGAGGCTAGACCATATTTCTACCGAGTCGGAGATTTACCGAGATATCTGAGGTGAGTCTTCTCACTATACTTTACCTAGAGTGGTAGTTATGTGTGACCGAAAGGTCTTATGTGCTTACATTGAGTATTATGTTATCATGTTGTATGTGACATGCTATGCATTATGTCTTTGTGATTTATGCTATGTGGAGTTTATAGACCGGACCGGAGGATCCAACGATTCATGAGGCCGGAAGGCTCAAGCAGACCGGACCGGAGGGTCCAACGAGCTTAGGACCAGAGGGTCCATAGAGTTATGGGACTGGAGGGTCCCACTGAGACACATTGACCAGAGGGTCAGATAGAGTTATAGCCTCGAGTGGCTAATATGTGTTGTATGTGGTATTCTGGGGAACTCACTAAGCTTCGTGCTTACAGTGTTTTGTGTTATGTGTTTCAGGTTCTCTCAGGATCACGAGACGGCACCGACTCGATTGTACACACTAGAGGAAAAATTTGTTTTGAGGATCCTGGATTATTAATTGATTGAACAAAAAGAGTCATGTATTGTAATTAAAACAAAAAGGAGATTTTTATGAAAAGTGTTAAAGAGATAAACAATTTTAAATGAAAAATTCGTTTTGAAAAAAATTCGGTGTTACAACTTGGGTGCTTGTAGGTCTGGTAGCGAGTGCCACAAATGCGGCCAGGAGGGGCATTTTGCGAGGGATTGTCATTAGGCGGCCCCGATTCAGGATATGAGGATCTGCTACCACTGTCACCAGGTTGGTCACGTGAAGACCAATTGTCCACAGCTCGCAGCCAGGCCGGCGCAGGCTCCAGCGTCGGCTACATTGAGGATTACTGACGGGAGTCAGGGTCGAGCAGTGCCCCCGAGGGCCTAGGGGGTGCCTTCCAGCTCACAGCGGAGGAGGCCAAAGCAGCACCAGATGTGGTTGCTGGTATGTTTCTATCCATTATCTCATTTATTATCTCTGTTTTGTGCTTGTCCGTGTACCTGTGATTAGGTACGTTTTTAGTGAACTCCTTGCCTGCTTTGGTTTTATTTGACTCGGGAGCGAGTCGGTCTTTCGTATCTCGGACCTTTAGTAGGGAGTTTGGTCTGCCGGTGGGCGAATTAGAGTGTCTGTTGCGAGTCTCTATCGCCAACGAACACGAAGTTTCTGCTTCTTCGGTCTATCGAGGGTGCGAGTTGGAGATCTTCGGAGTGTCCTTTCCGATAGATTTGATACCGATTCCCATGGGGGAGGTGTGCGTAATCGTAGGGATGGATTTGCTTAGCCGGTTTGGTGCCATAGTAGATTGCGAGGGTCAGTGAGTTGTAATTCGAACCCCAAGTGGGGGAGAACTGATTGTTTATGGCGAGGGCACCAGGTTGGGATCAGGGTTTTGTTCAGCTGCCAGGGCTCGGCAGTACATTCAGCACGGGTGTGCAGGTTACCTAGTGTACATGGTAGATACGTGGGCTAGGGCACAGGTTTCAATTTCAGATGTTCCGATAGTCAAAGAGTTTGCGGATGTGTTTTCGGAGGAGTTACCCGGAGTGCCTCTGGAGAGGCAGGTCGAGTTCAAGATCGACCTAGTGCCAGGTGCGCCCCCTATAACCTAGGTGTCGTACCGATTGGCACCACCAGAGATGCAGGAGTTGTCATCACAACTTTAGGAGCTACTTGGAAAGCAGTTCATTCGGCCTAGCAGTTCTCCATGGGGAGCACCAATCCTCTTCGTTAGAAAGAAGGACGGCTCACACCGGATGTGCATTGATTATAGGGAACTGACAAGTTGACGGTGAAGAACCGTTATCCACTTCCGAGGATAGATGATCTCTTTGATTAGTTGCAGGGGGCATCGTGGTTCTCCAAGATAGATTTGAGGTCGGGATATCATTAGGTTCGGGTCAGAGAGGAGGACGTGGAGAAGACCGCGTTTCGGACTCGTTATGGTCATTACGAGTTCGTGGTGATGACGTTTGGGCTCACCAACGCGCCGACAATATTTATGGACTTGATGAATCAGGCTGCAGACCGATGTTGGATCGCTTGCTCATCGTGTTTATAGATGATACCTTGGTATACTCCAAGACTCGAGAGCAGCACGAGGAGCATCTCAGGGAGATGTTGGGAGTTCTGAGATGGGAGCGGCTATATGCCAAGTTCTCGAAGTGCGAGTTTTGGTTATGAGAGGTCCAGTTCCTCGGGCACCTCGTTAACCAGGATGGGATTTTGGTCGACCTGGCCAAAATCGAGGCAATCATGTAGTGGGAGGTTCCGAAATATCCCTCATATATCAGGAGTTTTCTGGGATTGGCAGGGTACTACCGGAGATTCATACATGATTTCTCCAAGATTGCAGTACCCCTCACTCGTCTGACGAGGAAGGGGGTAGATTTCCGGTGGGGCCCTGAGCAGCAGAGGGCGTTTGAGACCCTCCGTCAGCGGTTGTATGAAGCTCCAGTTTTGACACTCTCGGAGGGAGTTAAGGATTTTGTGGTGTTCTGTGATGCATCCATCACAGGTTTAGGGGCGGTCCTCATGTAGAGGGGACAAATGATAGCTTATGCGTCGCGACAGTTGAAGCCGCATGAGACGAGATACCCTATGCATGATTTAGAGTTGGGGGCGGTCGTGTTCGCTCTCAAGATATGGAGAAATTACCTTTATGGGGTCCGTTTTATCATTTACACAAATCACAAGAGCTTGTCAGCTTAAGACATATCATGGATCAGCTGAACTTGAACATGAGGCAACGCAGGCGGCTGGATGTAGTCAATGACTACGATTGTGAGATCCTTTACCACCCCGGTAAAGCGAATGTGGTGGCGGATGCTTTGAGCCGCAAGTCAGCTGGGACTTCCACCCCAACGATATGTATGAGGATAGCAGTGGATTCCCCGATTGTGAGTTTGATCAGAGATGCTCAGGTCTAGGGCATGCGGCCAGAGAATTGGAAGTTGGAAAGGATTAGGGGTGCGAACACCGGTTTGTGCAGGATAATTGGGGATTATTAACCCGATGCGGTCGGGTGTGGGTTCCGATGTCTGGTGGGGTCAGACAGATAGTCATGGAGGAGGCTCATAAGTCTCACTTCTCTATTCACCCGGGGGCCACCAAGATGTACCGAGATTTAAGTTTAAGCTACCGGTGGTCGTGCACGAAGCGAGAAATCACTTGGTACGTCGAGAGGTGCTTGACCTGTAAGATGGTCAAGACTGAGCATCAGAGGCCGCACGGCAAGATGCAACCCCTAGAGATTCCTCTGTGGAAATGGGAACAAATCACGATGGATTTTATTACTAAGTTGTCGAGGACGGCGAAGGGGTTTGATGCTATATGGGTCATCGTGGATCGATTGACCAAGAGTGCCCATTTCTTGGCAATACGGGAGGGTTCTTCGGCCGAGAAGTTGGCCGACATATATGTCCGCGAGATCATTGCTCGACATGGGGTTCTGGTCTCCATTGTCTCCGACCGGGATGTTAGATTTACCTCCCGCTTCTGGCAGAAGTTCAATGAGGAACTGGGCACGCGGTTGTACTTCATCACAACATTTCATCCCCAGACATACGGTCAGAGCGAGTGGACCATTCAGACCCTCGAGGACATGTTGAGGGTGTGTGTCATTGAATTTGGTGGGAGTTCGGATTCCTACCTACCGTTTGTAGAGTTCGCCTACAACAACAGCTATCATTCTATCATTGGCGCCCCATTTTTCGAGCTGTTGTATAGACGGAGATGTTGCACCCCGGTTTGTTGGGGTGAGGTCGGTCACATGGTGATGGGTCGGACAGAGGTAGTCTTGCCGACTACCGAGAAGATTCAGCAGATTAGGCAGCGACTGCAGACCGCCCAGAGCTGAAAAAAAGTTACGCTGACAGACACCGATATGAGTTGGAGTTTCAGGTGGGCGACAGGGTACTCCTGAAAGTCTCACCCTGGAAGGGTGTGATCTGATTCAAGAAAAAGGGGAAATTGGGTCCACGTTACATCGGGTCGTTCAGGATCATTGCCAGAGTTGGCAAGGTGGCTTACAGGCTAGAGCTACCGGAGGAGCTTAGTTGGATCCACAACACTTTCCACGTTTCGCAGTTGCGAAAATGCATTATGGATCAGGAGGCGGTGGTATCGTTGGATGATATTCAGGTCGATGAGCGCCTGAATCATGTGGAGAGGCCCGTGGCCATTCTGGAGAGGAAGAGGAAGGTTCTACGGAACAAGGAGATACCTTTGGTAAAGGTACAGTGAGAGCATCGAAGAGGATCTGAGTGGACTTGGGAGCCAGAGGCAGAGATGCGGGAGCACTATCCGGAGCTGTTCGCCACGACAGACTTCGAGGACGAAGTCTAGTTCAAGTGGGGGAGAATTGTAATACCCCGATTCTCAGGTATTGAATTAATATAAGAATTGTCTTGTTTTCAAGGTCTGCTCGACGAGTTGGTTGCCCAACTCGTCGAGTAACAGCGGGTTGGTCCGCGTGTTTTAGTGACCTACTCGCCGAGTCTAATAAGGGACTCGACGAGTAGGAGCTGGCAGATGAAGCCCTAAATTTCGGGGATTTGCACCCTATCTAAGGACCACTTATTCTACCTAGCCTCTCTTATTGCATCCCTCGAATTCAGAAACCCTAATTTGTGCTTTCCCTCTATTTTTGTGTGCTTCTTATCTTGAAAGAAAATTCTTGCAGTAAAGGGGCTTGGAGTTCAAGAGGTGTGAAGCAAGGGGCTATTGTAGATTTGGAATTTTCTCTATCTTGGCATCGTTTTAAGGTAACAAGTTGTTACCTTGACTCCCCTTTGGTTAGATCTCTTCATTTGTGGGTTTAGATCCCTTTTTGGGGTTTTGGAGTGGTTATCCGTTTTGGGTCAAGATCTGAGGTTGCAATCTCAGATCTGGACTCCTTTATCCCCTCTTTGTCATAAAGTTCCAGTCTTTGTTGATCTATTGCCTTTCCCTTACCTTAAGCCACTCTTTTAGTTTGTTTTGGGCCTTTATCATCTTGCATGCACGTAAAGTTTGCAACTTTACATGATAAACATGCCCTAGGAGCTCAGATATGCAGTATGGATTCTTTGCATGGCCTGAAAAGCATCTGTATGGATGAAGGATTGAAGGGACTCGGCGATTCGCAAGGTCGACTCGGTGAGTCATATCAAGACGGTCATAAACTTAACGAGTTGGTGAACAACTCGGCGAGTCCGATGGAGATTGCCTTGGGCTCGGCGAGTCAGTCAAATGACTCGGTGAGTTGGCTAGGGTTTTCCCAACCTTTGGACACGCACGGGCTCAGTGAGTTATAGGGAAACTCGACGAGTCAACCATGGATTTCACGACTTCTTGAGTCCAGGAAGGACTCGACGAGTCAGTGAACTGCACTCGACGAGTCGGGTCAGCATGAACTGTTGACCTTGACCAAAGGTTGACCAGTTGACCTTTGGTGGTATTTTGGTAAATTGGAAATTTATGGAAAAGGGTTTTATGGTGATTATAGGTGGTGGAGTTCGTGTTGGTGATTCGAGAGTTTGAGCCTATCACTTTAGTGTGACATCGTGAGGAGAGTTCTCCTCACTATATCAACAGGGTCTACGGCATCAAGGTCGACCCTTTATGATTTACATCCTGGTTTAGGATGGTTTCTATGTTAGATTACATCCTGGTTTAGGATGGTTGCTATGCTAGTAGTTTGTTAGATTGATATCCTGGTTGCTATGTTAGAGATCGGTTAGATCTGTATGACTATCTGTTATCACATGCTAGCGTATGATATTTATGTGTACCTGTTTATTGGTTTGGGGAAAGGTTTGAGGCAGGTCCTGTTGTGTGCAGTAGGCCAAGACACCTTGGGCGGACCGGGTAGACTGCAGGCCCGGGCCGGGCAAATCTAGTTAGGCCGAAGGCCCAGCGAGCGGTCCGGATAGGCTGAAGGCCCCGAGGAGGGCGGTCCAGACGTGTCGAGGGCTCGGAGAGCGGTCTAGATAGATTGAGGACACGGAGTCGGTCCAGTCAGACCGATGGCTCGTTATGCATGATGTATCTATTTGCTTGTATGTTTATATGATATGGTTTTATCTATATGGCATTGGTATTCTTAGGGTAACTCACTAAGCCTTCGAGCTTACATTTGACGATTATTGTTTTAGGAACTTCTGATGATCGCGGAAATACGAAGGCGTGATCGTATCGCTCCTCACATTTTATGATTTTATGATTTGATTATGGGATACTCTAACAATATACTATTTTGAAAGCAAGTTTTGTAATAATCATGTGCTTTGAAATGTTTTAAAAAGTTTAAATATGACATGATTTTTATGGGGGTTACATGCTAAGTGTTGCAAGTTGGCAATGCTATTTATAGGAAACAAAGTTCTACATTTGCAAAGTTGTAGAATGTGGTATTTGTTTTGCAATAGTAAGGCTTAAGGGAGAGGGCATTTATACTTCATTTCGAATCTAAAAGATTAGATTGAAATTCAACATAGGAAGATTCGATATATGGAAATGTTATAGCAAGAGATTGTCAAGTCTCTATGTGAGACATTCTGTATCTTATCCTATATGCTTTGGTTATAGGATCGAATTGCATATGCTATAATATTCACTTGTTCTGATTTTTCAAAATGCCTAGGGCATTAAAAGGGAAAAATGAATAGAAGCTAATATGACTAAAGTTGTTAATATAACTGTCAAGGACAATCAGAGGTTTACCAAAGATTGGTTGCTTGTGGACAGTTAGAAGTATAGTATTAATTTGGACGGACCATATTGACATGTTCTGAATAGAGGTAACCTTTGTTCAGAATTGATAGTCATATGGAAATATATAAATGTTTCCATTATGGGAGTTGGATATTAAGATCTATATGTAAGTTAGAAACTTTTATGCAAGAAGGATGTTCAAGGAATGCTCTTTGAATGTGAGACTTCACTTCCATGAAATTGTTTTCTAAAAAATCTCTAATGGAATGTTTTGTAATATCATTAGCCAAGTCTTTGTGACTTTGGTGCCTAAACATTACAAAAGGATCATTGCATGTAAGCTTAGACTCTAACAGATTCTTGTTGTGACAAGAATTTGGTATTCTTACACTTGTAATAAGGATATGAAATTGTGAAATGAGCATCATTGGAAATGTGTTCAATTGATCTATTTCACAAGGAAATGACCATAGATAAACATAGTGTGCATGTTTGGAGCATGGCATGACTATTGTTTTAATTCAAGTATTAAATTGATCGTTCGAAACATTATACAATGAATAAGGTCTAATTAATATGGTGATTAAATAATAAGTGTTTTTATTTATATTCAAAAGTTTTGAGACCATATTGGATTAGGTTATTCTTGTGTTTAACTTCGCATGTTTTACTTCCCGAATAACTAGGTTATTCAAACAGCCACAGTTGATCATACTTTTGGAAGTAAGTAGTGAATTAAGATTGTCATGAATCTGACTGTAGATTGTCTGAGTGCTTAGAAATAGGAAATGTTTGCTGCAGTGTTCATGAGTACCCCTGAAATAGGAATTTGAGTATTGGATTAACCCACGTTCAAGTATTACTTCATGGATTTTATCACGAGTAATTTTGAGACAATAATATCTTATATTCTTGAAACGGAGACATATGAGTTGTTGTTTATGAGTCGGTTGTGTATTGATAATGCGTAAACGCATTGGTAACTTGATGTTATAAAACGTATCTGTAAAACCCAAGATTTTGAAAGCCAAGAAAGTAAAGGAAGCCCTAAAGTTAAGAGGGACTCGGCGAGTCCAAGGAAGGACTCGGCGAGTCGGAACGGGGTCCGGGTCGAGGAGTAAGTGACCAACTCGACGAGTCGGCCAAGTGGACTCGGCGAGTCTGGTCTGTGCGAGGAAAACCCTAAATCCGGGGCTTGGAGCATATTTAAACGTCTCAATCTTCTTCCTAGGGCTCCTTTACAACCTCTCACACCCAAAACGCCGCACCTTAAGCCCCCATTGTGTTCATTCAAGCTTTTAGCCATTTTTTGAGTGGTTTTAAGGAAGAAGAAGGAGTGGGAATCTTTGAAGCATCAAGGAGTGGTCTTGGATCCGAAATTTGGGGAGCATTTCAGAGCATTTGAAGGTATTAAGTCGTTCCTCTCCTCCAGATTTTCCTTGGTTATGAGTTTTGGGGCTTTTAAGCCATGTTTAAGATCAATCTTGAGCTTGAGGTCCAGATCTGAGGTTGCTACCTCAGATCTATGTTTGTTTTGGTTTAGAATCCCGTAAAGTATCAGCCATTGGGTGGAAATTGGAGCCTCTTGGTCTTAAACCCTAGTTATTAGTGTATTTTGCCTAGATCTCCCTCTCTACACGTAAAGTTTGCAACTTTACGTGGGGAATAGGCTTGGGAAGGGTAGATCTACAGTTTGGAGTTCATGCATGACTCGGAAGTCCTCTGCATGTAAGTGGATCTTAATGGACTCGGCGAGTCCTTCGAGTGGACTCAGCGAGTAGCTTGAAGATGAGGAAGAACTCGACGAGTGGGATGAACAGCTCGTCGAGTCGGATGAAGATAGGCATGAACTCGGCGAGTTGGATGAACAACTCGGCGAGTTGGATGAAGATTGCCGTGTGCTCAGCGAGTCTGTTCTCAGACTCGGCGAGTCAGGTCGCGTGGTCCCAAACCCTTCGAGTTAAGTCTCGAGTCAGCGAGTCGAGCCAGGACTCAGTGAGTTGGACAGGACAGGAATCGGGAATCAGTAGACTCGGCGAGTCAGGGGCTGACTCGGCGAGTAGAGTCGCGAGTGGAAGGACTCTGGACTTATGAACTCGGCGAGTCAGTAGGGTGACTCGACGAGTAGGGTTGACCTAGAAGGTTGACTTTGACCAGGACGTTGACTTTGACCAGAGTTGGCTTGGTTGACCTTTGAAGGTCAGTTAGACTAAGTGTTATGTTGATATTGGTAGCTCGGGGAGCTAGCGGAGCAGCAGTTCGGAGTCAGTGGTCAGGTAGCGGTCAAAGGGGTTAGCAGCAGCATTTCAGCAGTATCAGGTGAGTTTCCCTTTGTATGAATGGGTCTACGGCCACAATGCCGGCCCATGTAGTTATGCTAGTAGGATATTCGGACGAGGTCCAACGATAGAGGGCGGGTGCCCAAGGAGCGGTTTATGTGACAGTTTATACTTGTTGTCTGTGTGATACTTGTATGTGCCTGGTAGGGAGGTGAGTGTGGGCGAGGTCCCGTATCTCACCAATAGCAGAGTGTGGATGGTGTTCCACATCTCAGTAGCAGAAGAGCAGGGGCGAGGCCCAAGTTAGGAAAGGAGTGAGAGTGGGCTGGACCGTATCTCACTAACAGCAGGAGTATGGACGAGGTTCCATGACTCATCAGTAGCAGGACACGGGCGGGGCCCAAAGATAGGCGAGGCCTTAGAGCAAGAGTTGTGAGTATATGTTTAGTTTATGTAATGTTATGTGATATGTTTATGTGCTATTATATGTTAGTGGACGAGGCCCTGTGACAGGCGAGGCCTAAGTGAAACAGATCTGTATCCGAGCGGGGCTCGAAGCCAGGCGGGGCCGCTGTAGCGGGCGAGGCCCGAAGTAGAGGGCGAGGCCCAGGATAGCGGGCGTGGCCCAGTATGTGCAGTATATGGTTTTGCATGGTATGTGGTAAGGTGGGGAACTCACTAAGCTTCGTGCTTACGGTTTTCAGGTACTTCTGGTAGTGGAGGGAGGAGCTCGGGGTGATCGCATGGCACACACCATAGATTAGTCAGCCTGGGAATGTTTACTCTGATAATAAACATGTGTTTTGAAAATTTATACTCAGATTATGTTTTGGAATGATGTCTTTGGTTAAAGTAATGTTTTATTAAAAAGAAATTTTTGGTCTTGAATTTTGGGATGTTTCAAGTTGGTATCAGAGCCTTGGTTTGAGGGATTCGGGCATACTCTCGGGTGTGCCTGAACTCAAACTGAGGGGTCGGATAAAAAGTTTTCAAAAGTGAAAAGACAGTTTTGTAAAAAGAATTTTGAGAACGAAAAAAGTTTTAGAAAAGCAAAAAGAATTCAGAAAGAAAAGAACTTTGAAAAAAGAAAAGAGGTGTGGTGCATGCAATCAACCGAGCTCAAGTAAGTACCCCAAAATACCCATACAAGTTTATGTTATGATTATCAGTTGATGGAACAGCATGCTAGGATAGGACTAAGGATCTAGGAATGATGCCTTATGTGCCTATTATTTGTGCTTTTGAGCTGCATGATAGTGCTGATTAGACAGTAGTAGGATAGCCTATTTAGGTTATGCCTGAGTTTATGACTTTATGTTGCATGCTAGTTCAGATTCTTGCTATGTGGATATGATTGCTTGAGTATGTTGTGGTTAGACTTTCCCCTTGTCCGAATGCTGCTTGCTTTGTGCATTGTGGGATTTTGAGTGATGGGAGTTAGCCATTAGATAGATACGTTACGTCACATGTGATCAGGGTTGAATAATCTCAGAGTGCTGGATTTGGTCCTATTGCGCAGCTCTTGTTTGAGTCCAACCGTTGTAGGGACGAATCTTTTACTTGAAGGATTATCTGAGCCTCGTCGCATGTGATGGTATCCAGGTGATGGCTAATTGGCATCACAAGGAGACCTTCAGCAGCTGAGGACTGGTTTGAGTTGAGTCAGAGGTTTCCCTAGGGTAAGCCTAGGATGAGATAGTGTTGGGAGCAGTATTAGTAGATAAGGGACCTGGTGGAGTCAAGGCAATTCCTGAGGAAAGTACGGATAGATGTGGAAGGTAGTATGGGCCCGTACTACTGAAAGCAGAGGATCCGTACTTGATTCGGGAAGGGCTAAGACAAGACCGGGAACCTAGTAAGGGGTGTGTTTGGTCTCGCATCAGTGATGAGTATTCTGATAGTGGTTGTGGTATATTTTCAGCATGGTGACATTGCGAGAGAGACCAGCGGGCGGATCAGGCGCCGGAGAGGGATCAGGCTCGGGTTCAGGGACCGAGTAGCTCGAGGAGCGGATGAGAGAGTTGATATCAGCTGAGGTTGCGCGTAGTATTTTAGCTCAGACTCCTGTGATCTTTGGCACGGTCAAGGAGGGTATACTGGAGATCTTGGAGGAGAGGCTGGGAGCCTTCCGTACTGAGATGATGGCATTGATGGGAGCGCGTACCTTGACGTTTCGAGAGTTCAGAGCCTGCGGGGCACCAGATTATCATGGGGCTCGGGACCCCATTGCTAGCAGCAGATGGTTGGCGGATGTAGCCGACGCTTTTCGTACGAGCAAGTGTCCCGCGGGGGACAAGGTTAGACTCGCCTCCTGTCTTTTGAAGGACAGAGCGAGGGATTGGTGGGAGGAGATTGGTCATGCTTTGGGGGATGATGCCGCATTGGACGCGATGACTTGGAGCGATTTCTCGGCCAGGTTCAGGGCAGAGTTTTCGCCGATTATTGAGGTGCAGCAGCTGGCACGAGAGTTTCAGGATTTGACGCAGACTACTGAGACTGTGGCGGAGATCACCGCCAAGTTCAGGGAGAGGGCTCTTCTTGTACCGCAGTATGTAGCGGATGAGGAGATGAAGAAGGCTCGGTACCATGAGATGTTGAGGGACGACATCAGGGAGTTCGTGAGCAGGTCCAACTGTAAGACGTTGGAAGATATGATTTCTCGGGCTCGAGAGAGGGAAATTGATTTGGAGCAGATCCGGAAGAGGAAGTCGGATGAGGTTCAGGTAGCTACGGGTTCGGGCAAAAGGCCCAAGGGATCGGATTCGAGATCGAGGGATCATCAGGACCGCAGTCGGTGCGGAAAGTGTGGCAGGGCGCACGGGGGCGCGTGCAGGAGTGGTAGCGGTGGTGAGTCTGGTTGTTTCAAGTGCGGTCGGGCTGGTCATTTTAGCAGGTATTGTACTGTTACCGCCGTGCAGGGATCAGACTTGATATGTTTCCATTGCAATCAGCGGGGACACAAGAAGGCCCAGTGCCCCAATTTGTCTTCGGCAGGACGGGTGATGGCACCCGCCCCTGCAACTTTGAGGATCGCAGATGGCCGTCAGGGCCGGGTAGAGGCACCTGTAGCAGGGAGCAGGGCTTTTCAGATGACGACCTTGGAGACGCGAGCAACGCCGGACGTTGCAGGTATGCAATTTCCCATTTTCAGTTCTTTTAATTGTGCATGATTTCATTGTTATGGTTCTGCATCATTAGCGGTAAAAGTATTGTATTTTGATTGGTTGATTGTGATCGAGTTATATGCCATCTGCATACCTTGGATATTTGTATGGTAGTTAGGGGATGTGCTTTATTGAAGAAGGTTTCGAAGGATGCAGTAACTGTAGCATGCTTGGGAGGGATTTGGTACGCTTCGCTAGTTCGGAGTGGTGCAGTGATTGTGATGGATTGGCTAAATCCCTAGCTATGGCGGGCTTAGGTTCCTTAGTAGATGGGTTATGGAATGGTAACAAAGATCGGGATCTCTTTGAGTATTGAGCAGCAAGGGGGTAAGCAGGATCGAAGTGGGGGAGAATCCTCCGGGTGTGCCCAAAGAGGAGCACGCAGACCCAGAATGAGTACGAGACCTCCGAGAGGGAAGAGAAGTAGTTCAACGTTTGATGGATTGAGGATTTCAGGGTTGGGAGTTTGAGTAACTCCACATCAGCTAGCGCGTGTGATGGTAATGGTTAGTTATGGTTGAGAATTCAGGTTGTGGATCGCCTGAAGGACTCGCGGGAGTCGGAATAAGGATCTTGAGAAGCTGATGGCACGTGGGTGCCTTCGTATTAGCAGTCAGTGGTAGGAAGCGTTGTAAGACTACAGGGCAGCTGTAGCATTCACTAGAGGTCAGCAATGGATGGTGATGTAAGCTTATGGGTAAGCTGTAGCATTCCTTAGTAGTTCCGTTAGTGGAGTTGGGGCGAGGCCCTTATCTCCTAGTGATCAGGTAGGGATCAAGATTGAGTAGTGGATGAGAATGGTAGGGAGTTGCCTGTATAGCTCTAGAGAGGTGAGACCTTGGGAGAGGCCGCTCCAGGATATAGTTGGGTGAGACCCGTAGGCGAGGCCCGTATGAGATTAGCAGTGCAGGTGAGGCCAGGGAGCAGGGTTGCTCAGTAGTATGGTTGGGTGAGACCCGTGGGCGGGGCCCGAGCGAGAGTGACTAGACTAGTGAGACTAGAAGGATAGAGGCGGGTGGGACACGTGGGCGAGGCCCGTGAGTTTTAACAGTGCAGGTGGGACCTGGTAAGGACCTTAGTGTCAAGTTAGGGGATCGGGGATCCCAGGTTTGTAGTGCCTGAATGGCAGGATTGATTGAGTAGTTATAGGTGGTCGAGGTTTCTTTGGAAGTCGCTGAGAGCGACCAGTGATGGTGTTGGGGCTAGCTACCGGTGGGAGCCGGTAATCCAGTCATTGATAGGTTGGTAGGGACCAGGGTGGTCTCAGTTCATCAGGGAGTCAGACGAGGAATAGCAGAATTGCCAGTCGGTGGCAGTGCGAGTATGCAGCGTATGGTGGAATTCAGTTAGTTGAGTCGAGGGGTGCTCGACACCAAGTGTTGGCAGAAACGAGTGTCAGTGAGTACTGATGGTGATGACCCGTTCTGGGAATAGCGGGGGGGGGGGGGGGGGTGATGGAGTTAGTGAAGGACAGGACCTTCATAGTGTCAGAGGGAAAGTCGGTTATGAGGTTTTGCCTTGGGAAGGCAAGGAAATTACGCAAGGAAAGAAGTGGAGAACCTCTGCGGGTTCAGTGCAGTACTCGGTGAGTACCAGAAGGATTATCGGTTGAGTAAGTTATGTTTCTAAGTTGTTCAGGGTCAGGTTTGACCCGAGGTTTACCCGCGAGGTTGATGTTAGTCAGAATGACCAGGTGGAAGACCAGCGCAGGTAGGCGGCTGGTGTTAGGTATTGGAGGCAGATCGCAGGCGGTGGGCCATGGTAAACTTCGAGGACGAAGTTCAGTTTAAGTGGGGGAGAGTTGTAACACCCAAGATTTTGAAAGCCAAGAAAGTAAAGGAAACCCTAAAGTTAAGAGGGACTCGGCGAGTCCAAGGAAGGACTCGGCGAGTCGGAGCGGGGTCCGGGTCGAGGAGTAAGTGACCAACTCGACGAGTCGGCCAAGTGGACTCGGCGAGTCTGGTCTGTGCGAGGAAAACCCTAAATCCGGGGCTTGGAGCCTATTTAAACGTCTCAATCTTCTTCCTAGGGCTCCTTTACAGCCTCTCACACCCAGAACGCCGCACCTTAAGCCCCCATTGTGTTCATTCAAGCTTTTAGCCATTTTTTGAGTGGTTTTAAGGAAGAAGAAGGAGTGGGAATCTTTGAAGCATCAAGGAGTGGTCTTGGATCCGAATTTTGGGGAGCATTTCAGAGCATTTGAAGGTATTAAGTCGTTCCTCTCCTCCATATTTTCCTTGGTTATGAGTTTTGGGGCTTTTAAGCCATGTTTAAGATCAATCTTGAGCTTGAGGTCCAGATCTGAGGTTGCTACCTCAGATCTATGTTTGTTTTGGTTTAGAATCCCGTAAAGTATCAGCCATTGGGTGGAAATTGGAGCCTCTTGGTCTTAAACCCTAGTTATTAGTGTATTTTGCATAGATCTCCCTCTCTACACGTAAAGTTTGCAACTTTACGTGGGGAATAGGCTTGGGAAGGGTAGATCTACAGTTTGGAGTTCATGCATGACTCGGAAGTCCTCTGCATGTAAGTGGATCTTAATGGACTCGGCAAGTCCTTCGAGTGGACTCGGCGAGTAGCTTGAAGATGAGGAAGAACTCGACGAGTGGGATGAACAGCTCGTCGAGTCGGATGAAGATAGGCATGAACTCGGCGAGTTGGATGAACAACTCGGCGAGTTGGATGAAGATTGCCGTGTGCTCAGCGAGTCTGTTCTCAGACTCGGCGAGTCAGGTCGCGTGGTCCCAAACCCTTCGAGTTAAGTCTCGAGTCAACGAGTCGAGCCAGGACTCAGTGAGTTGGACAGGACAGGAATCGGGAATCGGTAGACTCGGCGAGTCAGGGGCTGACTCGGCGAGTAGAGTCGCGAGTGGAAGGACTCTGGACTTATGAACTCGGCGAGTCAGTAGGGTGACTCGACGAGTAGGGTTGACCTGGAAGGTTGACTTTGACCAGGACGTTGACTTTGACCAGAGTTGGCTTGGTTGACCTTTGAAGGTCAGTTAGACTAAGTGTTATATTGATATTGGTAGCTCGGGGAGCTAGCGGAGCAGCAGTTCGGAGTCAATGGTCAGGTAGCGGTCAAAGGGGTTAGCAGAAGCAGTTCAGCAGTATCAGGTGAGTTTCCCTTTGTATGAATGGGTCTACGGCCACAATGCCGGCCCATGTAGTTATGAGTAGAAGACCCGGGGGTTAGCCCTAGGCACAGTATGCTAGTAGGATATTCGGACGAGGTCCAACGATAGAGGGCGGGTGCCCAAGGAGCGGTTTATGTGACAGTTTATACTTGTTGTCTGTGTGATACTTGTATGTGCCTGGTAGGGAGGTGAGTGTGGGCGAGGTCCCGTATCTCACCAATAGCAGAGTGTGGATGGTGTTCCACATCTCAGTAGCAGAAGAGCAGGGGCGAGGCCCAAGTTAGGAAAGGAGTGAGAGTGGGCTGGGCCGTATCTCACTAATAGCAGGAGTATGGACGAGGTTCCATGACTCATCAGTAGCAGGACACGAGCGGGGCCCAAAGATAGGCGAGGCCTTAGAGCAAGAGTTGTGAGTATATGTTTAGTTTATGTAATGTTATGTGATATGTTTATGTGCTATTATATGTTAGTGGGCGAGGCCCTGTGACAGGCGAGGCCTAAGTGAAACAGATCTGTATCCGAGCGGGGCTCGAAACCATGCGGGGCCGCTGTAGCGGGCGAGGCCCAGGATAGCGGGCGTGGCCCAGTATGTGCAGTATATGGTTTTGCATGGTATGTGGTAAGGTGGGGAACTCACTAAGCTTCGTGCTTACGGTTTTCAGTTTTGTTTTCAGGTACTTCCGGTAGCGGAGGGAGGAGCTCGGGGTGATCGCATGGCACACGCCATAGATTAGTCAGCCTGGGAATGTTTACTCTGATAATAAACATGTGTTTTGAAAACTTATACTCAGATTATGTTTTGGAATGATGTCTTTGGTTAAAGTAATGTTTTATTAAAAAGAAATTTTTGGTCTTGAATTTTGGGATGTTTCAGTATCGTTGTGTGTGATTTGATGAGTAAATTATGCAAGCATATGAGTCGAAGTTTATCCGTTCCTTTTACCCTAAATGGGATAAAAGCGATAGCTGTGGACCCTTCAATGATTTAGTGATGACACCCTAAGCGCTTGGCCAAGCCTGGACTGATTTGATTTGTTCAATTAGTCAGTCGTCATAAATCGGAAATCGGGAAACAAACCTTGGACAGAGAGAATAATTATAATCCATGTCTCGTGTCTATACGATATCTTGTAGAACAGAGGAATATTTGATCCCTTATCTAAGGACACGTCACTAATAAGATCAGAGTTTGACAATGACTTTTGAAAGCTACGATTGCTAATCAAATTTTGAGGTCACACTTGCAATAATAGTTATTAGACTTATCCAAGTGGGAGACTGTTGGATTAGGTGTCTAAGCCCATAACTATAATTGGTATGTACTTGATTTGATATGTAGCATGGTCTTTTTGGGTTGCCTTCACTCATGCAACTTGACAAGATGACTAGTGGAGAGAGAATAGAATTTATTATGTAAAATAATAAATTGGTACTCAAATGATTTTATTAATATATTAAAAGTTTAGTATATTATTTTGAAATTATATTATTAATTAGAAATTAATCAGAAATTAATTTGATATTAATTTTGGGATTAAAGGAACTGATTAATACTTGAAGGGGCTGTTTTGCAAATCATTGATAGTTGCAAAACTAGGCTAATGGACTCTTTAATTAGGAGTGGACGAAATCATATAGGGAGGCCCTATAGATTTCGTCCAAGGCCTCATAACGAGGAGTCCATGGGCTGCTTAAGCCTTAAGTAGGAATTAGGGTTTCCTCCAGAAACCCTAGCAGCCCACAAATATATAAAGACCCCTTAAGCACTTGGAATTTCGGCGTATGCTTGAAAGAAAGAAACCCTAGCTGGTTTTTAAGTGTCTCTCCTCCCATCTTTTGCATTGGGTGTTTGTGACTCCATTAGAGGTGCAACACTTAGGGCACTAAGCTTTACAAAGTCAAGGATCTTCAAGGATTGTTCTTGTTATTACTATATAACAATTGAGGTAATATTCTAACCCTAATTTCATATGAATTTCGAATCTTGTATGTTAGATCTAGGGTTATTGCTTTGGTGTTCTATTTGCATGTTTAATTAGTGAAAAACTTAGATCCAAAGCAATTAGGGTTGCATGATCACAGAGGAATATAGATATGCTCAAAACCCATCAAGAGAATGTATATAGCATTCGATGAGCCTGAGAAGAGGCTAAGAAAGTGCATTAGATGAGAGGGCAAGATTAGGATGGAAGAGAATGTAAAGAAGAAGAGTAGTTGAGTAAGCTAACAGAAAGAAGAGATTAGATTTACAAAGTATAAGAACGAAGAGGAAGAGAATGTTCGAATGTGTAAGAAAGAAAGATAAGAAGAAAAAGAAGATGATTTACATGAAAACATATATAATATAACTCACCAAACCACAGGTCTGATGTATGTAAATTTTCATGTTTTGTCGGTTCAAGTGTTAGCTGTTGTATGTGTGGAAGTAGGAGCTCAAGGACTTAGAATAGGAAAATAATTTTATTTCCTTGTATTTTCCTTATTGCTTCAATTTATATTTATAATTTTATTGTAAACCCGAATATCGCTTGGGATGCAAATTGATTTGAATTAATAGAATTGTGCATTTTAGTAGATAACTCTGATAATTCCCTAGCTAGTTAGATGAAAAAAGTTTGGGTTGTTACATTCAGAATGGCAATTGAGATTGTAAAAAATTAAGGATCATTGGCGATCAGATGGATTTCGAATCATTATTTGAGAAGATGAACAAGCTAGGTCGAGATCAACCCATACAAAGTGGTTGGCGCCAGATAAATGAACCTAAGTAGAGAACGACAAAGGAGAGAGGGTGTCATCAATGGTCGGAGTTGCATGCGAGGAAAAAAGAGTGGTGTGGGTTCAATAGCGGCGAATAAAGGCGATGGAGATGCCGATGACTGAAATTGCATGAGGTGGGAGAGAAAGAGACTACCAACGTTGGAGATGTTGACGATAGAGATGTTAGCATCAGGATAGGCAAATGGTCTCGACGGGGATAAATGTTGATATCCTTAGGTTTTTTTTTTTCAACTTTTACAGAGATTGTCCCTGAATTTATCTATAATTTCAATAAATTAGAGAAAATACATAGAGGAGTATAATGGTCATTTTACAAACATTTAATGGATGAGAACTGACAGAGTTAGTCTCAAGGACCATGTGTGCAACTTTTGGGAACCATAGGGATGAGCCATGTCAAAAAAAAAAATGAAATGTTTGACTAAAATTACTAAACCACCATCCTAACCAAAACCATAATGTACTCTAATTATAGAAAAAGTCTTAGATCGGCTCCATAATAACATAGGTTGTGGAAACAAGTAATGGATTAAATCGGTGCAACTTCAAATTTTTTGTGTTCCCCATTAAGGTTTTCAGGTATACCCCTAATGCCACTGATGTGGGGCTCCTTCCAGCTCACTCTCTTCTTCGCACTAAATCACACCACATCATATATGGTGTAATCACAACGCAACCACGAGAAAAAGAGGAGGTGAAAGAAGGAAGAGGAGGTGAAAGAAGGAAGAGCAGAAATAGAAAGAAAGAGAAGATGTGTGGCCTCTCGTGGTGCAGACCATAAAGACAATGGCCGTGATGTCATATAAGCACAACGCCACCCTTGGGTGGCATGAACGACTCTCCTCCAGCTCATCACCATGACACCCGATGACCTAGTAGCTTAAAACGATTGTGGAAGAATCATTACCTTAACGTTAGTTAAATGCCCTTTTTCTGACAGTGGTCTAAAAACTAGCTAGTGATAAATTGAAAGTTGTGCAAGTGTTTCATCAATGGTTGCTTTGATTAGCTAGAATGGTTTACCAATGATTGTTCAAAGAACATCATGTAACAAAGACTTGCTATGAGTGATCATCTTTGAGGTAGCAACCAATACGAGTCAGCCAGTCATTGACTTTGACGGTGATATGATACACCTTGCTATGCTTTTGAACATGAAATCTCATTGACCAATTGTTTAATATGTATAGTAAGGGTCATTGGGATAATCTTCCGACTGTTTGATTTCAGCTTGTTAGCTAATCATGTTCTTGATAAAGAACATGTCTTCAATACTCCATGATCTTATTAATTAGAAGATCCTAAGGCTTAGTAAATTATGCCAGCTATCCACTTGCATGTGTTTGTCAAACAGCAAATCTAGAGAGGTAAAATTACTCAGCAGCATCTGACTAGCTAGCTTGTCAGAAAATTTATTATCCCAAACATTTCTGATACCAAAATTTATTATCATATACATATATGGTAACTTGTTCATCAAGATAGATAGCTGATCAACTAAGTGTTCTCAAATCCAGAAATTTAAAAAAGCAAACAACAATTGTACTCATTCATATTCACACAACATCATCTTACAAATCAAACACACGACGTGAATGCATGATCAAAGCTTGGCTATCAACCCATTTGAAACCGACTTTGTAGCAATTGTCTCTTTCACATGGCTCTCCTTCACATCTGACTCACAGGCTCCAGGACTAGGAGGAACATCCACCGCAGGAGAGCAGTTAAAGAACCCATGTGGCTGCAAAACCAAAACATTTATATATATATATATATATATATATATATATATATATATATATATATATATATATATATATATATATATATATATATATAAAATAAAAATAAATAACCAACTAAAAACATACATACCTGAAGCATAAACCCGATCCGTTCCACTGGCATCACAGGCCAATCTTCCAACCTAGGAACATGAGTTATCCCAAATACATACCTGCAAAATTTCATATATGTATGTAGATAAGAAAATACCGTACTAAAAGAACAAACAGATAAAAAAAAAAAATTATTTAGTGACCAGAGAACGATGTCGGTTTCTTCAAGAGAACGATTTTGCTGGACCCATGAAGCCAGACCTTCACCAACACGTGGGTTTTGGTTGGGAAATTCTCCTCCGGGAAAATCCTCACCACAAGCATACGGTGTGACCCACAGATTATGCTTTAAAAAGGCAGCCCTTCTTAAAAACTTGGCTTCTGAACCTGCTAAAGGTAAGCAGTTGGAGCCAGGTACCAGTTTGTACCCTGTTAATTGTCCCGTCCTATTCACGGTTCGTGTATTTCTCACCTGGATATTTTTGGAATTCATTCAAATAAAACTTACAACAACAAAAAAAAAGTTGGAAAATATGGAATCCATGTAATTTAAAAATAAATAGACTTACGATCCAATGGCGAGCAGATAATGGATTACAATCTCGCATTGCTTGTGATTCGGACTTAAGCAGTGTTTCTTGTGTGTAGAATGCGTTGTTGTGAACGTTGTCTTTTCCTGGTTCTTCAACTTTAACATCAACTTCAACAACCTACAAATACAAAAACACAACATATCAATATAAATTTTATACCAGATTATTAATAGTTTGATTCGTGCTCCATTTTGGTATGCAGCAAGTAATGAGGGAATGGAATGGAGTATAACCACGGAATTAATGAAAAATCATTTTTTTTTCTCCTAGGCTGATTTTAGTTTCATATACCTGATTGTATGCTTCTCCAGGCTTACAATCAACAGCCATGTCCATTCTAGCAACAAAAAAATGTTGGTGAACCGGTGCATATAGTCCTGGTGCAATTGTAGTCCCATATTTTCTAACTTCTCCTGGTTGTAATGCTCCTAAGCTTAAAATTCCAGTAAGTTTAACTTCAGCTTCAATCTTTCCATCCTGTAAAAAAAAAAAAAAAATTTAAAAAGCAGCATTAATTATAATATATATAAACTCTTAGTTTTTTTTTTTTATTGAAATAGACAAATAGTTATAGATAAAATGACCTGGTAAAAGTGCCAGTAAAAACCGTATTCATAATTGGCAACAGTACAAATAAAAGAAACTGTAAGGCGCCTGGATCTTCTGACTTCCGCTAAACCAGTTCTCCAATCTTGATGCTTCCAGAGGATTCCATGGTCTTCTTCATGCATACATACACAATTTTCAATTGTTTCAACGCCTCCAATGAAGTTTGTAAAATGTGCATCAAAGTACTTGATGTATCCTAAACAATCACATCCCTGTAATTAAAGACGAGAATATTAATTGTCAGAAAAGTGTTGGAATTAATACAATAAGAAGTGAAATTCTATATGAAACAAACTTTTTTAAGAGAATGAGCGTTCTTTCCAAGGCCATCTTCCCCAGCATCAAATGCGTTTTTTCTGTAATGAGGTTCATTTGGGTCACCATAGGGCACAACCATTTCCACAAAGCTCAATCTATGAGCTATTGGTCTTCGACCCCGACTTCCATCAACATATGCAACCGAATGTATTACTAAACCCTCACGTGGAGTGAAACCAATACGAAAATTCCACTGCCAATTAACAAAATTACATTTATTAAAAATGAGTATAAAAGAAACTAGTACGATATTGAAAGGGTTAAAGTTGAAATCCGGAAACCAACTTTTTTAATTTTTCCAAATTGGCTATTAATTCAGTCAACCAATTATTTGCATTTTCTCATAATAGTCATTAAACTTTTATTTTGTACACCTAGGATCCTTAAAATAAAGATTTCTGTCCTCTATATAGCATTAAGTGGATATAACATGTCATAATAGTATAGAAAGGACAACTTTTTAGTTTTTACCACCTAAACGTGGTAAAGGCAATCATAATGGTATAAAGAGGACAAATTTCTTTTCTAGGACCCTGGGTGTAGAAAACAATATTTAAAGACCATTTTCAAAAAATGCTTGGTTGGCTAATTTCAACTTTATCCCTTTTCAAAATCGTGTCTATGGGGAATCAACTTTTTGCTTTGTCCCAGTTTGTCACTAGAGTCTTTTTTTTTAAACGTTCAAGGTTCTTAAACCCAATTTTTTCGTTCCATTTATACCGGTAACTAAACTTTTTAGAGTCCATAAACAAGAGAGTTTTGTAAACTTTTTTTAGGGAGCATACATGAACAAATAAACTTCAACGACCAATCTGGGGGGAAATCAAAAAGTTGGTTTCTAGATTTCAACTATAACCCTATTAAATAATTACCTTTTGCCACTCAACATAATGTCCATTAACACGGAAGCTTGGTCCATCAGGCTGAAGAATTTGTAGAGGCTTTACATCACTCCGATCAACACCACCACGTGTATGACCGGGAGTGTAGTTTCTTAGCGGATCAGCTGGTGGTAAGGGAACAAGCTTACGGTCTTCAAATTCAAGGACTACCATGTTTTGCATATCAACAAGTACATATATCCCTTCAACTGGACGTGCATACCCGTTTTCCATTGGACTATCACTTTCAGTCCTACAAAATATAAGTGGTTTTGCTAATCTTTGGCTAGGAGAATCAGCCTCACTGTGATATCCAACACACCTGTACACGTTTTCAACCAAAAATTACCATTCTACCCTTGGGTATTGTTTCAAAAGAGATAATGATTACACTCACCAAGCATCAACCATGACAAGATCCATATCTTCTATACCCCTCTTCTTCATAGCCTCCCGAAAGGGAGGATAATCTTTCACAACAGCTTCACAGTCAGCATATTCCACTGCATCCTGTGATGGATAAGAGTAAAGATGTAAATCCTTTAAAATAACTACAATATAATCATCTATTAATATCATTAACATATGGTAGTATTACCATGGGAGGTTGAACATCAAGGACAACTTGTGATGCAATGACTTTTCCTCTATGATGTCCACCTCGTGTTGTTGCATGTACCTCAGATAGTTCGACAATCCATACACTTGTCTCATTTGATTTTTGATTATAAACAACAAGTCGAGCTCTCCTTGGAGGAAGTTTGGTAGGAATTACAGCTCCTCCTTTGCTTCTAGGTAACAATGATGGTTGGAAAGGTGGAAAGAAGTATGCATCTGCAAGTGCCACAACGTTTTTATCTGGTTCTGATAGAACCACCTCCACGAATCGCATGCCATCTCTCACCTGAAAAAAAAAAAAAAAAAAAAAGTAGTAATTTTACAATTTACAACTTTCATCACAATTACTTTGATATATACCATTAGTTGTTTAAGACTCTTTGGGTGTATATATATACCTCAGGGGTTGCTCCAGCTGCCCTAACAGTTGCTACAGCTACTTTGATTTCAGCAGCAGATAATGGATCCAAAGGATGACTGGTTTGAGCCCTTGTGAGAACTTGGATTCCTAAAGATTATATCACAATCACAATTAGACAATAAAGAATAAAGAGATCAAGGTTTCCCAATAAGATGTCAATGCAAACATTTCTTGAGCTTTGAGTCAAAATCAAACATTAAAGGAGATAGCCAAACAATAATTCATGATCACTATATACATACACTCTGTAATCCAAAATTGTGGCTAATAAATAATGAATAAAGTCCATGACTATCCTTAAAGTCTCTGATTACTTAATAACTTGCAAAACCTCTAGCATCAAAAGGATTTAATTCTATCTCTGTAAAAATGTGGAATCAATACCATAAATGTTTTTTCATTGATTTGAGAATCAAATTAATTTTGAATATAGGGAGATGACTGTGCAGGTAAGCCCCACCTAACAAAGGTGACAATTAAAAAGAACAGATGTTGACGAATCTCACCAGCAAAGACCAAGATCTGACATCAAAATTGTCTGAATATACACATAGAAGCATATTCCAAATTTTGTACATCCATCATCCAACTCATAAATTTCCAGATATATACATATGTGTATGCATACGTATACGTGTACATTAGATGAATCGGTGAAAAGTACATACGTCCTTACTTACATAACATATAGTAAGTATATCGTTCATATAATTGATAGTTTACACTATTCAGATTATATGTACTCGTACGACGCTAATATACGTAAGGATAAAATTCAGAGATGCAAATACGTACATAGTTACACATACGGCACGCAAAAACTACCTTTCGTGGAAGCATTCGCGGAAGGATCAGAAGGACTGATCACTGAATTCTTGATCGGCAGCGGCTGATCGTCGTTATTCCAATCCTGGACGACGAAGACATCGGCAGCGGCGGAGGCAGAGGCTGAGGCTGGAACAATTTGACGGCGGATTGGAAGGGAATCACCGGAGGAATGCGACGTCTTTTGCGAAGCTGAGGCCATTGTAAGGGGTTAGCAAGCTCACCAAATCCACCGTAGTAGTTGCAGTGCGTACAATCTACTGACATACAGAAGCAATTCTGTCTCCGTATACTTCCGGTACCACACTCTCTTCCCAAGCACCGATCGATTCCCTCTCTTGCCGTTGCTGTTACAGTGTATAGGTATAGAAATCTGTATGTATGGAAATGGGATGTATGTAATATTGTAATGGCAGAAAGAGGAAGAGGGCTTCTGGTTTGTTCTGAATTAAAACAGATTTTACAGGGTGTGCGTGCATATATATATCAATGACAGAAGATTGTCGATTTCACGTGACAAGGTCCTCCCAATTGAGAGTTTGTATTCGTGTACAAATTAAATTACACATGTACCTGATTTGAAACTATATAAATAATAAAGGGTTAATTTTAGCCTAACCAACTCTCCGAATCAAACAAAATAGTCTTAATTTTTTTTTTGTTTAATGGTAGAGGTATAAGGAAAAACCGAAATGAATCGTCAAACCAAACTGAATGATGTTTATACTAATTGGTTTTTGGACATAAAAATTACTCATATAAAATTTTGAAACCACATGGACCAATCGCGTAAGAGTTTCAAAAATTGTCATTACTAAGTCCGTTTAGAGAAATCATATGGACCAATCATATGAGTGTGTTGGATTTATTATTATTCCACTAGTAATAATTTTTAAAGAGTTAGGCTTTGATTATTCATTGTTATGCTTATATATAAATACATTTGTCGGAAATCAATACACTCAAGATATATACAATTTCTAACATGACATTAGACTTGTAATATCTATAATTGGTTATTGACATGTCCTACTCATTGTTTCATCGGTTGCCTTCATTATCCTCATCGGCAGTACTTTGTCAAACAAGGCAAGTCTCTGATCACACCATTCAGCCGCAAAAACCTTACACCTACCTTATTTTCTTCTTTTCTTTATTACTCTCAGTCCATTTTCTCATCTCTTTCGTCTTTTCAATTCTACTAAATCCAAATTTCATTAGGTTTTTACTGTTTCCAATTACAATCGTTTGATTCCCATCACTTGTGGCGAAGAATAGCAAATGCTCGTCATGGGCTATATTTTTCAGATTCGTTGTCGCACCTATATGGTTATCAATCACATTATACCATTGGCAACCCTATTTCCCATTACATCCACTATTACACCCACTGGTGTTGTCACAGTAGCCACCACCAAAGAAATGTGGGAGCCTCTTGATGATATTATCTTATGGTGGATATACAGTACAATTTTAAAGGATCTCATGCATATAATTATGGCTCCGAATCAACAACTCATGACGTCTGGTCCCGCCTCAAGAACATATTCAATGATAATATCATGTTGTTTATCTCGAGAATCAATTCTCGAACATGACTTGACAATTTCTCCATGTATCTTCGTATTTCCAAGAATTAAAAACGATCGTTGATCAACCATATTAGATTGTGAAAATATCAATTAGGGTTTATATGTATTCCATTGTTATAAATAGTACAACCAGTATAAAGTTAATTTATGTAACACCCCCAAACTAGAACAGCAGAAACGTTCGGGGACGGATGACGTCATTTACAATATCATAACAATTGAATAAATCTTATCTTAATCAAAAGTATGATTTATATTTAATAAATCTTCAAGATGTAGATAAAATATGTGTTTAGGAGGTCTATGATGTCAAAAGTATGAGTTTGGTGGAAATCCCACGTCAAAAACCCGTAAAAATGACGAAAAGTGAGAGACTGCCAAAAATCTGGAATGGGAAGCGAGAGGTTCGCTGTTGAGAGGGTTCACATCCTGAGAGGGTTTCGCATCCTGAGAGGGTTTCATATCCTGAGAGGGTTTCATATCTTGAGAGGGTTCCGGACTGAGAGGTGTTCCAGGGTGAGAAGTGTTATTTTTGTTATCAAGGGAGATTTGGGAGAGATTTGAGATATAGAGAGATTTGAGATAGATTTGAGATATAGAGATTTGAGAGAGATTTGAGATATAGAGAGAGATTTGAGATATAGGGAGATATTTAGGAGAGATTTGAGATATAGAGAGAGATTTAGAAGAGATTCGAGATATAGAGAGAAAGATTTGGGAGAGATTGTGACATCCCCATTTTTACGGCCTGAAAAGACCAATTTTTGTTTATGCTTTATAAAAATCAGATTACTTCTTTTAATAAAAATGTTGTGGAATTTGTTCCTAGAGAAACATGATAAATACATTATCAAAGCATTTCCGGAGAAATGTATTTTTATTCATTTTAAAACCTTAGGATGTCATCGTCAATACAGAATCATAAGCATAAACAGAACTTACATTCATTTACACTAGTGATCTACATCTCTTTTAAGTCTCTCAGTGTAAGGTAGCTTTGTATCGATACCTATGATACAAATAAGCTGGAGTGGGTCAGGTTGGGAAACCTAGTGAGTACATAGGGTTTTCAACCCACAATAATATACTTAATTTGTTTCTTCACATAATACATGTCAAACAATTAACCCGATTGCCCATCCCCATTTTCTTCATTTAATATTCCCTAAAGAATTATCTTAAGGGTCATCTCCTATATCGTATTTACCTCTCATCTCTTTACATCACATTTCCTTATATGTATGTTCCTAAGGACTTTTCTTGAGGATCATTGCCTACATCACATAATCAGTAATGATTCCGGGATTACCCTCTCAATAAACGCCTAGTAAGGGTTGGAGTATCATTGCATCAATACGTAGTTACAACATCGCTTGAACTCGTAATTCATAGTAAGGGTTAGAGTATCATCACATGAATATGTAGTTACAACATCGCCTAAACTCGTAATTCATCGCCTACAGGTTATGAGCCTGATGGTGTTTCCACAGGGTTGTCTAGAATAGTCTGTTGTTTCCATCTTTACTCTCGTAGATGACTACATCTCCACATTTTCGGATAAGGTTATGGTATCTTTCATCCTACATCACGAATTCATCATCACCTATCTATCCTCACCTAATTATCATCACCTTCTTATCATCACCTATCTCTCATAATTTTATTTCATTACACACCAACTATTTCATCTACCCATGTTTTATCCTAACATATTTGTAGATATAAAATAAATATACAGTTTGAATCATTTAAAACTAGTATAAAATCGTTCATCCAGCATAGATAGCAAGTATACATATACATAGCACGTAGTTTATAAAATACTTCATATCTATGTGAAAGATGAAAGTAAGTTTGCACTCACTTGATAAGGTGGTGACTTGGCACTCGGACACCACTTTGTTACTGTTAAAACAATTTCCCTCGGACAAAACCTAGTATCATTACCACTAGAGTTTAGTCTAATGTTTGACAAGACTAATTAATAGTCTTGCTATTATTACTATTATATAAGCATGAAAAAATATTTCTCAATCACTATATACAGACAGGGCCAAACATGGAACACCGGGGAGAAGGATCATTTTGGCATATAACACTTCTGAATCCAGAACCCAAGCGGCCCTTTAAACCAAATTCCCTGTACCGCGAGTGGTTAAAAATATATTATAACGACACTAATATAACTCATAATAATAGCCCAAATACTCATTATAAGTTCCTAATGACATTACTATATTGAAACATAAGCTATACTAAAGATAGATTAGGCGTAGCTCACTTACAGCATGTTTTCTCGAAAATCGGGCTTCGCCGGAGCAGCGTTCCTGAGTTGAAAGGCTCTTTTCTCAGGTCTTCAGGAGCCTCGGGGCTTCCTTCGGGTGCTAGGGGGTTTACTTAGGTTTGGGGGGGTTGGGGGCTAGAGAGTTTAGAGAGAGAGAGAGAGGGGGGGAGAGAGAGAGAAGAGGTTAGAATGGTGTGAAGAATGCTAGAACCCGAAACTTCTATTTATAGGATGCCAGGCAGATAGACTCGCCGAGTTGGGTCACTGACTTGCCAATTCAGCGCCATGTTTCATCATCTAATGGCTTTTCTTGGGGAGAACGCAACGACTGTGATCGTGCCACGTCACCCAAACTCGCACAACACCCTCACGAATTAGAGAAATCATAACTCTCTCATACGAGCTCCGTTTTCGACGTTCTTTATATCCATGCGTAGGTAGGATCATAATCTACAAATGTCGTTTAGACTTCGTCGGCTAATTCTCAACCGGTCTTAAACTTAACTATAGGAGGAGATTAGACTGTTGAATGACCGCGAAAAATTCATAATTCCTTCATACGGACTCCGTTTTCATCTGTCTTTTTACCGTTGAGTTCCTATTAATTAGATATTCAACTCTCATTTAGGTCACGTAAGCCAAAAACCATTCGAACAAAAATTCGAGTTTCGAGCCATGCACTGCTAAGCCAAATCTTAGAATATTCATAACTTCCTCATACGAAGTCAGATTTGGGTATTCTTTTTTTTTTTTGTATGCTTTCGGTTTAATGTATACTACAACTTTTTTTTTAGATTACTAAGGCTAAAAACTCCTCTATCGTAAATTCACTATTTATGTCTCCCGGTGTCGTGCCGGTTTTGCCATAAAACTTCGACGGGCCATAACTTCTTTGTTATAACTCGGATTTCGGCGTTCTTTATATGTTCGGAACCCTTATAACATATACTACAACTTGGTTAAGATTACTCCTAAATATTCTTCCATAAAAAACTCATTTTTTGATGTTCTTTGTCTCCAAATTGACTAGCCCGGATCTACGGGCGTTACAACGATTTGAGATATAAAGAGAGATTTAGGAGAGATTTGAGATTTAGTGAGAGATTTGGGAGAGATTCGAGATATAGAGAGAGAATTGGGAGAGATTTTGGAGAGAGAGAGAGAGAGAGATAGAGAGAGAGAGAGAGAGAGAGAGAGATTGTATTTGTAGTTTGTGTTATGGTTTTGCTCCGTAGTGTTAAGATTGTAAACCCCACTACCCTGTGTTATGAATGTTACCTACCCCCAAAGGTTATATAGTTGCATTTATCGAGTTGATACATCACTCACCCTATTTAGGGTTAGATTTCCTGGACATTTGGAACTTCCGAGTGATACATTAACGAATATATATAAATTAACACTCCCCCTCACTTGAAGCATGGGGTTCACAAATGCTTAAATAGTTCTAAAAATCTAGAAATAATTGTGTAGGAATTCCTTTAGTAAATATGTTAGCAAACTGGTGAGCATATGGAACATGTAACACGCAAACCTGTCCAATGGAAATGTATTCCCTAACAAAATGTAAATCTATTTCCACTTGTTTGGTTCTTTGGTGTTGAACCGGGTTAAAAGCTAAGTACATAACACTCACATTGTAACAGAACACAACTATAGAACCAGATACAAGGCTAGAAAATTCAAGAAGAAGATTGTGAAGCTAAGTTGACTCAACAACAACATTGGCTACCCTATGTACCCAACTTCGGCACTATATTAAGACACGCCATGTTGATGTTTTGATGACCATGAGACAATATTATCACCAAGATAAGCACAAAACCTAGAAGTTGATCAATGTGTTTGAGGACAGCCGACTCAGTGAACATCAGAATAAGCAACCAAACGATCGACAGACGACGGGCGAATATAAAGACCATGATCGAGAGTACCATGAAGATAACACAAAATGCGTTTGAGATCTAGGAAGTGAGGTTCATGAGGATCGTACATAAAGAGACCGTTTTCTTGAACTATGTAAGTAATATCTTGATGAGTAAAGGTCAAATATTAGAGAGCCTAAGGAAGACTATGATATAGGTTGGAATCAAACAAAGCAAGTCTCTGATCATACGCTTCATCCGTAAAAAACGTAACATCTACCTTGTTTTGTTCTTTTCATTATTACTCTCAGTCCATTTTCTCATCTCTTTTGCCTTTTCAATGCTACTAAATCCATATTCCATCAGGTTTTTACTGTTTCCAATATACAATCGTTTTATTCCCTTCACTTGTGACGAAGAATAGCTAATGCTCATCATGGGCTATATTTTTTAGATTCGTTGTCGCACCTATATGGTTATTAATCACATTATACCATCGGCAACCCCTATTTCCCATTACATCCACTATTACACCCACTGGTGTTGTCACAGTAGCCACCACCAAAGAAATGTGGGAGCCTCTTCAAGCTATTATCTTGTGGTGGATATATATAGTACAATTTAAATGATATCGTGAATAAAATTATGGCTCCTGAATCTACAACTCATGACGTCCGGTCCCGCCTCAAGAACATATTCAGTTATAATATCATGTTGTTTATCTCGAGAATCAATTCTCGAAAACGACTTGACAATTTCTCCAATGTATCTTTATATTTCCAATTATTAAAAATGATCATTGATCAACCATGTTAGATTGTGAAAATATCAATTACGGTTTATGTGTATTCCATTGTTATAAATATTACAACTGATGAGAATTGTTATCGAGATTTGAGAAAGCAAAGTTTGATTTGAGTGATTGAAGATTTAGAACACGAAGAGTAAATATTAATCAGATATTATATTGATGAAGACTGATTACAACATAAGCAGAAAAGAGATATCTGTTAAGGAAAAAGTCTCTTTCTACTTCTAACCTCAGTCCCTATTTATAGGGAACATGAGTGTACAAAAAATATACTAAGTCTAGACATTTACACTTCGCACAAATGACTTAGTAAAATAACATAAAATGCGAAACTATACAAGACACTATATTCGACTTTTACAATTTTACATCTACATTCTCCCCCTTTGTAAACAGTCGAAGATATTCATCCCATAAGCTTTTGAACAACTGAGTGAATTGTCTTTCGCACTTCTCCATACCAGGAGATCACCTTCTTGAGATCTTTCTTGTCTCCTTCATTGTTCTTCTTACAATTGTTCATACGAACAATAAAGTGCGTATATTGCGAAGAATTATATCTTTCAATATCTGAGACTTTGAACAAGAACTTCTTAGGTTTCCCTTTTGTATCTCTTCTAGAAAACACCATGCCGAACGGTTTCAGGCATATTTCCCCAACAACATATTTCGATAGTGCTGATTGAGATAAAGTTTCTTCCCAAGGAACGTTTACTTCTCTTCCCAACACATTAGCCAGTTCTTCATCTGTAAGGGCAAAACAATCGAAGTAGCTGCCGATGAATGTTTTCACATGTGCGAAGCCTACCTTGAACACTTCAGTCTCAGAGCCTTTGAGATTATTTTCTTCCATATGCTTCAAAATCAGAGCCACTTTAATTAAATCATTGCAGTTCATCAAAGGAAAATCAGCTACCGTGAAGTCATACATACTGCTTGTTGTCTGCTCTGATAACAAAATAACGAAAATTTTGAAGCATATGTTCAAACAATACGTCTTTCTTGATAGTCAGCACCTATTTGATCTTCATTAAAGACCAAACTTCATCTGGATTTTTCCCCAACACAGCATGAAATCTGATTTTCATGTGAGTATAATCATCAGGATTATCAAACTTCTCACTTATCTTGTACTGAGCAGTGATGAATAGCATTTCATTTATTGGAAAATCCAGCTGACAATTGTCTGAATTCGCAATATCATAACTCCTCTTTGGCTTCTTCTCAAATTCGTACATCTCCCTTCCGACAACTTTTGACTCTATTGTTTCGTAAGAGTAAAGCTTCGCAGGATCTCCTTTGTTCATCGTGGGAGGATCACTTTCCATCTGCCTCATAATGCTTTGTACTTGCCTCATTCTTTCCAACTCTGCTTCAGCGTCAGCTTTCTTCTCCCCCTTTGATTTTTCATATAAAATCCCTTTTCCTTTTCCCACCGTATCTGTTTGAGGTTTTGAACTTGAACCTCCTTCTTTTTCTCCAATAACGATTCCTTTGGCAATCGTTTTCATGGTTACTGTGGTTGAGGAAATTGGCGTCGTAATTATTGGAAGAGTAGTTATAAGTTGAGTAGATATAACTTTCCCAATTGTCTTCGCATCTTCTTCTTTACTTAAGCTTTTCTCCCCCCCTTGCACCCCTGTGAAAGCAGGTGGGGCACTCCTTGGTAGTAAAGAAGTAAAATTTGCGAGTGGAGCAAGAACTTTCTGAATTGCTTGTTCTAAAGTATTAATCTTTAGAGACAAGAACTCAGGAGTGAGAATTTGTGTAGTTGAAGATTACGAAACCACCATCTTAAGCTCAGACACCAACTTGGTTAGCTGATCAAGCTTTTCCTTTGTTTCTTCATTATTGGCTTTAGAATTAGGAACATCAACAAACTTTTGTACTCTTGAAGAAACCGCCGCAATCTGGTTTTGAACTTCAGCATTTTGAGCATGAATATCCTGAAGCTCCTTCGCAAGTTCAGATTTCAACTCTTGAAGCTTAAAGTTGACATCTTCTCGAACTTTCTTCACATCTTGTACAAAAAGAACATGACGTTCTTTTGCAACAGCTTTCAAATCCTTGACCGCTGAAGAAAAATTGCTCCCTTGTGCTTGAATGCGAAGCTCATTATTCTTGTCGGATTGATCAACCTTCTCCATAATACGCTTCTCAGCCTCTTTGATCATTACATCAACCTCCATAGCTGAAATAGAAGACATCCTGCCAGAATCAGCTTGCGACTGAATAATAGCATTCAATTTCTGATTTAGGATTTTAAATTGTTTTCCTGTCATAAGCATATGATCAGGAATATCCTCCTCCTCTGAATCAAAATGAATATCTTCAATGATCCCTCCAAAGGCACCTCCTTCATCTTCATTATCAGATAAAGGTTGCGAAGGTTGAGGATTTTCGGGTGATTGAGATGGAAAAAGGGTTGTAAATGGGTTTTGAAGAGCATGATCAAAAATTGATGAGGTGGTGGATAAAGTGGTAACTGGGATTGAAACAACTAGTAATGAAATAGGTAAGGAGATTGGGATTGTGGTTGCAACACTCAGGATAGGTGCCCCCGTATCAGATACGTTGACAACCGTATCAGAAATAGGCACCTCCTCAGAAACTGATTTGGTAGGGACTATTTCGAGTGGTTTGGTGAGTGGTAAGGTGGTAAGGCGGTTCGGTAATGAAACATTTACCGTAGATGTCACTGGTGGAGTTTCAGGTACAATTTCTTAATCAGATGATTCATTGCGAATCACCATCTTCCTTCTTTTGACAAGAGTACGTTGCATGTTTTTGGCAACATCTTCAGCTCTTTGTCTTTTCTTGCCTGGAGAAACCGGAGCTGGAATACTGCGAATAGTAACGCCTTTACTACTCACCTCAGCCTTACGAATTTTCTTCAATACCCCAGACTTGGAAGGTATTACTTCTTTCTTTGATTTCGATGAAGTTTCTTCAATATGAATATCTTCATCTTGAATTTGTTGTGAAGATGAACCCTTCGCATCCTTCTTGATGAGTTTCTTCTTCTTTGACGGAGCAGCAACATCCAATAATACTCCAGTTTGCTCTGATTGATCAACAGTTCGCAAATATCTCACCAAGACTTTATGAGTTTGAGATACCTTGCGAAGCATCGCATCTAGAATGCAAGCCACATGAGTAAAGATTGCTTCATCATCTTCTATTGTTTTTGGAAACTGATATAAAGTTAATTTACATACAGGACTCTCAACTATACAAAGAATATAAAAGCCTACGCTAAACGAATATATATATATATATATATATATATATATATATATATATATATATAAATTAACACTCCCCCTCGGTTGAAGCATGGGATTCACAAATGCTTAAATAGTTCTGAAAATCTAGAAATAATTGTGTAGGAATTCCTTTAGTAAATCTGTCAGCAAACTGGTGAACATATGGAACATGTAACACGCAAACCTATCCAATGGCAATGTATTCCCTAACAAAATGTAATCTATTTCCACATGGTTGGTTCTTTGGTGCTGAACCGGGTTAGAAACTAAGTACATAACACTCACATTGTCACAAAACACAACTATAGATTGAGATATAAGGCAAGACAATTCAAGAAAAAGATTGTAAAGCTAAGCGGACTCAGCAATAACATTGGCTACCATATGTACCCAACTTCGGCACTTGACTAAGACACGACATGATGACGGTTTGAGGACCATGAACAATATTATCACCAAGATAAACAAAAAACCTAGAAGTTGATCGGCGTGTTTGAGGACAGACAACTCAGTCACATCAGAATAAGCAACCAAAGGATCGACAGACGACGGGTGAACATAAAGACCATGATCGAGGGTACCATGAAGATAACGCAAAATGCGTTTGAGAGTTAGGAAGTGAGGTTCATGAGGATCGTGCATAAAGAGACAGTTTTGTTGAACTATGTAAGTAATATCTAGATGAGTAAAGGTCAATATTAAAGAGCCTCAGCAAGACTATGATATAGGCTGGGATTAGTAACTAGTTTCCCATAAGGGGAGATCTTGGGTTTGGTGTACGTTGAAGTGTTACAAGGATTGCAGGAGGGTCATATCAGCATGTGATAGAATATCCTTGGCAAAGGCTATTTGAGAAAAAAAATATCCTCTTCTTGGCCCTCATACTTCCTCACAAAACAGGTCCCTCGACCCAAGAATTTTTTTTGCAACACTCTATGAATTTTTTTAGTGGTAATGCAGTTCTGAATCACACTTTGTCGCAACCCACTGACATCACTTTCATTTTCAAGGAATGTCTCTTCAACCGCCATCAGACAACCATTTTTACATGGATACAAGTGCAAGTTCCCACATGTTGTTCAACCAAGCTAACTTTTTTTCCTTACACCTGTACTTCTAAGTCAATAATTGTTGGAAATGGTGCAATTATTCTGATTACTCACATTGGTCACTCATTTCTTCCTCGCTTTAATAATTCTTTAATTCTTAATAATGTTCTTGTATCTGCTCATATAGTCAAAAACTTAGTAGTCGTTCGTAGATGTACTACTGATAACTCTATGTACATTTCTTTTTATCCATTTGGTTTCTCTGTAAAAGATTTTAATTCAGGTAAGATGCTTCAAATATGTGACATCCTTATTTTTCAAAACCGAATAAAACTTTTCTTTATGCCTTCAAAACCATGTTGTCTTTGTTTGCAAAAAGTCATATTTAATAAAACATTTTGAGTAACAGACATTGTTTCAAAATATCATAGACACTAAGGATGTCATAATCAATACACAACATAGGTTATAACGTAAAGACATATCGGTCCTGAATATTGTTACAAGTTTGTCTCTTTACTCACTCGGCATCCTATTCAAGTTCCAATAGCATAGGTATCACTACCTGTGAGGCATATAATTTGAGTGGGTCTAGTTTAGAAACCTGGTGAGACACATAGGGTTTTTAATCCCACGATATTATCATGACAATAACTTATATATAATAATCCTACAAAACCAACTATTACAAAACAATATAGAGATACAATCCAATGGAGATATCTATAAGACAATATAGCCTTAGCTACTCATCCCGTCGATTCTCACATACTGATCCTATAACATTGATCCGATGGGATCTATCCTAATAGATCATTGTAAGCAAGGAGTACACTATAATGCTTTAGTCAATCCATAGGAGTTAAAAGTCAATAACGACAACCATGAGGGGGATAGAGTACAAAACACTTACGGGAATGAATACCCAACAATGTTCCACAATATGTTTGTGGTATATAAATCCACACTAAGAATTTAATCCACAAGACCATTTAGAATAATCAAGTGTTCCGATATTACTCTGGTAGATGACCCCGACATAACCACTTGTTTCCGGATATAGACCCACCGTTTTTGGTCGTTCAGAAAGAGGAGGAATACTAATATTGTACCCCGACACGTAATAGTGCCACAAAATAGAGCTATACTTTCTGTTTCAATCTCACTCACACACACCTAATATAAGACTACTAGCTTATTTAACGTACTTTTTAACTAATCATTCTTTACAACCCTTACTTTATAACCAGACAAGACTACGATACATCTAATCAGCTTCCACTACAATTTTCATGTTCATGCAATACTATCATAATATAGGGTATACATTTAACACATAATACGAATTGTAAGAATTCCTTATAAATTTAATCTTGTAAGTAACAAATACTTTTATTAAGATTATGTTCATGAAAATAACCACACACTCACTATACAAGTCATGTAGTATTATTAAATATACACTCAACATACCATATCATATCATCATATCATATCATATCATATCATATCATATAATATCATATCATATAATATCATATCATACTATATTATAAAGGAAGCATTTTTTTTTCTTTCACCACATTCATTTGAAACTCTCATGCATTTTTCCTTTCACCACATTCATTTGAAACTCCCATGACTTTTCAATTTCTTTCTAATAATAATTATAAGTTGGTTAATAAGGTTAAATAAATATCAAACCTAAAGTGTAATCATATATAAACTAAATTTCAATATTAAAATAATATCTTTACTTCTACTTATGAAGTTATGTTTTTTAACTTTTAACATATTATACTTAATTTATTAGTTTTAATATATTGTTGGATGTAAGCCATTATCATTTTAAAGATACAATTTTGGAACAAATTGTATAAAATACTTAAATTATTTATTTAAATATAACATTACAACGTAAACTTAAATAAAAAATTTAGTTTAACTTAAACAATCCAAAAAATATTTTGTAAATAGTTAAAAGTGATAAATTGTAGTGTCTTTCTAATAATGATCATAAGTTGGTTAATAAAGTTAAATAAATATCAAACCTAAAGTGTAATCATAAATAAACAAAATTTCAATTTTAAAATAATATACTTACTTCTACTTATAAAGTTATGTTTTTAACTTTTAACATATTATACTTAATTTATTAGATTTAAAATGTTGTTGTATGTAAACCATTATCAGTTTAAAGCTACAATTTTTGAACAGTTTGAACAAAATACTTAAATTGTTAATTTAAATATAACATTACAGTGTCAACTTAAATATAAATTTCAGTTCCACTTAAAAACCAAAAAATACTTTGTAAATAGTTAAAAGTGATAAATTGTATTCATTGATGCAAAAAAACTGAATTGTAATCTCAATTAACTAAAATATTTCCTAAAGATATTTTTATAATCGTTAAAAGTTTTCAAATAAGTAGCTTAAAATAACTTACAATAACAACAGTTAAAAATAACTCTATATAAATGATTATATTACCTTTAAAATCAAAAAATAATGTTTGATGTTTTAAATAATTGTAATGATAGAAATTAAAACATTAAGCAAATAAATTTTAAAAATTTGTGTAACAATAACAACAACTATAAATAAAATTAAACTATATATCATATTTAATTTTATTCATGTGTAACTCGCGGGTAGAAGTCATTCACACGATTGAGATGCAATTATAATAGATGTATATATTTTCATGTAATTCAAAATAATCAATATATTATATCAATTTAGTATACGAATTATTATATCAAATTTAACAACAACATTATTGTTATATTAAAAAACATATATTTGTAAAGATTTCAACTATATAGGTATTTTTACGCTACGCGCAGACATTCGCATAGTATATTCCAAATAATATGCATTTAGTATCAATACACTTATAAGTATTTAATAGATATTTAATACTTTTAAATAACAAATGCTTTTATTAGCATCATGCTCATGAAAGTAACTATGTATTCATCTGATTAAAGGTAGAAGATTTGTGGTTAGGTTAGTTCCATGCCTAACACTTTGTATTTCCCTTTTAAATGAACAAATAAAAATATTACTAAGTCTTAACATTTGTTTGTATTTATATTATTCAATATTGTATTAACTATTTCCCAGATTCTCATTAATCCTATAGAATACCAAGTTCTATCAAATAAGGAATGACCATGTAACATAATATTGGAGGTAGGATCTTTTTGATATAGAAATATATTGTTTGGAAAATCCACTTTAAACATCTCATTAAGATCTTGCCTAGCCATCACGTCCGTAAGTAGATCAATCAGTATTATAACTGGAATTACTAAAAAATCTTATTTATAAGTTCATAAAAATGATAATTAACATAAATATAACTTACACTTAAAAAGTATAGTAAGTGCGACTCACCTTACAAGATCATCTAGCAAAAAACTTGGAAATTCCGTGAACGTAACTTCAACGTCGATTCCTTCTTTTAGAATGATTCTCTTACGCTCCAACGCTTCGTTAAATGATTTTAAAAGAACAAAGAAATCAAGCCACAAGGGACTAAAATGTAACGACCCAATTTTTACGTCCAAAAATTTCGTTTTAAAACATTACTTTAGAAAACATTAATAATTAAAAACATTGTTTGATCAAACCACAACACAACGTGAACCATGTTAAAAGTGAAATCATACAACCAATTGAAATATCAGAGTATAAATCCCAGAGAAATCTCGTAAATGCGGAAACCAGTGTGTGTGCATGATGTGCCGCTACCGCGCCGGCTCCTTCCCCTTTGATGAAGAAGTACCTTAAACCAAAACTATAAACTGTAAGCACAAAGCTTAGTGAGTTCCCCCATCGTACCACATACCATACAAACACATAACATACATACTGCCAGGCTATTCTGGGGTGCCTGACTACCCGCTACGGCCATTCTGGGGTGCCGACTACCCGTGTCAAGCCATTCTGGGGCGCTGACTACCCGTGTCAAGCCATTCTGGGGCGCTGACTACCCGTGTCAAGCCATTCTAGGGTGCTGACTACCCATCGGTCCTAACAACCGCTCCTCAGGGACTAGTCCCCTCTTACTACCTCTATCGCATATAACATAACAAGCCAGCATGCAAACATATCATCACGTACTGTCAGACATTTCTGGGGTGACTAAACTACCCTTCGGTCCTATCAACCGATCTCTACTTCTATCTCATATAACATACCATGCTAGAATATAACGTATCAGGTAGTAGCAAACCTAGATGATATCACAAAGACAATCATCTAACATACGAATCCTACTGGTGGGTCGGCATTGTAGCCGTAGACCCACCGCTACTGGAAGGTAACTCACCTCGAAGTAGCTGCTGATCTGATCGGGAACTGACTGTCTACTGTTGCTTCTGCTGCTCCGGAAATCCTCCGGCTGCAAATCCCACAACATACACAATCAAACACTGCTAATTGTCCTTTGGGTAAAATGACCATTTTACCCCTGATCATGCCCTAGGACAAAGTTAGAGTCAACTTTCAGTTGACCCGACTCGCCAAGTTGGCTCTCCAACTCGCCGAGTCCCTACCCAGACGATTGTCCTGAATCCCGTTTCCACTCGTTGAGTTAGGCGATGACTCAACGAGTTCTCCTTCTAAACTGATATTCAAGTCCTTCATCCTACTCGTCGAGTTGTATGAACAACTCGTCGAGTTCATCTTCATCGATGAACACTTTATGCTGAGACTCGCCGATTTGTATGAACAACTCGCCGAGTCTGTTCTTGATCTAAGGAGATTGCCTTGAACTCGCCGAGTCAGGGCATTGACTCGCCGAGTTCCTCCATGGATGAGTTCAGCTTCCAACTCACTGAGTCACACCCCGTGACTCACTGCTCACACTCGACTCTACAAAAAGGGGACAACTCGAAGACTTGCGAGCAGACTCGCCGAGTCAGATGAACGACTCGCCGAGTCGTTACCATGAAATTTCTATATGGTCAATTCTGCTTGAATCCAGCTCATGCCATACATAGATCCGTGATCATGGGGCTTGATTATCACGTAAAGTTTCCAACTTTACGTGTAAATAGAAAACCATGAGGGTTTTAAGGTCCAAAATGCACCAAAAGGGGTAGATCTAGGGCTTTCATGCAATATGGTTCCAAAAAGATAGTAGATCTGAGCTCCTGGAGCTCAACCACGCCTAGATCTAAAGGTCAATCAGCTTATTACACACCCTCAAACATACACAAGCTTGGAAATGGTTCAAAGAGGACTTTAATGGAGCTATAAGGGACAATAAGCTTACAAACAGAGGGGAAATGAGTTATACCTCAGGGGAAATGTTGGAATGACACAGATATGCTTGGCCTCCTTCTCCTCTTCTTGATTCACTCTTCTTTCTCCTCAAAAACTTCAAGGACACCACAAAAACACTTCAAACTCACAAGGAAACAAGGCTAGAGAGAGATATAGAGCTCTAAGGGTGAATGGGGGCGAGATTGGGGCGGAATGAGAGTTTAAATAGGGTGCAAACCCCTGAAACTTAGGGTTTCATCCAACAGCGGTGACTCATCGAGTCCGGAATATGGACTCGCCGAGTCACCAACTTAAACGTGTCTCGGGTCCCGTATCTACTCGGCGAGTCGGACCTATGACTCGCCGAGTCCAAGGCTAAAAAGAAGAGAATACTCGAATAAGATTTACATATCAGGAACCAGGTGCTACATAAAACCTCGTGGGTTGAGGGAGAAGTTCGATCAAAAATTGGCAAGGAATGAATGAGGGGTCGATTTCTATTTATAGGAAGATTTTTTTGAAAAGAGTGACATGCCCTACGTGGCTGTTTCCTATGGTGACATGTCACTCGAACGTTGATGCAGGGTAGAGGCTTCTCCAAATGCCATGTGGTAGCTTCTAGTGCTTCCACGTCACTTTGTGGCTTTTGGTCTCTCTAGTTGCCACGTCACCTCTGGCAGGTATATCCATAATTTCCGATAAATCGTAACTTTCGCATATGAGCCCCGTTTTCGATGTTTTTCTTATATCCACGGTTTTGTAATTTTGCGTACTACAACTTTCATAAAGAGTACTTTGGCTAAAAAGTAATCTATCTTCACTTTGATATTTTATAAAGAATATATAATGAAAGATTTTGTGAAATTCATAACTTATTCATATGAGTACCGTTCTCGACGTTCTTTATATCTATGGTTTCGTAATCTCGTGTACATCAACGTTCATTTACATTACTTTGGCTAAAAAGTAATATATTTTTGTTTCATATTTTAGAGTAAATATTGATGCAATGCGTCCCAATACATTACTTTGAAAAATCATAACTTCTTCAAATGACATCAGTTTTTGGCATTTTTTATACTCACGAGTTCGTATTCATGACTAATACAACTTTCATGTTGACTATTTCATTCCTTTATAAAACAAACATTCAGATATTATTTATTTACAAATAATAGCTATATAACACATATCACTTATGAAGAATCTTTATTCATTTGTTTATAAAAGATTTTACATTATTTAACTAACATAACTAAAGATTCTTCTATCAAAGGCTTAATGAAAAACATGGGTGTCATGTAACATACCTATTTTTCAAAACAAAAAAAAAACTTTTCTTTATGCTTTGAAATCATAGTATTTTTGTTTGCGGAGAATCCTAGTATAATAAAACATTTTGTGGAAACTGTTTCGTTTTATTAAAATATCATTGAGTAAAGATGTTGTTTCAAAAAAAACTCTAAGGATGTCATAATCAATACATAACATTGTTATAGCATAAAGACCGAATGGTCCTTAAAACTATTGCAGGTTGTCTCTTAATCATTCGACATCCTAATCAAATTATAGCAGCTTTTGCCCTATTTCTTGTGATGCATATAATTTGAGTGGGTCAGGTTGAAAAACCTAGTGAGACACGTAGGGTTTTCAAACCCACAATATATTATGATAATAATTTTATAATTATCAAAACTGTAAAATCAGTTGTTACCATACAATATATATATATATATATATATATATATATATATATATATATATATATATATATATATATATATTCCATAACTTAGTGATATTGCCATATTTATACATAGTTTTAGGCAATATTGATCTACATTTTATTTAATATTTTGGTTGTTTGCATAGAATTATGGTACTTATAAGGATAAATTGTTAAGTGCAGCCAAATAGAAGTATTTTCGAAGAAAGGGACCAGAAGTGACAATACTTGGAACTTTGGGGGCTTGAAGAAAAGAAGAACGAAAAAACATCCAAAAGACGTATTCACGACGTGAATAGTTCATGGTACACGACGTGAGTAGAGAGTTTTAGAAGATATGTATACGGGTGGAAGAGTCCTTGCCGAACACGGTTATCTCATGTTCACGACGTGAATCCTTATGGTTCATGACGTGAACTCGGAAAAATCAGAAAATATAAATTCCCTTGCCCATTACGATTTGAAAGACTTTTGGTTGACTTAGAAGGGTTCCTAGAGACGAAATTCAGAGGAAGAGAAGGGCTGGAAGTTGATTTTGACACCAAGGAAGAAGAAGTTCATAAATTGGTTTATAGATTGGTACAATTAAACATGTCTTTGATTACAGTTTTTGTTTGTTTAGTTGTTAGCATGTCCAACTAAATCTAGCTGCTTCTGTAAGCTAGATGAAGCTGGAAATCATGGTTTTAATGCATTAGATTTGGCTTTACTTGTTGGTAATATGCTTGTGTTGATTGATTTTACCTAGCATGCTTAAATTAAATATTTGATTGCTTTAAATTCTTGTTCTATGTAGTTAGTGAACACAAATCTGCATGAATTTGAATACCTAATAATCTGGTGAACACTAGTTTATTAGAGCTAAGATCAAACCAATCTTAGATAAGTGTTTGAATCATTGAATTAAGTTGTGCTAGAGAACTCATATTATGAGTGTAATTGTGTTTTGATTAATCAATCTTACATGGCTCCAATCTTATTTAATCATTGATTATGTGTTAACTATTATATGACCATACATAGATTTACATGAATTGATTAACAATTAATAGATTTAGAACTAAATTGCTAATACTTCATTAATTGGTAACCAACAGTAATAGCCATAGCTAATGTATAACCATTGAGTGAAAGCGGATTCGAACTAACAGAAGTGTTTTGTTTATTGATTAAGTTTGTGTTAAAGAATTAAGTTCATCTAAACTTGCAAAATTTGATAAAAACCCTTCCTTTGTTAGTAATTAGGTTAATTTAGTAGTAGCTAAATTAATTAGTCAACACCGTTCCCTGTGATCGACACCCAACTTACCCAACTATTCTATAATTCGACTAGGTACACTGCGTAGGTGTATTTTAGTTAGTTAAGTTAGTAAGGTTATAAATTATAAAATTAGTGGGAACTTTTGTGCACATCAAGTTTTTGGCGCCGTTGCCGGGGAACGACTTAGTTAATTATTAGTTTGTTTGATTTAAATTAATCGATCCTTTTTGTAGGTTAAAACCTGCAAGAAGTTACTTTTCAGTTTTAATTTTTTCTTTCTGCATTACAGGACTCACGACGTAAATCTTAAAGATTCACGACGTGAGAACTGAAGTCCTTAGTTTTGTTTATTTCAGTTCGTTTTTCTTAGTTCAATTTTATGTTTTATCTTTTTGTCTTATTTCAGGAGTTCATGATCAGAGGTTCTAACACACCTTTGGTACCACCACTTGAAGATCCCGAGTCTGCAATTCACAAAAAGAAGGATAAGAGCGTGAAAGAAGATCAAACACCAAAGAAGACACCTTTACAAGAATTCAAATCAGTGTTCTCAAAGAAGTCAGGGAAGAAAACAGAGGAGTCAAGTTCATCTTCAAAGAACAAGAGCAAGCTTGAACACTTAGATTAAATACCCGTCCAAGCCGAGTCCGAATACGATACTGAGCCTGAATTTGAATTACATACAAGTGAACCCGAGAACGAGCCGGAGAATGAAATGGCGAACATTGATGAGATGGCCATGGGGGACTACAAGAAGCGCATTCAAGATGATGTGGGGTCAGGTTTAGTACATCCTACGATTCCTGCCAATGCCACATTCGAGTTAAATGGACATATCCTTACTGCACTTAAGGATATCCCATTCTACGGGGAGGATCACGAGGATGCTTTCAAACATTTAGATGAGGTGAACGATATTGCGGATTATTTTAATACTCCCAATATCCCAAGGGAGACAGCTTTGCTAAGGATGCTACCAGTCACTTTCAAGGGAGCAGCAAAAGACTAGTTAAAGGCACTTCCATTTAGTACAATCACCACATGGGCCCAATTGCGTGAGAGATTTCTAGATCAATTTTGCCCACCCTCCAAAATCTCTAAACTCAAGAAGGCAATTGCCAACTTTGAGAAAAATCTTGGGGAGTCATTATACGAGACATGGGAATGCTACAAGGGGTTGTTAAGGAATTTTCCTCAACATGACCTCAATATTCAGCAAGAGATGTAGATATTTTATGATGGGGTGAATATCATGACTAGACAACTCCTTGATTCGCAAGGACCACTAACGAAGAAGAACCCAAATCAGGCCAAGGAGCTGATTGAAGAGTTTTCAAGGCACTCTCGTGAGTATCACAACCCAGGGCGTGATGGAATAAAAGACAGTGGAGGTATACAAATTGAAGAGATGGCTGCCGTGATGGCAATGCTTAGCACTATAGATAGGAGATTAACTCAAATGGATCAATCAATTCATGCAATTCGAGTTGGTTGTAAGAGATGTAGTGGGCCACACTTGACAAAAGATTGCAATATGGATGAATATGGAAACAAGAAGGCTCAAGTTTGCTACTCAAGTGGGGACAAGTATGATGAAGACTGGAGGAAACCAAAGAAAGAGTGGCTACCTTACGATGAATACAAGAAGAAAAAAGAAGAGAAATATAGGGAAACTGGCAGACAGTTCTACCAAAGAGAGCAACCACTAGCTGAGAAGAAATCAGAATTAGAGACCATGTTGATGAAATTTATGGAAGCTTCAGAAAAAAGGCATGATGCTACTGACACTGCAATGGAAGAACAAAGAACTATAATGAAGAATCATCATGCAATGATGATAGATCAACAAGCATTAATAAAGAATCAGCAAGCCTCCATCAATAACCTTGAAGTACAACTTAATCAACTTACCACTTTGGTTAATGAGAAGATGTTCCCGAACAATCCTGAAAAGAAGATCCAATCTCACGTAATGGCCATAGATATTGAAGAAGAGCGATTTCTGAGTTCCTAGAAGCCTTAGAAGTGGAGCCACAGCAGCCCGATCCAAAGCCAAAGAAGCCGAAGCTCGAAATTGAAGAATCTGCTGGAATACCCAGTTCACGTCGTGAGCCTGCTATGCTCACGTTGTGGGCTCGGTCTGAACAGAAGAAATTCGTATCTGTTCCAGCTTATAAACCACCTTTTCCCTTCCCTTCTAGAGCTAATCTCAGTCCACTGGAGAGAGATCATCTGAAGTTTATCAAGCAATTGAAGGGTATTCCTATCAATACTCCTTTTATTGATTCACTTGCAAAAGTTCCAGAATATGCTAAGTTCCTACAAGACTTGTTAGACACTCGTCAGCAATTAAAGAAGAATTCTATGGTGATTCTAAGTGAACAATGCTCAAAAGCTGTGTTGGGAGAGATACCTAAGAAGATGGGGGATCCTGGATGACTCACTCTCCCATGTGAGTTTGGGAATAATATGAATGTTTATGCTTTAGCCGATTATGGGGCTAGCATAAATTTGATGCCTTATTCATTTTATCAAAAATTAAATATTCAGAAGATGAAGGCTACAAAGATAACTATTCACATGGCGAACCGTTCAGTGACACAGCCCCGGGGTATTGTAGAAGATATTCTCGTGCAAATTGGGAAATTCGTTTTTCCAATAGACTTTATGGTTCTGGATATGAAAGAGGATCCCAATGTACCAATTATTCTTGGTTGCCCGTTACTTAACACTGCTGGAGATCTGGTTGATATACCGAGTCCAAGCTCACCTTGAGAGTTTGGGATGAGAAGGGAATTTTTGGAGTAGAAGATGGTTTCCAAGGGAGTCATGCTCAAGAAGAGGTTTTCAACATCGATGAAGAGAATGAACTTGAAGAATTAGAGAAGCTCATGGAAGAAGAAATCAAAACAATTCAAAAAGTTAAAAGAACAAAACCGAGAGCATCTGTTCCATTTTTAGTTGAAGCCATTGCCTACACGAATCCAACTTCTTGGGTAAGCAAGGAAGATGATGACATGTCGAGTGACGAAGAGGAGGTTACTTCAAAAGTAACAAGTCCAATGGTGAAAGAAGAGAAGGAGACTATGGAGCTTAAAGATGATGAAAAATTGAGGATTCAAGGGATCAAACGCAAGCTCGATGGAGACGAAGGTAAAGCTAAAAAGGGAAATTCTAAAAAGGCGTATATTCGTCGAGTGCAAGCTTACAAAAGGCTTTTCAAGGAGCAAAAGATCCTAGTTGTGGACTCTTCAGATTATTCAACATAGGAGGCACGGAGTCCAGCTTAAGACTCCTAAAAAAGAAGCGCTTCTCGGGAGGCAACCCGAGTTTGGTTTGCGTTTTCTTTCTTTTTCTTTTTAGTTTTTAGCATATTTTTAGTTCTTAGGAAGTCGATCATGTCATCCGAATTATTATCTGCATAATAAATTACCAAGTAAGGAGTCATTAAAATCAAGTGGCAAAACTTATTGAATATCTTACAGAATTAAATTTGGAGAAATTAATAAATTTCATGATCAGACATATTTCACGACGTGAACCGTACGAACTCACCACATGAATTCGGATGAAATGCGGGCATGATTATTTTATAGGTTAACCATTTTTTTAAGCCTGCCCACTTTCAGAAATGACCCAATATATGCCTTAGCCCACTTCCTACTTAAATGGCCCAATTTTAGAGTCCAGACAGAACTCACGACGTGAACCGTTACGGATTCACGACGTGAGTAGTAACTTACTCGGGACCACAAATTAAAGGATAAAGAATCAGTTTGACCTTCCACTTTGTTTATTCCTCACGAAGTGAAAGAGGAAACTGGTCCCCTCCGTTCGATATTGGCCGACAACCATTATATTTTCCTTTTTGCTTACGTAATACTTCAATCTAAGGTAATGATTCTTAATTACTAAGTTTAATTCTTCTCTAATAGTTGAACTTAGGTTTAGGGTTTGTTAGTTAGATAAAATGTAGAAAATATGCCTTAAAATTCATGAATTAGCCTTGGAATGTAGATGATATATGGTCGAAAGTAACATAGGAGTAAACCCCAAGCATTGTATTGGCCGATTTGTACAAGAACTGAACAGAATGTGACATCAAAAACGACCTCATGACATGAATACTTAGGAATTCACAACGTGAATTATGGGCTGAACAGTTTTATGTTTCTTTTATTTCTAATCTTGTGGGGTGTTTCTTTTGGCTGTGTTTGCTGTTTGTTTTTGCAGAAATGGGTCCTAGAAGGGAGGCACCTCTTGGAGTTGCGGGTTTACACCCATTCTACAATTTTCCCACAACGATGTCCTGAGAAGTCTTGACCCGATGGACTAACCGGCTGGGGTGGATGTACAACTCGGAGTTTGCTATTGCCCCCACTATTCAGTGGTCATGATTGAGGGAGGTTGGACTTGTGGATCGGATGTCTCAGTATCTTACTAAGTTGTTTTTGGGGAATGGATTTTTGTTCACATGCAAAGGGTGGTACAATTTGTTTGCAATCCAGGAAAGGGTATACAAAGAGTTATGCGTGGAATTCTTTTCAACTGTGACATTCCATGAGAATGTCCAAGATCCTACTTTCCCGCAAGGGTTGGTTTTTCGTTTAGGAGGGGAATATAGGGAATGCAGTTTGGTGGAGTTTTCACGAAGAATGGGGTTGTACGAGGCTCATGAGACCATGACTCATGAGTTTGTTTTGTTTTTTAGGGAGGCCACACGTGGTTATGAGAATGGGGTCTCAGGTCCGGAATTTTGGAGCAATATTGCGTCTGGTGTGTTCAATTCCGGTGTATCTCCTGGAAGCAGCATCAAATCACCAATACATCGCCTTATCCATCGCCTTATCACATTTTCTATTCACCATAAATGCCATGGTGATAAGGTTACTAAAGTCAATTTGTTTTTTTTGTGGTGCATTTTACAGCCAGGCGTGTGCTGTAACATTCCGTATTTCTTGGCCTGCTACTTGGCGGAGTATGCAACGAGTTCCCGTCCCGGGAGCCCAATTTGTGGAGGTCACTTTGTTACACGTTTGGCCCGGTCTTATGGCCTCATTGTTCCCGTCATCACTCGTTCTTTGACATGCATGGAGGGGAACGAGTTTACTATGGGGTATTTAGAGACGATGAAGGTGGTAAAGAATTATGGAACACATTGGGGGATTCTTGATGATAATGATGATGGTGATGAGCAGCCTGACACACAACCATAACAACAACCACAGCCACAACCTAGGAGAAGAAACGTGAGAGGAAGAGGAGAGAGAGGACAACCAATGCAGCAAAATGCACAATTTGGAGGAGCACCTTTTGGGGGTGATATGACTGGGTATTTTGACTAGTTATCATTGAGCGTTAACTGAATTGGGGGTACCGTGGAGAATGTGGTTCGACACCTTGGGGTGGAGCAGCCGCCTCATTTGGGGTCACTACTAGAAAAAAGGCCTTTTACGACGCTCATTGCGCGTCGTAAAAGGCTCAGACGACGCGCAAATGCGCGTCAAGGAAGGCCCTGTCATAAAGAGAGACGACGCGCTTTTGCGCGTCGTCTATAGATGACGCGCATTTACGACGCTCATTTACGACGCGCAATTACGACGCGCATTTACGACACGCAATGCGTATCAAGGAAGGCCCTGTCATAAAGGAAGACGACACGCATTCATGTGTCGTAACCTTACGACGCGCGTGTTAATGACACACAACATCCATTAATAGCAGCAAATCAGGAAGCACAATGGTTCAATCCCATTCAAGTTTCTTTGGACCTATCAGCAAGATAAGAATACAAAATTCTTGTCATGATGGAAAGATTAAAAGCTAGTAAGATTTAAATCTTTGCATAATGGAAGAAAATGATGGGGGAAGAGCAGGAGCAGGAGAAGGAGCCACAGATAATACTAGCCCAAATAGGTTGATCATATGTTTGATGATCCTTTCTGTTTCACCTACAATAAAAAAAAAACAATTTATAGACCCACATTTCACTTTGTTTCTCATAAAGTGGTAAAAAATTTTAGAAGAAAAAAGATATCGGGAGTGGAAATAAGATTTGGACTTCCAACCATTGATCTAAGCCACATGATTTTACTCTTACCCTCTTTTCCTCCACTATAATTACAACGAACTGCATATAAGTTTGTATGGAAAGCTTTCCCTTCAATTTCTAGCTTCTCTATTTTAGGAATTCCTGAAAAAAAATCCAAGAAACCTGTTTATATATTAATTGAAATTACAAAGTAACAAAAATGATAGATAAGAAGAGAAATAAGGTCAAGTCTAGAAGACAAGACCAGGGGAAACAGGGCAGTTTCAGATATGCAGTTTCACTCGATCTTCCAAATGTATCTGTTACAATGAATTCACATTTGAAGAAATTACCAATGTTATCAAATCACAGCGTATATGGGCAAGAACATTATGATTGTAATGGCTTAAAGGATTTGTTCTCTTCTGAACAAATGTACCTATCTTTTTTATTTTTTAATACGGTATGATAAAATAAGTATTTAATATTTGAAAATATGAAACAAAGTAAGTTTTATAATGTAGAAGGATTAAAATCCTTACCAGTAACCGCAAGCATCTCAATTCTTGTAATCTCTTAAATATAACATAATATTTAACAAATTTGCATTTTAAGAAAAGTATATAAAATAAATCTTGAAAAATACAAAAGTAATACCTAGGAGAATTACATCAGTTGGCTCTGACAACTTCAGCTCACCAACAACCGAATCGCTACGAACAGGTGCATACCTTCAAAATATAGAAAAAAAGGTTTTTTTATATAGATGTATATGTATAGATTAGTGAACTAAATAAAAAAAGGTAGAGATATTAATTACCCGAATAATAAAAAAGCAATTGAATACTCACTCGGGGCTTGCGAATCTCATTACATGTTTCATTATTAAGCATGTTAAAAGCTCTCGTGTAATGTATTGAACTAAAGGGCATTGAGCTTCACTGCATACCTGCATGCTAGCATGTCCAATGTCAATGAAGGCTACATTGAGCTGCTCATTTTCAGGTAAGTCAATTTTGTATATTCCATAAGCTAAAGCAGTGGCTGTTGTCTCATGCATCAACCGTAGAGGATGCAAACCGGCAATAGTAGCTGCATCCATTACAGCTCTTCTTTGAAGATCCGTGAAGTAGATAGGTACCCCAATACAGCAATCCACAACTGCTGCATTCAAATTCTTTTCAGCTATTGTCTTCATGTTTGAGAAAACCATTCCCATAACTTGTGTTGGGGTGAATGACTTTGTTTCCCCAAGATACCTTGCATTGATCAATGGGAAACCATCGGGTCCCTCTGTAACTGAAAAAGGCAAAGCCTTGAGATCTTGTTGCAATTCAGGATCAGAAAAAGGACACCCTATTAACCGCTTAATTTGGGAAATGGTGTTTTTTGGGTTCATCATACTGGTTGCAGCACCAGCTGTTCCAAGAAAACGCTGTTTATCACCAAAACACACAAGAGCAGGAGTCTCACGTTTTGACTCATCATTAAGAACAACATCAATTCCCCTTTGTCTGGCAACTGCCACAACACAACTCTCATTCCCAAGATCAAATCCAACTACGCTCATCTTTGCTGAGTAAAGTAACTCGTTTAATTAATGAGAAGTTACTCTGCCTCACAGGAATCAATCTGCATAGATGAAAGGTAATTAGATTTATCAACAACTGTTCGATTACTCATAATCTGCTTAACAAACCACAAGATAAGAACCATTAATGAAAGTATTCACAAAACATCAATGAAGATTGTGATAATCTTCATCAGAACTCTCATCTTACACCTTATATTCACTCTGGGCAGATATTAAGGATGGATGAAGCTCCTTTGAAGCCATGAGATGGTGTATCAATCTTTCATCTCTTTCTTTAGAAAATAATTTTAACATGACCTCCCTCCCAAGAACTCCGTCAGCCCAAGCGCCCAACCCACTCCAGTAAATTTGCTGGAATGCATATCCAACACGTTGCAATACCAAAAATAAAAAATAAAAAAATTATGTAAGCAAAATAAGCATATCAAATAATATAAAAAATTAATTTTATTCTTATGTTATATCAAGAGGAAATATATTAGGAGCCATTCGTATGGCAAGTTTATACGATATAATTGAAACTTCTATGTAAAACCAGATAAACATAAAAGCAAAAAAAAAGGAACAGTTTTGTTGTAAACTTAATTTCTATCTTTTTTTTTACATAATGAATCATCTGAAATTGAGAGAGAAACAACAAAGCTAAAACATTCATATTTTTTTATAAAATCAAACATTCATATAAATTGAGTTCATTCTTCTAAATTCTAACCCTTTCTAACATTATAATAGATCAACTCAAGAAGGCCCATCTTTCTCAATCCCAAAAGGTGCCTCTAAAGCCAAATCATTGATAAGGACTTTTCACAAACACTTAGCGTGCAAATTTAAAGGCCACATTTTGAAGCTGATCCATGAAACTAAAAATAGACATACATGTGTGGATTGTTAATGCTTCTGATGTTGAAACAGCTAGTTCCACTGCATCTGTGATGTCAACTCTATGAGATTTGGGGTTTATCCCATTTTACGCTTTTAAAATTCCAAAATTGCCCCTTTCAAAATTAAAGTTAACCCAGCAGCCATGGCAAGAATCAAACTCAGCAGCAACATTTTCAAAAGGAAAAAAAAATATTTTGATCAACCGCAAACCAAACAAGAAGATTCCAGTATTGCCCTTTATATATGACATAACAATGAACCCAATAGTCTTGACTAGGATCAAAATCAGCGAAGAACAAGAAACCCTTCCATAAATTTGTCAATCATGGACCAATAACAAAAAAAAACTTTTGATCAAGCAGCCCCTGCTTCTCAAACCAAGGAGATTAGAAGAAAAAAAATATCAAAGAAGAGGCTACTGCGATAAAAAGGAACAGGGGTGCACCCATTTTTTTTCCCAGTAATACCGAATTCTATCAAAATTAACAAGCTGACCAAAATGCCCCTTAATAAGTAACCACTATTTTCGAAAGCAATACAATCCAAAATAGATGAGCAAAAATAAAATCAGATAGAAGGTGCGTGAGAGAGAGAGAGAGATGGTACCGTGTGCTTGAGATATGTGGCGGCTCTTCTGAATTTTCTACGGATTTGTAAGGAGGGTCAAGGGAAATCAAATTCAGGAATCAAGAACTTGGATTCCATAAATACGAAATCCTAAGTCATCAGTTAAAACCCTAAGTCATCAGTTAATAGAGAACAACATTACATGCTTCCTTCTGCGGACATTTACCCCAATTTCCTCTTTCGTCTCTCACTCTAGAAACCCTAATCCCTCCGCCACAATGAACACCATTACAGAGAGATGAAGAAGGTGGAATTACAGCAACGATGAAGTAGATGAATGGAAATCAGAAGCCCTTTTTCTTGATTGAGATGATGAAGTCGAGAGATGGAGATGAAATCGTAACCTTCGATCTTTGATTGAGAAGTTGCACAACAGTGTGAGGAGAATGAAAGATGCGTGATAATGCTTAGGGTAGGGAGGGTAGCGGGCTTTTCTAATTTTTTGGCTTTTCTTTTCCTGCTTGTAACTAAGGAACGCGCGTTCATTAAAATTATAAAGCGACACATATACAGGGCGCGCATTTAAGGTACAGCGCCCTCCGTGTTTTTAATTTTTTTTCTTTTGACACTAATTTAAAGGCACGCAATAATGCGTGACCTAAATCCTTAAATTTTCTGAAGAGATGACACTCTTTTAATGTCACTCTCGTTTGCGTAACATAAATTAATGAGTGTCGTAATTTGCACGTCGTAAAAGGCCTTTTTTCTTGTAGTGGGTATCATTACCCAATTTGCCCGAGGTGGACGGAGTATCAAGGACAAGGAGGAGATGGGGCAGGCACTAGTGGAGCAAACGAGGAGGATGAAGATGATTGATCGATTAGTTTTTATTTTGTTTGTTTTAGACTTATTTGGTTTGTTTTTAAATTTGTTTGGATTGTAAGACTTTACGATATTATGTAACATCCCAAAATTCAAGCCCAAAAAATTTCATTTTTGATTGATTAATTCATAAAACATTCATTAGGAAATATTGTATGAACACGTCATCTCAAAACCAAGTATCATGTTTGAAACCCATAATCATGAACAAATGTCATATCAGAGTACAATCCCAGAAAAACACCGTGCAGAAATCATATGTGAGTGTGTGTGATGCCATGCTACGCCGCCGACTCCTTCCCCTTGGATGAAGAGGTTCCTGAATCCAAAAACTGAAACCGTAAGCACAAAGCTTAGTTAGTTCCCCCATCATACCACATACCATACAATACCCTCGGTATCTTTCAACCGGTAATCATCATCGGTATCTTTCAACCGATAATCGTCATCGGTATCTTTCAACCGGTAACTGGGGACTATTCCACCCCCTACTACTAGCATACAATAGCAAGATATAAGCACACATTCAGACATATCCGGGTACTGACCTACCCCTTGGTCCTAAGGAACACTATCAGGGAAACTATCCTTATCATGTAACATATCATACAGATATAACTCATAACCAAACGCAAACCAGACCAAGATACATTACCACAAAGACAATTATCTTCTAAGTACTCCTTAATGGTGGGTCGGCATTATGGCCTTAGACCCACCCCTACTGGAAGGTAACTCACCTCGTATCTGCTGAACTATGCGGGAATCCTCTGACTGCTGCCACTGCTGCTCCGGAAATCCACCGGCTAAAATTCCCACAAAACACTTAGTCAAAAACTGACATCTACCCCCAACCATGTTTGCATGGGGCCTTCCTTGGTGTAAAAATCAACCTAGATCTGACTTGTGGCTCATAAAATGACATGATACAGAAGCCCAAACCCCCAACCATGTTTGCAAACATAGTTGGCCACCAAAAATGGCTTATAAAAGCCCTAAATCACCCCATGGAGGGATCTAACAAAAGAATGAGCAAGGTTCAGACTTTATACCTTCCAAGGAGTGCAAATGATGAACCAAACTCGAATCCTTCAGTCCCCTCTTGATCCTTCTATGCTCTTCCTTCTTCCTTGAGATCAAAACTCACAAGAATCACTCAAAAAGCCTTAGATCTTCACAAAAATGGCTAGGGTTTGTTATGAGTAGTGTTTGGGAGCATAAAGGGGGAAAGGAGGCTGCATAAGGTCGTTTAAATAGGGTGCAAACCCCTGGATTAGGGTTTTTGCCCAAACAGCGGCTACTCGCCGAGTCCGCAACTTAATCCCCGCGCCTCATCCCGCTTCTACTCGGCAAGTCAGTCCTTCGACTCACCGAGTCCAAGGCCAAAAATGCAAAAATAGATGAAGATTTAATAACGGAATACATACCAAGAACCAGGTGCTACATATTATGTTACTTTGCTCTTCTTTGGTTGTTAACTTTCAGCTTGCTAAGGAGTCTTGGGGAAGGAGTAAGGTCGAGTCAAGAGTCGTGTTCATTTAGGCGAGTGTCCTTCAAGTCTAGAAATTGAAATTCGAAACCCACAATTGGAAATAAGTGTGGGGTGAGTCGAGAGGGAGGTTATAGTTAGAAGAGTCGTCAAAATACACTGAATTTAGAAAGGTCTTAATTTGTTAAGATGTTGATTGGAGTATATGTATTTACAAGGAAGTAGGCAGTTTTAATTCTGGTTCACCCAAGCTTCACGTCGTGACCCTATATTGCTCACGTCATGAATAAAGTTACAAGGAAATTCAGAGTGCGCGATCCAGCGACTTCACGTCGTGAGCATGTATTGATTCACGTCGTGAGTTTTGAATTTCCATCACATTAAGTCCGTTCCGTTCTTCATTACATGGAATTACTACCATTCCTTATGACACTTGTGTGACGATTTCGATGGGCTGTTTTCTCTAATATACAATGTGGCGTAAGCTTTCCCACATTGTCTACATAATTTGGAGGCTTGCACCATTCTTTTTGAAGATTGAAGTTTTTATTGATGGCTGGTTTCGCAAGTTCAGGTCCAAGTTCTTATTTTAAAGATCCATATTCGAGATGCATGTTTTCCCACACTTTTGGAGTTTCGTTCACGCCACTATCCCAGGGGAGTCAGTTCCTTTTTCTCCCTTCTCTTAATTTTGATTTATTTATGCATACAATGAGGGCATTGTATGAAATAAATGTGGGGTAGGGGTAGAAAAAGTAAATTGCTAGATAATTTGGTATTTTTTTTAAAAATTTTATTAATTGGATCTAGTAATAATAATGTGAATTGTACTTGCTAGTGGAATGATCCGATAAGAGCTCAAATGTTTAGTTGAGCCGATATACGTTATAATGCATTTGTGGCCTCCTTTATTTTAGTGAAATCATGGAACAAAAACATAACCCTGCTTAATTTGAGGAATGCAATATGTTTAGCAGCCTAAACCTGAAATGTATCCGGGAAAGATATATCTTAACCAATAAAGGTTGAAGTTAAGCGCCCCTGCTTAAGCATGTAGGTCTTTGAGTGATATAAAAAAGTGAGATACATGTAAAAAAAGATAGAGAGAAATTACCAAAAGTAAAGAAATTGAAGAATTTTGGAGCATAAAAGTATCAAAGTATGAAGATCAAGATCAAAAATTATGAGGAAATTCAAAAATTTGAAGATGCCAAAAATCCTGAAAGAAGTGAATTCAAAGAAATCAAAGATTAAACATTAAAGAAAAGAAGAATTCAAGAGCTCCAAGTTGTGGTATCTTCTAAAAAGTTGTAATTCTCTAGTTTATGTATGCTTGGGTAGCTTTACAAAAATATCTTGAGGTTAGAAAGCTCTCTGAGGATGGATTCAGAGGGTTGCATAAAATGAGCATTGTTCGAAAGAAGTGGGTAAATGTTTATGAAGATTGTGAGTATTTAAAGTATGGGGGTCATTTAGGAAAAAAAAATTAGACACAAATGCATGTGTTGAGGTCTTGGCATAATGGTTGAGCTGGAAATGGATTGTTCTATGTAATGCTAGTAATGAAGGTTTAAGTTTAAATAAGTAGATTTGCTTGAGGGCAAGCAAAGCCTAAGTGTGGGGTATTTTGATATTGCCATATTTATACATAGTTTTAGGCAATATTGATCTACCTTTTATTTAATATTTTGGTTATTTGATAGAATTATGGTACTTATAAGGATAAATTGTTATGTGCAGCCAAATAGAAGTATTTTCGAAGAAATGGACCAGAAGTGACAATACTTGGAACTTTGGGGGCTTGAAGAAAAGAAGAACGAAAAAACATCCAAAAGGCGTATTCACGACGTGAACAGTTCATGGTTCACGACGTCAGTAGAGAGTTTTAGAAGATATGCATGCGGGTGGAAGAGTCCTTGCCGAACACAGTTATCTCATGTTCACGACGTGAACTCGGAAAAATTAGAAAATATAAATTCCCTTCCCATTACGATTTGAAAGAATTTTGGCTGACTTAGAAGGGTTCCTAAAGACGAAATTCAGAGAAAGGGAAGGTCTGGAAGTTGATTTTAACACCAAGGAAGAAGAAGTTCATAAATTGGTTAATAGATTGGTACAATTAAACACGTCTTTGATTACAGTTTTTGTTTGTTTAGTTGTTAGCATGTCCAGGTAAATCTAGCTGCTTCTGTTAGCTAGATGAAGCTGGAACTCATGGTTTTAATGCATTAGATTTGGCTTTACTTGTTGGTAATATGCTTGTGTTGATTGATTTTACCTAGCATGCTTAAATTACATATTTGATTGCTTTAAATTCTTGTTCTGTGTAGTTAGTGAACACAAATTGGCATGAATTTGAATACCTAATAATCCGTTGAACACTAGTTTATTAGAGCTAAGATTAAAGCAATCTTAGATAAGTAATTGAATCATTGAATTAAGTTGTGCTAGAGAACTCATATTATGAGTGTAATTGTGTTTTGATTAATCAATCTTACATAGCTCCAATCTTATTTAATCATTGATTCTGTGTTAACTATTGTATGACCATACATAGATTTACATGAATTGATTAACAGTTAGTAGATTTAGAACTAGATTGCTAATACTTCATTTATTGGTAACCAATAGTAATAGCCATAGCTAATGTATAACCATTGAGTGAAAGCGGATTCGAACTAACAGAAGTGTTTTGTTTATTGATTAAGTTTGTGTTAAAGAATTAAGTTCATCTAAACTTGCAAAATTTGATAAAAATCCTTCCTTTGTTAGTAATTATGTTAATTTAGTAGTAGATAAATTAATTAGTCAACACCGTTCCCTGTGATCGACACCCAGCTTACCCAACTATTCTATAATTCGACTAGGTACACTATGTAGGTGTATTTTAGTTAGTTAAGTTAGTTAGGTTATAAATTATAAAATTAGTGGGAACTTTTGTGACATCACTTAGATATTTATAAAACATTACACCCATACATACCCATCCCAATCGATTATCACAAATCCTAGTCCATGATTATCAAGAAGAATCAACTCACCTGATGAATCGTTTAAAGCAATAGTTTGACTAGACGGTTAGGGGATTCCTTGGCAGGTACAACTTATAAAGGCACTTAAGCCATTAGAATATTTGATGAATATGGAATTCCCATTTCATTTACATATGTGGGTTATAAATCCACACTAGCAACATGTAACACCCGTTTTCCAGAATAGATCGGTTGAGGGTTTAGAAGGATCAAAGGTAATCTTTTTGGGAAAAACCTAGTGCCACGACATGGTGAATGGAGCACCACGATGTGGCATGCCAATTACATGAACGCATGTCTCGGATGGTTGTTATGACGTGACAGGTAGAAGCTCATGATGTGACAGCAGCTACATCCCGAGCCCATGATCTTTTAGGGGTTCTTCCATATTTAATCCCCTAAACTCAAAGTTCAGAGCATCCTCTTCATCCTCCAATCCTCCAAAATAAACCCTAGCCTCCATTGTTAAGTTCTTGAGCTTTTGGTGGTGTTTTTGGTGTCTTGAAGGAGCAGGAAGCATCCTTTATGCATAAATTCAGCTTGCAAGTCTCATCATCATCTTCCAGCACTTTACTATGGAACATTATGATTGTTCAAGTTCCAAGCTTTATGTTCTATGCTTTCTTGATCCAGGCTTTTTTTGTATTTTCTCTATGTTTAGGAGAGTTTGTGTGGATGGATTCCGTAAAGTTGGAAACTTTATGGATCCTTGAAGTCCCTTTGAGGTTCAATGTTCTAGATTTGAGATTTGGTTGGGTTTTGGCTCATGCATGAGACTTTTTTTTACCTTATTTACACAATTGCTATGACTTAGCTTGGGAAAGACATGCATTGGACATGCATGCTAATAAGACAAAGATTTTAATGACTCTTTGGGTTTAAGGAAGCCTTCTTGAGGATATGAGTGTATGGCTTAATAGATTAAGAGCATAATGCATTAAGTTGTCTAGTATTAGTTTGCATGACGTGGCGATATGCCCGTCACACGTGATGTTTAAGGTACCCGCGAATATTTTTTCTGGAAGTTCTCACGACGTAGCCAAGAGTCCTTCACGTCGTGGTGAGTGTTGACCGTTGACTTTTTGAACAGTTTGACTTTGGATCAAACTTGAAGGAATTGGGTTATTAGTTAAGGTTCCACCTTGGTTTGGTGTTAATCGGTTGGAGAAACGATCAGTGTAGGGAGTAAGAGTGTTGTTGTGTTTCTTTAGGTCTTCGATTCAGGTGATTTTTCTCACTTTATTACCTACGTCATAGTAGGATGGATGCTAGAATAGCCGAGTCTTGGTTGCTGATGGTTTTTATGTGTATTTACTAAGTTGTGGACAACTCTAGGACTGTTGATAGCCCTCCAGATTGATGATAGTCTTAGGGTTGCTGATAACCCATAGTTGTTATATTGACATAGGGGTAGTGGTATGTTGGTTAGAATACGAGGAGGCTTGTGATGGTCTAGTTGAGTGCCTGAGGGGTTGTATGCAATCATGTAGGATAACCTAAGAAATCTTGATCTAGGCTTTCTTGTCTGTTTCTTGTTTGGTTGTGGCTCTGGAGTGGGATCACCTGTTCGACTATATATCTCACCTCTGATTACATATAGTTGTATATTCAGTAATGGTATGCTAATGGTGATATAGAGTACTGTCTAAGGCCTGAAATGTGGTAGTAAGTTATTTGTCTGATAGACTAGTATAGATACTGTGTATATTCATGTTATCAGTTATTGATTGTTGTTATATGTGTATTTGTGTTGTTAATAAATCCAGGACTGCTGATAGTCTATAATGTTGGTAATAACCCATGAGGTTGCTGATAACCCATAGGGTTGTTGTGGCCCTACAGGACCATTGATAGTCATAGGGTTGCTGATAACACATAACTGTATATATTTCTATGATGTATGTGCTATTTAAGACTGTTGATAGTCTTCAGGACTGCTGATAAAACCATGGTTGTTAATAACCATAGATGATTATTATGTTGTGTCATATGTGATATTTTCGGGGACCTCACTAAGCTTTCAGTTACAATTTTGGTTTAAATGTTTTTCAGTTACCATTGGTTATCATGGGAAGGCGAAGGTGTAACTATACACACATCAACAACAATGGAGATTTAACATTATTTACATTACTCTGATTTTCAAACAACTGTATTTTGGAACAAATGGATTTTCATAACTTGGGGTTTTATGTAAATGATGATTTTACCTTATTAAAAAATGAAAACTTTTCTTGTGAGAAATGAGGCGTTACAAGTTGGTATCAGAGCCCTGGTTAGAGGGATTTGGAGGAACACTTTTGTGAATCCAAAATCAAACTAGGATTTGAGAATTTTCATAAATGAATTTGAAAAATAAATTTTAATAAAATAGTTAGGTTGGAGACATGGGCTCGGTCTCTTGTCATGTTCTTGTTTAATTGTTGGATTAGGATCGTGGATGTGGACCTCTAACTCAAAATTGATTTTTATAAGAAGATATGGTTTGTATAGTTAGCCAGAGCCCGAACAGGAAAGTGATTCCCAAAATACTCATACTTGTTATATATGCTGAATTTGAGCTTGCTAATATGTGAATTATTAGATATGCATGCTAGTGGATAGGCTACGGGCCCCTTTGGGAACTGTGTGATAAGTATTTCCTGGTTTCTATGATGCCTTATAGCCTAGAAAATTGCTTGTTATGTGTTATTTGATTATGTTGTTGCTTGGTGTATGTTGTTTAGTTGTATAAGATTAGAATTTTATAGCCCTAAACTAATTGACTTATCCTTATTTCCTTTTCCTTGTTTGGTTGTGGACTTAAGGTAGAGTCATTTATTCGACAATCTATTTGATCATGTATTGTGTACAAATTGCATGCACAAGGCAACAGGCGATGTAGATAGAGATTCTTGTAGTGCTGGAGTGTGATTGAGCAGAATCCTAGGAGGAGCGCCTAGGAAGTTCTTTGCGCCTCATAAAAGCAGGTGGGTGTTGGTGCATGTTAACACGTTGTCGCACACGTATTAAACAAATAAATTTATCATTGCTGGTTGCACTAAAAATATAGCACAGGAAAGCAGGGTCGAATCCTCAGGGACACAGCCTAATGGTCAATGCCTTTTTGCATCAGGCACATCTAGTCAATACATAAATATAAAAGAAGGGTGTATTATATTAAACTAAAAACTAAAATTGCGGTGATATTAAACTAAATGAAAATCAATAATAAAAATGGTTTCAGTTCTGCTGCGAGTTTCCTAATCATGTAACTGATCCAGATTTGATTATTTGAGATGCGTTCTATCTAAGCTGGTACTGAGAAAAACTAACAAGCTCTAGTAATTTCTCTTTTACCTAAATTAGTTAATCAAAACAAGATCTTCAATTAACTCTAACTTTTTACTGTCTAATCAAACAAGCTCTTAATTAAGATCAGAAAAGTTGCATTAAGCTCTTTGTAAAATTCCCAGCAATACCCAATACTTCTCACAAGCTCGGAAGAGTAAAGGTATGATTTTTACAGTTTATAATAAAGTCAAATCCCAAACACGAAACCGATTTATTACTTGTTACTTATTACCAATTAATTAGAACAATTACATATTCTATTAATTAATTAACTGGAATGATAAAACCCTAGCTAGGTGATCAAACTAACAAGAATCAAAATCAAACATTCATTAAGAACAAAACTGAAGAATCTAGATAGAAACACAAATCAAAAACCAGATCTAATGATCAATCACATGAAAAGTACTTGTCTTTGCAGAACTGAAAACTAGGGTTTAGCCAAACATGACTAAAATATGATCAAAACAGATAAAAAGAGACATCAAACAACTAATCTTACTAATCTACTTGAAGGAGATGATCCACAATCTTCAGATCTTCAGAAATTGATGAAATCAGAGAAGAAACGCCTCCAAAATCGTATTTTCATCGTCTGATACCTCTGGAATCGTCAACTTAGGTTACAGGAATGCTATCAGGGTCAATTTATACATCCAGTAGCAAAAACGGCGCACTTGCGATCGCAGGTTTTGAAATAAACACGTATGGTGCCTTTTTAATGAAGTAGGATGCTATTTTGACACTTTTTGGCTAACCTGCAATCGCATGTACACAACCTGCGATCACAGGTATTGAGTTTTCACTCCCGGATGAATTTTGGGCACAAAAGAACCTCGAAGGCAACCCGTGATCGAAAAAAGGGTCACCTGAGATCGCAAGAAGACAACCTGCGATCGCATGTTGTGCCTATGACGTCCGAAATTTTGTCTACTTTTCAGATCATTTTGAATCGCATCAATCGGAGTTACGGTTCTTGAGATATGGTCAGAATACTGACAGGGGATCAAAGCTGCCAGCAACATCCTTTAACTTTAGATTGCATATTCTATCTTCATGCGATCAATTCAATCGAATGTTTCTTGACCAAAGAATCTTTCAAGCTTCCCTCAACATACTCCATAAGTTCCAAGCTCCATTTTAAGCTCCAAACGCACATCCAACTGCTCCCAAAGCACTGCTCCACTCGAACTATCTAAAATTGACATAAAAACATGAGCAGTACGGGAATTCTAACAAAATACATGAGCTAAACATTATTTAAATAAATGACATGCAAATGTACAAAATGTGATACTAAATGATAATGAAAACTACCCTAAAAAATGCATAAAATGAAATCTAATAGTGCACCTAAGTGTGGTCTAGTGTAGTGACTTGGGAACTTGAGATGAGTTCCGAGTCGACTATGGATAGGTGTGGAAGGTAGTATGGGCCTATACTACTGAAAGTATAGGATCTATATGAGAATAAAAAAGAGTTTCAAGGCTACTAAGGAACTTATATGTCGAGGCATAATGTGTTTGAGCAATATTTCTTAATGTTTCACCTTTCATTTGTGTGTTTCAGTATGGTGTGTATCAGAGGTTTGGGATCAGGTACTGGCTATCCTGAGGGGTCGGGTCCGAGTGATGAGGAGATATTAAGAATCCTTGCTTCCGAGTTGGTTGTGGCGATTAGAGAGGTGATTCCAGAGTTTTTCGGGTCGGTCAAGATCGTGCTGATTGAAGAGTTTGACGGGCACTATGCCGCTTTCACACAGACCGTTGCTATTGCAGCCGCTGTAGTCATCACTACTGCAAGACTCTAGAGAGGTGGCACTATGCAGTACGGAGAGCTTAGTAAACAAAGCCCTTGGAGTTCAGAGGAGATAAGGATTCGATTATTACTTTTAGATGTATATCTAATGTGGAGGAATGTTTTTCCATGTGTTTGTATCCTGAGGACCAGAAAGTAAAGTTTGCATTGAATCTTCTTCGCGTGGGAGTGAAGGATTGGTGGGAGTTTGTGACCCGGATCTTTTCGCATGTAGAGCGAGCCGTAGTGACCTAGTATCAGTTTCTGGAGATTTTCTGTATAGAGTATGTTCCAATTATGGAGAGAGAGTAACCGATACATGAGTACTGGTCACTCAAGCAGACGACTGAGTCGGTGACGGAGATCAGCTAGATGCTTATAGAGAGAGCCCTTTTTTTGCCCGGAGTATGCCACTTTATAGTAAGTATAGATATCGTGATACTTGATTATGCTCAAGTCGTAGATTCAATAGTTTGTGTCGACTCGTTTGTATCATACCTTGGCTAAGTTGTAGTCGAATGCTAGGTGGAGGGAGGTTAAGTCATAGTTCCAGATGAAGGAAGAGAGGCTAATTTTAGTATAGTTGCAACTGGAGGCCAAGAGGCTCAAGTTTGCCGAAATAAGAGCTGGACCAGCAGAGTAGAGGAGTTCCTGTTGTGATAAGTGTGGAGAGTTTCATGATGGATGGTGTTGATATTTTGCATTTTGTAGGTGTGGAAAGGAGGGGCATTTCGATAGACATTTCAGGTAAAGTGAGCGGGTTTGTTTCCATTGCGACTAAGAGGGACACATCATAGCTCATTGTTCCTTTCTCATTTTCGATGAAGTGCAGAATCCGACACATTTAGCATGGAAGATGCCAGGTGGATGCTAGGGGAGGGCAGAGGTGCCTAGGGCTGACGGAAGAGCTTGCCAGTTTGTTACATAGGATCCAGAAGTGACAACTATGTCAATTGGGAGTATGTTTTTCAATTTGTTTTATTTATATCTTGCATTTATGAATTGGGTTTTGCTTTTGGAAGTTTCCTTCTTGATGAAAATTTTCTTGTGTATGCATTTAGGTTGGTAGTGTTACAAGGTCACCGAAGGGCTGCATTGTTGGGATGACTTAGAATCAGGGCTATTTTCCTCCATTTCGGGTTATTCATTAGGGGAAAGAATAAGTAGTTCTCCAGTTAGTTCGAGTTAGAATATTATGATGGGTTTTGGTCCTAAGAACATCCTATGTGCTCATACAAACCCTAATGCTTGGATCTAGGTTTCTCTATTGTACATGCAAGTTATCCAAGACTATAAACCCTAATTATAGCATTCAAATAATCATATTAACATGAGAATAGGTTTATAATGTTACCTTTATTGTTATGTAGCAATTACAATCCCAAATCTCCTTGTATTGACTTTGGAAGGCTTAGAGTCACAAGTGTCACTCCTCTAATGGTTCACAAACACTATAAGCAAGAGGATGAAGAGGAGAGAGGATGGAGACTGCCCAAAAACGTGTGAAACCCTAGAATGAAGCTTGTCCATGTTTTTGGTCCTTAAGGGGTCTATATATAGTGAGACTATTAGGGTTATCTAACAAGGAAACCCTAATTTGGATGCTTAAGCCCTAAGCAACCCATGGACCCATTTAATTAAGGCCTTGGACGATTTCTTATGGGCTTCCCCATAGAATTCGTCCACTCCTTAATTTAAGACAATCCATAGCCCATATTGCAATTATCTTATAATTACAATTCCAATCCCTTAAGTTTAATTAATCTCTTTTAGTCACAAAACTAATTACCAATTAATTCTTGACTAATATTAATTAAACAATATGATTTCTCCTTTAATATATTATTCCCATAATATATTAATAAATCATATTTAATCCTTTCTCTCCATAATTCATCCTATCAAGTTGCTTTGGTGAAGGCAACCCAAAAGGACCATGCACCATCGGGTCAAGTACATACCAAAATAGTTATGGACTTAGACACTAATCCAACAGTCTCCCACTTGGATAAGTCTAATAACTATTATGCGTATGACTTCAGATCCTGATCTGCAATCGTAGCTTTCCAAAGCCGATATCAACTCTGATCCTATCAGATACACGTGTCCTTAGATAAGGGATCATATATTCCTCCATTCTAGATATCATATGAGATATGATTTCAAATCATTCTCTTTGTACTATATCTCGATTCCCGATTTATGACGCCTGACTAATTGAACAAATCAAATTAGCCCTAGCCTGGCCGAGCATTTACGTTTGTCATCACTAAATCATCGAGGGGCCCAAAGATATCGCTTTTATCCTACTTTAGATAAAAGGAACGGATAAACTTTGATTCAATGCTCGCTTGCACTCACTCACCGAATCACACACAACAATATGTTTTATGACACCAAGTTACTGGTGCATTTACATATTATCAATGTGCAACCGATTTGCAAGATACAACTCACACATCTCTGTTTCAAGAATATAAGATGTTATCGTCTCACCAATCACTCGTGATACAATCCATGGAGTGATCCAAGTGAGCGTGGGTTTGATCCAATGCTCAAATCATATTCATAAGCACTCATGAACGTTGCAGCAAACATTTGCTCATGTCTAATACTCTTTTAGACAATCCACACACCTATTCACGACAGTCTTCATTCATACCTACTTCCAACATATGAACGACTGTGGCCCGTTTGAATAATTTGACTGTTCTAAACCAATTAAATTATTCAGGAGGTCAAAACATGCAAAGTGAAACACAAGAATAATACTAATTTCATATGGCCTCAACCCTTTGAGCATAAATAAAACACCTTTTATTTATCACCATATCGATTACTCATTATTTTTCGTTTCGGGTAATCAACTTCTTACTTGAATTATTACACTTGTCCCATGCTCTTAGCATGCACACAATGTTTACCTATGGTTATTACGTTTGTGAAATAGATCAAATTGAACACATTTCCAATCGTTCTCATTTCACAACTCCAAATCCTTTTTCATAAGTGTGAGAATATCAAATTCTTGTTACTTATAAAATATGATAGATTCTAACATTCTATGCAACGATCCTTTCGTACTGTCACTGCACCAAAGTCACAAAGACTAATGCCAATGATATTACAAAGTTCTCTATTGGAAATTGTTACAAGACAATTCCTTAGATATGATGTCTCTCACTCAAAGTACATTCCTTTGAACATCCTTTTGCATAAAAGTTTCTAATCTTAGACATAGATTTTTCAATATTCAATTTCTAATATGGATACATTTCCATATTTTCCATATGACAACTTATTCTTAATAGAATCTTATCTATTCATAATAATGTCGATATGGTCCATCCAATATGGAAACATTTCCATATTTTCATTTGACAACTCATTCTTAATAGAATCTTTTCTATTCACAATAATGTCGATATGTTCCATTCAATACCATGCTTCCAACTACTCACAAGCAACCAATCCTCGTCGAACTTTGGATTGTCCTTTGATAGTTGTTTAATTATTTTAGTAAAAAGCGATTCTAGTCCCTTTTCCCTCTAAATGCGCTAGACATTTGGAAAATTTTAGAATGGTCAAATATTAAAGCATTTGCAATCGATCCTATAACCGAAGCGTATGAGACACGATGCATAATGTTTTATTTGCTATGTTCTCAAAAAATCGAATTGTGAAGAGGAACGCCGTAATCATAATCAAAATTTTAAGAACACACTATGTACCTTTGACTAAATTTATTAACATTTCTCAACCTAAGCCTTTAGATTTGAAATGAAGCATAATATTTTCTCCCTTAATTATAGCAAAACAACTTTACAACCCTTACGACTTTGCAAGGTATAACACTTGTTTTCTATAATTAATATTGCCAACTTGCAATGCGTGCCTTAAAAATCATACAATCATAACATTTATGCTCCCACTATCATGATGACTATTATAAAACATAACACTTATGCTCCCACTAGCTTCGACATGTATTCATAAACATCTTAACTTCCAGAAAGACAATACCTATTGAATTTCTTAAGTCCGTGTTTCTAATACTTAATGCTTTGATAATCTTTTATCAAGGCCTCTAAAACTTATACACCTTTGTCTTAGATAGTTCATATGTGTGTCTAAACAATTAAGACTAATTGCCAAACCTCACAATTCAAATCATGGAAAGGGATACCGTAACCATAATCGAATTCGAGAATGCAATTTTACAATCACTATCTTCTTAAAATCTTTCTTAGTGAAAGTATTTCCTCACAATCATTTTCACGAAGGAGGAAATCTTATGACACTTAGATTTAAACGGTGTATGTGTTCCTATCCATGTGAATTTGTTAAAACCAAAGTTTACGACAAATTCAAACTCATATGGAACGAACTTTCTTAATCTTGATTTCTTGCCTTATTGTAGCACAGCTTCCCACCATGTCTTCCAAGTACCTTTCCTATCAATGTACCTTTCATTGATTAAGGTGCCTTGCCTTTTATGCGTTCAAAATGAGAACTCATAGAACTCACATGCATAATTAACTCAATTGGAACAGCACAGAAACAAAATAATGTCAACACGATAGGTTGTACACCTCAACTCGTGTGCTAGTGATGATCGATAAGGTTTATTTGATTTGTTCTTGAAACCTTTAAAGATCATTAAGACTCCCACTGACTCCTTGACATATAAGATTCTCTTGTCAATAAACATTTCTTGACAAACAAATATTCAAGAGTTAGTGTAGTTTTTATCAAAACACTTCATAAATTGGTCCTAGTTGGTCTTTGTCTTATCCAAGACGTCACAACTTTTCCATATTTGATGAATGCTATAAACCTTCTTAATACTTATCACTCAGTATCACAATCTTAACTCTAAGACTTGTTTTGGAACGAAGTATAATTGACTTTCTGATTTAACCATTTCTTCAATTCTTGATTCCTCTTCTTAGACATACAATTGCACTAAGACTCACTTAGAGGATCAATTGAGATATGGTTCTTAATCATTAGACATATATATATATATATATATATAATGTTAGACTTTTAATGTTATATATAGTATAGGGTGTATTTTACACTTTTAAAATATTAGGTGGTCAAATTTAACAATTATACTTTTAATTCAATTAAATTGTAAACCAAAACTTTTATGGATTTATTAAACCTCTTTTAATTATACACCTTAATTAATTAATAAAACCATAAGGGTGTAATTTGAACTTTTTCAAAACAATACTAGGGTTTTAGAATTTAACATTCCTAATTAAACTTTTAATCAACTTTTAAATTCCAAAACTTGAGGGCAAGTTTTGAAACATTTCAAAACATTAGGGTTTAGAATTTAAATATACATCAAAATTAAACAATTAATCAAAATTTAAATTCCAAAACTTGAGGTCAAGTTTTGAAACCTTTTTCAAAACATTAGGGTTTTAACTATTTAAATTTCAAAACAACAAAACTTTTGGGTTCAAATTTAAACTATAAAACCTAAAGGGGAAAATATGGAACTTTTCATAACACAAGGATCAAATAACAAATAATCTAAATTAACAAGTAATCACATAATTATCCATATTTGATTTATTTAATGATTTCTTGCAAAACAATTTATCAATTTAATCAAAATAATTAATGAATTATCACATAGGGAAACAAATATTTTATTAATTGATAAATATCTTCAATTAGATCAAGAATATAGTCAAATATATCATAAAATCAGATTTATATTGATCTAATATGATAAGGCAACTATCTTTAACCAAAAACAGCAAGAAATCCCGGTTTTCCCTCCTTCTGACGAGCCGACTCGCCGAGTCAGGCATGGACTCGTCGAGTCAGCATGGACTTGGCGAGTTCATCTATGGACTCGGCGATTCCAGCCTCCAGAACCACAAAAATCGAATTTTTCAATCATACAATACATCAATACAATAGAAACCAGTCTAGTCTCTGATACCACTGATGGGTTTTGGTCCTAAGAACATCCTATGTGCTCATACAAACCCTAATGCTTGGATCTAGGTTTCTCTATTGTACATGCAAGTTATCCAAGACTATAAACCCTAATTATAGCATTCAAATAATCATATTAACATGAGAATAGGTTTATAATGTTACCTTGATTGTTATGTAGCAATAACAATTCCAAATCTCCTTGTATTGACTTTGGAAGGCTTAGAGTCACAAGTGTCACTCCTCTAATGGTTCACAAACACTATAAGCAAGAGGATGAAGAGGAGAGAGGATGGAGGCTGCCCAAAAACGTGTGAAATCCTAGAATGAAGCTTGTCCACGTTTTTGGTCCTTAAAGGGTCTATATATAGTGAGACTATTAGGGTTATCTAACAAGGAAACCCTAATTTGGATGCTTAAGCCCTAAGCAACCCATGGACCCATTTAATTAAGGCCTTGGACGATTTCTTATGGGCTTCCCCATAGAATTCGTCCACTCCTTAATTTAAGACAATCCATAGCCCATATTGCAATTATCTTATAATTACAATTCCAATCCCTTAAGTTTAATTAATCTCTTTTAGTCACAAAACTAATTACCAATTAATTCTTGACTAATATTAATTAAACAATATGATTTCTCCTTTAATATATTATTCCCATAATATATTAATAAATCATATTTAATCCTTTCTCTCCATAATTCATCCTATCAAGTTGCTTTGGTGAAGGCAACCCAAAAGGACCATGCACCATCAGGTCAAGTACATACTAAAATAGTTATGGACTTAGACACTAATCCAACATATTAGTCTTGTGTTAGCTGCGTTTGAATGATCCGTATCTTCCAAGTAGGGGAGTATGGAGATTTCGTAGTGGAAGAATTCGTTCCAGAATGCAGTTCTCAGCCAGATTGCGCAAGTTCAATACTTTCAACCAATTTATTAATCTTCTGATTTCCACGTCAGAGTCATCACCAGTTGTTGATTTCCTTTCAAATTGTCTTAGTTACAGTTTTGTTAATATTTTGTACGACATCATCGTGCTTTAGGACCCTAGGGAGTTAAGAGATCAGGTTGAAGGATATGAGGAGGACTTCCTTGTCTGTTATTTTTTTAATTGAGACCTGGAAGTTTGAGTCACGCCCCAAAGGTCTGATAGGGATAGTTAAGTCTTGCAGGTTCGATGTGTGCCTATGTTAGGTTGGGAGGGCTGTTAGTAGTTAGTGGATTCGGGGTAAGCCTGAGAGTTGTTAGTGGTTAGCAGATTAAGGGGTAAGACCAAGAGTTGTTAGTGGTTCGTGGATCAGGGGTAAGCCTGAGAGTTGTTAGTGGTTGGCGAGTCAGGGATAATCCCGAGTGTTGTCGGTGCATAGCTGACCATGGCTGTTAGAGTCGTGTGGGAATATGGTCTAGTTTAGTATGCGATCGATAGGCTTTTGTTCAAGTTTTGTTATTACATTTATGTATATGCAAGGTAATGGATGACCACGTTTGGTTGTGAGTTCCATATTCGGCTTACCACTAGAACGACATGTAGTCGGGAAGATCTCATACCGATCAAATCTATGAATTTTGGTCGGTATGATGGATGTATAGGCTTGTGTAGTCATTGTTTGTTGGGATTTTGTATACGGTTTTTGCTAGTACGTTAGTGTTTGGGTTTGTTGGTTGTGATGTTGGTGGTAGATTCCTTCTTTGGCTATTTGATAGGTGGTGCAAGCTTAGGAGGTCTTGGTCAGATCAGGTCTGTAAGCTTTGGTCAGCATGGGTGGCGTATGGGGTGACTATGAATTTAGTAGTAGTTAGACATGTATCCTCCCCCCGGTAAAAGGTTTGAAAACTATAAAATTGGGGTCGTGAACTCACCATTGAAGCGTGAACCGTTGATATATGGTAGAATCGGGAAGCCATAACTCAAGAATCGCTTAGGAGGTAGAGGCACAGAAATCAAGAGAGAGAAAGGGAGAGAGATAGTTGTTTGGAGGTGTAAGAAATGGATTGTTGGTGCTTGTTATTTATTGCAAGTTTTTGGGATGCGTGTCATGTGTCATGCTGTGTAGGGTATGCGCGTGGAACCATTAGAAAGTTGCCACATGTCCTCTGCTCATCGTGCCACGTCATCAGTATCTTGGCGGATCATGGTGTCAGAATGCACTCCGTGCGTGACATGTAGTGGTGTGTGCATGACTTGAATTCTGTTTAAATTCCAAAACTCTCACGTATTATTCCTTTTTGACGATTCTTATATCCTTGTGTAGGTCGATGCACCATACAACTTTCCTTTAGGTCATTTTGGTATATTACAATTTTTGTTTTTAGCCTATATTTTAGAGCTTCCAAAAATCATAAGTCTCTAGTACGAGTTCTGTTTTAGGTGTTCTTTGTATCCAAATTCATACTTTGATAAGTACTACGGTTCTTCTTTTGGTGACTTTATCTATAGTTAAACTATTCTCTTCGTAGTTTTTGACATTGTAACTTCGTGTGTGCGGTAGATATGTATTTGCTATAATTGTCGTATCTTTTCTGCATTAAGTCGAATTCCTATTAAGGGGATATTTTTGGAATCGTGTTGTCATGTATTCTCTGAATATGTCAAACTGCTTGCGAGAAGACTTCACTTTCCGCACAGTTATTTCTTTGTCTATCCGTCGTAATGATTGCGTTTGGTAATTAATTATATTTCTTTATTATATTATTCGTTTATTAAATATTTTTTTGTGTTGACTCCTATTGGCGGTCGACAATCGCTATTGTCTCGGTTGTCACAGAAACCAATGACGAAGACATCTTTTACTTTGATAAAACTAGGGCACTAACATTATTTGACCAATTTGTGAACTAGGTTACTGATATAAGTTAAAGACAAGCCACTTATGAGAATACCTCATTAATGATTGTCCCATGTAGGATGTCGTGACCAAAATTTGAAAAAATTGATCATAAGGACTAAATATGTACAAAAACATTAAGGACAAAATATATACAAACGGAAAAATATATTACCTTATTAAGTCTTTTTTCTAGCTTAGCTTGGAGTAGCTTGTTATAAGAACTGAATGTCAACAAATAAACAAGTTAAACGGTCAAAAATGGACAAAAAAAACTTAGTGACCAAATATGTACAAATCAAAATGTATATTATTTTTTTAAATCGTTATCCATATTATTTTTTATAAAGTAAAATATTTGTTATTATAAACTTATTATCCATTCCATTAGTTATTACTCATAAAGTTATGGATTATTATATACATTTTTTAAATCTTTAATTGAAAATTTATTGATTATAAATAATTAGAATATTTATTAAAAACATAAAGCAGTTGGTATCAATACCAACAAATATTACTTTTTTAAAAATTATTGACATTTCACTAAGGCCATTCGTGATGAGTATCATGTTCGTGGTCAAGGTGACCACAAACCACGACCGTACAAACCATCTTGGTGCCTCGTCGTGGGCCAGGGCCATGGTCGTGGTAATTCGTGAAGCCAAGAGTGATGTAAAACGACCAATGAAACTCATTTCCTCTTTTGACTCTTATTTGACCATGTAACGACTATTTTATTTTATTTTATTTTTTAACTTGATTTTTACCTATATAAATATCATTACGAACTTTCTTATTTTCACATAATTCTTCTCTCCCTTTATTCATATTCACACATATGCGTTGCTTGATCTTTCAAAAATATGGCTTCCAGAAGGATTAATTGGCTGGAAGAGGAAGAAGAGAATTTAGTACTAGTATGAGTGTCGATTTCTGAAGATGGGGATAGTCAAACTTCTAGAGATTTTTGGGAAAACGTTCAAAGTGTTTTCAGTTGTTTAATGAGTTCTACAAGTCGAAATCCCGACGAAATATGTTCGAAGTGGCGCGATATGATGGTAAATTGTTGCGAGTTCAATGAAATTTACAACTTTGTTATAATCAATGTACAAGAAGACGATATCGGTCTGGTTAATATGATCATTCATCGATATGAAAACTCAAACCACAAACGTTTTGCATATCTTAAAGTTTGAAAAAAGTTGAATAATTCTCCAAAATTGAATAACATTGTTTAAAATAGACAAAATTTCACAACAGGTCCCTGTGGTTTACAGAATATCGCACTTTAAGGACTTCCTAGCAAAAAGTCACGCGATTAGTCCCTGTGGTTTGTAAAATTACATGAAATGTCCTCTTACCATTAAATCTAACTTTCCAGCTGTTAGATTTTAATGTAAAAGACTATTTTGCCATTGTACCAATATTGCAATACACTACAAACCTCAAGGACCATTCGTGTAATTTTATAAATTTGAAATTTTATGTATATATATAAATTATAAATTCCACATTTTGTATTTATATAAATTATAAATATAAATTATATATATATATATATATATATATATATATATATATATATATATATATTTTCAACAATTTGATATTTTTTTTTATCTTTTTAACATTTTCTATTTTTATTTTATAGTTTTAGTTATTTATGGCTTTTTGTTATATTTTTATTTATTTTGAATCATAAATAAACTTAAATTCGATAAACCATGTCAAAATTATTTTCCTTTAATTTTTCTTATTTGCGAATTGAAACGTTGTTTTTATTTTTTTTTATTTTTTATTTTTAATTTTATGTCGTTACTGTTCATGTTTTTTATATGCTCCATAGTTAATATCGTTAGTAACTTTATGTTTGCATTTATCATTATCATTATTTGACCTTTTGTTTTCTATTTTTGTTATAATTTTAATTATTTGTTATTCTTCTATTGTTTTTATTTATGTTGATTCAAGTAATGAAAAATAGAAAAACCAAAAACAAAAACTCAAACACCAAACTTTAATATCTCTATTCTAATAAAAGAATATTTTTATTTCTCCTTTTGACACGTGTCACCATATTAGGCCTCATAATTAATGCATTTTTTTGTCATGTTTCACCATATTATTTCTTCTAATTAATGCATGCCACTTGTCAACTTATTAATTATCCATTTCAAATTTCAAATTTTAAATTTCTCATTCTAATTACAATAAATTAATAACATTAAAATCAAAATCAAAATAAAATTAATACAAATTAATGAATTATAAAGTGATATAGTTTTACATATTTATTTAAATTAATGATTATAATTTTATATAACTAAAAAAGTCTCTTAATTAATAATTGATTTAAAATAAGTGATTAATAATTTTGAGTTTTTTACTATTAAAGTTTAATTAAATTTATAACCGTGGTTTCCATGGGTTATAAACTAGTACTCTAATATATTAATACATTTTATATTTTCATATTTTTTTTGATTTTTTTCACATTTTTGTTAATTTTTTAGTATTATTTTTGTTAATTTTTTTCATATTTTTTTAAATTATTTCCTATTTTTATTTTTTAATTATTTCCTTTTTTATATTTTTCGTTGTTTCATTTTATTTTTCATCAACTTGATAACTTTTTTTTGACCTTTTCCAAAAAGTATAAAATGTATGAATATATTAGAGTATATATTACAATTTTGGTGTTTGAGTTTTTGGTTTTTTTTATAATTTTGGTTATTTATGGTATTTGTAACTTTTTTTTTTTATGTTGATTCACGTAAATAAAATTGTTATATTTACAAATATAAATAAAGAAAATAAACATAACTTTTTTATTTACACAAATCAAAATAAAAAAAAGTTACAAAAACCAGAAATAACCAAAATTAATAAAAAAAATGTGAAAACACCAAAAAAATATGAAAAATGTAAAATGTATTAATATATTAGAGTATTTTACAACTTTGGGTTTGAGTTTTTTTTTCTTCAAATTTTCATTACTTGAATCAAAATAAATAAAAACAATAGAAGAATAACAAATAACTAAATATATATAAAAAAAACAACAAAAAGTGAAATAATGATAATGATAAATGCAAACATAAAGTTGCTAATGATATTAACTATAGAACATCAAAGTAAAAAAATAAATAAATAAATAAACCGTAACAAAAAAAACATTAACGTTTCATTTCATAAATAAGAAAAAAAAAGATTTTGATATGGTTTATCGAACTTAAGTTTATTTACTTGAATTATCAAGTTGTTGAATATATATATATATATATATATATATATATATATATATATATATATATATATATATATATATATATATATATATATATATATACACGAAATTTATATTTATAATTTATATATACATAAAATTTCAAATTTATAAAATTACACGATTGGTCCTTGAGGTTTGTAGTGTATTGCAATATTGGTACAATGGCAAAATAGTATTTTCTATTAAAATTTAACTATTGAAAAGTTAGATTTAACGGTAGAAGAACCTTTCATGTAATTTTAAAAACCACAAGGACCAGTCACGTGACTTTTTGTTAGGAAGTCCTCAAAGTGCGATATTCTGTAAATCACAGGGACTAATTGTGAAATTTTGTCTTTAAAATATATAGGATTAAGTGTAGTTGTTTGTGTTTGAATTTTTTTTTTTATATTTTCTTCTATTTTATTTTAAGCTATCCATTTTTTTAATTAATGTAATGTCTGTTTTAATATAATGAAAACTTAGTTTAAAAAAATATATGTTTATTGTATTTTGAATTAAATTTAATTAAAAAATGATATGGAGTGGTGTGTTAGTAGTAGACATCTCATGGTTTTGATGGTAGGATGTGATAATGAGGTCACATCCACCATTATAATAGTTAGTGATGTATATTATAGATGACATAATACTAAATGAAGAATATTTATTCTAATAATTGAAGGTTTTTTTTGCCACTTGTCACTCTCTTATTCAATTTGCCAAATGTCATTTTGTGGTTATTTCGAATTAAATTTTTTTCACATGTCATTTTATTATATTTTTCATTTTATTAAAGTAAAATTCCACATTTAATATGTAAGGTAATATATATATATATATATATATATATATATATATATATATATATATATATATATATATATATATATATATATATATAAGATATTTATTAGAAAAAGTTTATATATGTAATGTATTTAATACATTAAAACCTCATTAATTTTAATAATTCAAAATTTTTCTTATTTTTCTTATAAATTAAAACTTTTTAAATTGTTAAAATTTTATATTTAGTTTTTTTTTTATTTTGAATAAATCCATGCAATACATGAGTTTCATACCTAGTTAAAACTAATATGACAAAAATAAAATACGAGTTAATTACACACTTATGTGAACACCAAAACAAAACTAAGACCGAACATGTAATTTCATATGTACAATATAATATATTTATGCTTTAAATATATTCAACAAATAATTAAGTATTTAGATCATTATCACATTTTAGAGCCACATATAATTAATATCCATCATCTCTTATCGGTAACAACAAATTATATCATCGGTGTTTCAAAAGTTAATAAGACGTCATAAATATCTCCCCAAAATTATACTTCTATCTATGATTTTATGCATAATAAAATCAAATTTTAAATGTTTGTTTTTCTTTAATCAAATGGCTTTTAATCTAATAGTATCAAGTGTTGTAATTTTTTTTTTGTTGATGGTCCAAGTCATGTCCAAGATAAAGATGGATATATAAATAATATATGAGTAGATTAGATTCGTTGTTGTAAAAAAATTCTATTTTTTTAATTAATTTCATATAATTATTAAAAACCAAAGAAATTTTAATATGGTGGTGTTCAGGTGTATTGGAAATATGTTATTTTCAAAATATTAAGGATTCAAGTTTCAATGCTGTAGATAAAAAAATGTAAAATTAGAAATAAAATTAAATGTGTATTAGTCGTTATAAAAAAATATAATTATTATTATTATAAGTTATAAAAGATAGTGACCATTGTTTCAAATCAAAAGGGAATAAAGGGATGGGAAAAGTGGGGGCACGATGCAATGAGTTGATAGGAGCACTTCCCTTTGGCTACTTGCCATATAATGTAAGCAAATGATGCTTGTTATTTGTTAATGTATCTTATTTACACGACAAGTCTTGATCGTTATTTTTTTAGTATCCCACACCTATTCATATTACTCTTAGATGTTGTTTGTTTTTTTAAACAAAAATCCATAAAGTCTGCGGACCACCTCTGCAACCCTCTACAGTAGAAGAGATGGGCCAAACGGCTGTAGACTATTATAAAAAAACGTCTTTATTTTTTTAACATCTGCATTTTGCTACAAATATTAAAAAATTAAAATAAACTGATTTTATAATTCGAAAATAGTTTTTTAATACCGAAAAATTAATAATGTATGACATTTCGGTAAAAATATATGATATTTCAGCAAAAAATAATGACATTTTAACAAAAAAATAAATATATTTTAACATAAAATAATGTTATTTCATCAAAAAACTATTATTATTCAATAGAAAAAAGAAAGAAAAAAAATCAACAAGAATAAACAAAAAAAAACGAAAAAAAAAATGAGAAATAAGATTTCAGCAATATATAATCAATATTTTAGCAAGAAAAAAAAAAGAAAAGAAGAGATAGGAAGAGGCAAAACAAATGTTGCACCAAGAAGAACACGCGCAGAGGTTTTTTAATGCGAAGACTTCTGAAAAACAAACAACTGAGAGATGAAAAGTGTCACGCGTGTGCACGCCACTCAGCAATAAGAGGTCTGAAGATGTTTTTTCAAAAAACAAACAACACCTTACTAATCCAACCATGTATAGAAGATGGCTAAGTATACTTTTTTCTTATAATAAACTTAATGAGTCGAAGCTTTTGTTCGATATATCTTATAAGATGGGTTATTTGAGATTTAAGGTATGTGATTTTATCATCATTTTCTATTTTGTTAAGAAAATATGTTTTGATAAAAGAAGCTTGTATATAGTTGAAAATTTGAGAGTCAAAAACTATTACGGTTTGATTATCATTGAAAGTATGGATGAGCATAGGCAGGTAGGTATCCGCTCTATTTCGTTGGAACTGGACCGGCAGTTCCGATGAAGTTAGAACCGAAACTGAAATCCGTATAGGCGGTTCTTAAGTTTTTGGAACCACTCCCGGAACCAGCGGTTCCAGTTCCGGGAGCGGTTAACTGGGGTACATTACTTTTTTAGCTTCGTTAATGCAAAATAATTCTAGCAGTTGAAACAAAAAGTAAATGTTTATAACTATCTCATTACGATTCAAGTTACAAATGGCAAAAAGAAATCGTTTCAAAAGATAATCCAAATTGTTAAATATAAGTCATAAAACAAAGTTCATGTTCTTACCATCAATCTGTTAATGTTATTTACCATCACATATGTTCAAATTGTTTTACAGTTATGCATTCACATTCACATCAGACCATTTGTTTCAAAAAAATGTTAGAAATATGACTTATTAACATGTTACTTCCAAGATCCAATTAGAGAGTCCCAATAAATGTTTTAGTCATCAACGCTGTTACGACCACTTCGTTTAACAATTGAGTATTTTTAAAATTTTAATATTTCGGAACTGGTTCCAGTGGTTACCCGACGGGTAATGGTTCCTAAAAAATGAAAACCAAAATCGGAACCAACGACCTTGGTTCCGGTTCCAGAACCAACAGTTCCGAGGTGGTTCCTGATAGCCTAGGAGAACTTCATGTATGATATATGAAATTGACATCATTACTGTAGTTGCTTAGTATGTGCATCATGGTTGTGCATAATTAAGATTTTATAGCCTGAGTATATTTGGTTTAGCCTTATATCCTGCTCCTTGTTTGGTTGCCGGCTTAGGGTATAATCAATTATTCGACTGTCCATGGAATCCAATGTCATGTATGATTAGCATGAACGAGTGACTACATGGTTGGTGGAAGTTTCATGAGTGAGTATGTGAGCATCCGATCAGACGATGAATGATTAGCCACTCTTGAGAGAGTGAGTATAGGATGAATATGTAACTTAGTTGTGGTTTGTTTTAGCGTAGTTTGCAATGATCCTTTGTGAAAAATAAAGGTAGGTGTGGAAGGTAGTATGGGCCCGTACTACTGGAAGCACAGGACATGTATGCATAGCAAGGAAGTCACAAATTCGAGGGTTTAGCCTCTCTGTGATGGTTGTAATAATATAATTATGGAAATTCTGATATATTTATTGGTTGATTTTTAGTATGGTGTTAACAAGAGGATTTGGTTCTAGATCTGGAGTGGGTGTCCAGTATAGGCCAAGGTTGACTAATGATCATATATGGGAGTTGATTGCCACTGAAGTGGCTGTTGTTGTCTGGAGTTCTATTCCTGAGCTGTTTGGGTCTATCAAGACTACTATGATGGAGCTATTCGATGATCGTTATGCTTCCCTCACCAAGACTGCTACTATTGTGTCCACCATAGTCGTTATTGTTGCGGGAGGAAAAGGAGGAGGTTCATTTTAGTACCGGGACTTCAGCAACATGAAGCCCCCAGAGTTCCACGGGGGTGAAGGACCCGATTGTGGCTATGAGATGGATTTTGGACATGGAAGGATGTTTCTTCACCTTCTCCTGTCCAGAGGATTGGAAGGTCAGGTGTGCCCTAAACCTCCTTCGGCTGGGCGCGAAGGACTGGTTGAACCTGGTGACCGATTCCTACACTCTTAAACGGAGGACTACTTTTACTTGGGAGTAGTTCTCCAAGATGTTTCGCATAAGGTATGTTCCCCTGGTGGCGAGGGAGAGATTGGTTCAGGAGTACTTGGATCTGAGACAGACGATGAATTTAGTGACATAGATCACAAAGATGTTCATTGAGAGGGCTTTATTCTGTCCTGAGTTTACTGCTTCGGAGCAGGCTCAAATGACGTGGTGCTTATGTATGCTCAACAAAGCTATTCAACCATTTTTGTCTACCCAGTGTTATAGTACCCTCGTCGAGCTTTGGGATGTCGCGAGGAGGTGTGAGATTGAGATAGAGATCCAAACAAGGTAGTAGAGTCAGGCTCTGATTCCTTCCCATCCTGCAACAAAGCGGTTCAAGCCTGTTGATTCAAGATCTAGGAACAGAGGGGACGTACTTATGGCAAGTGCGACAAGGTTCATGAGGGTGCTTGTCGATATTCTTCTGGATGCCACAAATGTGGTAAGGAGGGCCACATAGCTAGGGATTATCGCCAGGAAGCTCCACTGTCGAGCTCCCAAATTTGTTACCATTGCAAGTAGGTGGGCCATATGAAGGCCCAATGTCCCTTGTTGGCCGCCACGCCCATGCATGCACCAACTACTTCTACCATTCGGATCACTGATGGATGCAATGATAGGGCGGAGCCCCTGAGGTCTTGAGAGCTTTCCAGCTCACAACAAAGGAGGCCATGGCGGTGCCAAATGTCATTACTCGTATGTTTTCATTTATTATTTTGTCAAATTATTTTATGGCATGCTTATATTCATGATTCTGCTAAGTACCTTCTTAGTGAATTTCTTGCCTACTCTTGTGCTTTTTTGACTCGGATGTGAGTCGGTCCTTTGTGTCTCAGTCTTTTAGCAGGATTTTTGATATGTTCCTTGGAGAGTTAGAGTGCCCGTTGCGAATTTCCATCACCAAAAAGCTTGGGGTTTCTGCATCAAGCGTTTTTCGGGGTGTGTTACCCGATTGAAATGATCCCTATTCCTATGGGGGATGTGTGCGTGATAATACAGGTGGATAGGTTGAGCAAGTTTGGTGCAATGATCGACTACGAAGGGCAGCGAGTGGTAGTTCGAACCCTAAGTGGGGGAGAACTAACTATTTATGGAGAGGGTTCCAAGGTAGGATCAACCTTTTGTTCTGCTGTCATGGCTCGTCGGTATCTTCAACATGGGTGTGTGGGTTATCTTGTGTATGTGGTAGATACTCAGGTAGAGAAGGGAGTTTTGATTTCGGATGTGTCGGTGGCCAGAGAGTTTTTAGATGTGTTCCCATAGGAATTACCCTGTGTGCCTCCTAAGAGGCAGTTTGAGTTCAAGATTGATTTGGTCCCCGACACAGCCCCGATTGCTAAAGTGTCGTACCGCTTAGCGCCAACAGAGATGCAAGAGTTGTCCTCTCAGCTTCAGGAGCTGTTGGGCAAGAACTTTATCAGACTGAGCAGTTCTCCTTGGGGAGCATTGATTTTCTTTGTAAAGAAGAAGGATGGGTTGCATCATATGTGTATTGATTACCAGGAGTTGAACAAGTTAATAGTGAAGACTCGTTACCCACTTCCACAGTTTGGAGATTTTTTGATCAGCTGTCAGGTGCATCTTGTTTCTCCAAGATCGATTTGAGGTTAGGGTATCAATAGACGAGGGTTAGAGAAGAGGACATGGAGAAGACCATGTTTCGGACTCGCTATGGTCATTACGAGTTCGTGGTGATGCCGTTTGGGCTCATTAATACGTCGGTGACATTTATGGATTTATTGAATTGAGTGTGTAGGTCAATGTTCAGTCGATCAGTTATTGTTTTCATTGATAATATCCTAGTCTATTACATGACTAGGGAGCAGCATGAGGAGTACCTTCGAGAACTTCTAGGAGTTTTGAGGCGGAAACGGCTGTATGCCAAGTTTTCAAAGTGTGAGTTTTGGTTACAAGAGGTCCACTTCTTAGGACACCTCGTTATCCAGAATGGGATTCTGGTCGAGCCGGCCAAGATTGAGGATGTTATGTAATGGGAGGTTCCAAAATCTCCATCCAATATCAATAGTTTTCTGGGATTAGTAGGGTATTATCGTAGATTTATTTAGGATTCCTCCAAGGTTTCTATATCCCTCACTCGTCTGACAAGGAAGGGTGTGGATTTTCGTTGGGGGCCTGAGCAGCAGGTTACATTCGAGACACTGAGACAGAAGTTATGTGAGGCCCTAGTGTTGATCCTACCTGAGGGTGTTGAGGATTTTTTTTGTATATTGTGATGCATCCATCACCGACCTGGGGGAAGTTCTTATGCAGCAAGGGATGGTTATTGCTTATTCTTCTCGGCAGTTGAAGCCGCACGAGGTGCGATATCCTACTCATGATCTGGAGTTGGGGGCGGTGGTGTTTGCTATCAAGATTTGGCGACATAATCTATATCAGGTCCAGTGTATCATATACACGGATCACAAGAGTTTGATATATCTCATGGATCAGTTGAATCTGAACATGAGATGGCGTAGGTGGCTTGACATGGTCAAAGATTATGACTGCGAGATTTATACCACCCAGGGAAAGCAAATGTGGTCCCTGATGCTTTGAGCCATTAGTCAGCTAGTTCTTTGGTTGGGAGCTTATGTATGATAATTTCGATCGATTCACCACTTCTGGATTTGATTAGGGAGGCTCAGGCTGAGGGAGTCAATAACAAGAATTGGAAGAAGGAGCGAATCAGGGATGAGATCAACAAGTTTTCTACCAATAGTCGTGGATTGTTGACCCGGTGCAGTCGGGTTTAGGTGCCAGATTTTGGTGGGATCGGACAGACTGTACTAGAGGAGGCACACAAGTTGAGATTTTCGATACACCTTGGAGCCACCAAGATGTATTGGGATTTGCGACTTAGTAACTGATGGTCATTTATGAAGAGGGAGATAGCCTGATATGTCGAGAGCTGGTTGACCTGTCAGATGGTCAAGGCCGAGCACTAGAGGCTGCATGGCAGGCTTTAGCCTTTTGAGGATGCCATGTGGAAATGGGAACATATCACCATGGATTTTATCACCAAGCTACCTCGGATATCTTGGGGATTTGAACCAATATGGGTTGAAGTGGACCGCCTGACCAAGAGTGCCCACTTCCTAGCTATTCGGGAGAGCTCCTCGGACAATAATTAGCCAATGTTTATGTACATGAGATCGTCGCTCGACAGGGTGTTCCCATTCTTATTGTACCATATCAAGATGTTCGGTTCACTTCTCGATTTTAGTAGAGGTTCCACGAGGAACTGGGAATGAGATTACAGTTTAACACTACTTATAATCTGCAGACTGAAGGCCAAAGCGAAAGGAACATTCGGACACTTGAGGATATGTTGAGAGCTTGTGTCATAGATTTCGGTGGGTGTTGGGACTCCTACCTTCCCCTAACTGAGTTTTCTTACAACAACAGTTGCCACTCCAGTATCGGTGTGCTGCCGTTTGATCTTCTCTATGGGAGGAAGTGTTGTACCCCGGTCTATTGGGGAGAGGTTGGTCACAGGATCATGGGAAAGAATGAAGTAGTTCTTCACAAAACACATCTTATTCAGGGGATCAGGAAGAGAATGCAGAAAACTCAGAGTTTACAGAAAAGTTATGCAGACAGGCGTCAATCTGATCTGGAATTCTAGGTCGGCGATATGGTTTTACTGAAGGTATCACCCTGGAAGGGTGTAATACACTTAAGGAAGAGGGGCAAGTTGGGTCCCCGATATATCAGGGAATTTCGAGTGATTTCTAGGGTTGGCAAGGTGGCATATCGACTGGACTACCTAAGGAGCTCAGTCAGATTCACAACACCTTTAATGTCTCTTAGCTACAGAAGTGTGTAGCTAATGATTAAACAGTGGTTCCCTTAGATGATATTGAGGTTGATGATCGCCTGAACTATGTTAAGAGACCAGTGGCGATTTTGGATAGGAAGACGAAGGCCTTGCATAATAAGGTGGTATCTTTGGACAAGGTCCAGTGGTAGCATCAGAAGGGTTCCGAATGGACTTGGGAACCCGAGGCAGAGATGCGAGAGCACTATCCTAAGTTATTCGCAGCAGCGGACTTCGAGGACAAAGTCTGATTTAAGTGTGGGAGAATTATAGCATTCATCATCCAGGTAATTTACATATTTGAGCCCTTAGTATGAAAATTGTTTGCAAAGTTGGTCGCTTAGCATTTAAATGAGAAACGTAGAGCTGTGTACGTACGTGGTCGATGTTCAAGGCCTAATTTTTAGGGTTTGGGCCCTATTTAAGCATCATTAACTCCCAATACCTTCTCCCTCATCAGCCTCCATCGCCACTTCATCCCTTACAAACCCAAATCTCCATTTGTGGTGTTTTGAGCTTATTTTTGGTGTTTGGAGTCCACTTTTGAAGGAAGGAAGGAAACCATTGGAAAACAAGGAAGGAACTCCAAGCTTTGTAAATCTTAGTCTTACACTCCTTAAGAAACATCCAGAATGTATAAAGTTATGAACTTGTTAGTTATCTCATTAGATCTTGCTAGATGCGGAGTTTTGTGATTATTAGTCCCATAATCTTGGTCTATTTGGGAAAGAGCTGCTCTGGATCAAATGAGTTGTCCTTTTGGATGCTTTAGAGTGTCTTGAGTTATAAAAATGGGATCCTGCTTGCTCACATCCCTCCGTGCATCCATTTTGGTGGCTTAGATGCTTAGGATAGGTTAGGGTTTTGATGTTGGGCTCTTAATAGCCATGCAAAATCATAAAGTTGGAAACTTTACGTTTTAGAACGTTATTTGGGTCTAGATCTGGGATTTGGAAAAAAGGACTTAATAGAGGAGAAAAAGTGGCAACTGAGTACATTGGGTGTACTTAAGGGTATATTATGCGTACCTGGTCAAGACCCCCCGTAACCTGGCCAAATGAATACACTACGCGGGGCATAATGGCTGAGTATACTCAGTCTAAGTTGACTCGGTTGACTTTTTGACCTTTGACCTTGACCAAGATTTTGACCAAGTTTGACGTAGGGGTATTTTGGGTATGTTGAGCTGTGAATTGAGTCTAGGTGACTATTTTCTATATAGGTGACCCGTAGAGTTGACAGTTGGAGCAACATTCTTTTCTGCTATCTTTTCAGACTGTGAGGTGAGTTTTCCTCACTATACTTATGGCTCGAAGGCACCAATGTCGGCCTAGTAGATTGTGTATTCTGGTTTTGAATGTTGTTATACTGTAGTGAACTGTTAAGATCTGAGTGATTATTTGGTTGTTGTTATGTGTTTATTTGTTTTACATGTTGACATAATGTGGTTGGGTTGAAACTGTATAGGTTTGTGCTGCTAGTCAATAAACCCGGGCAATCCAACCGTGAGGTTGTGGGCTAGAAGGGGGCAATCCAACTGTGAGGTTGTAGGCCATGGCAATCCACCCAAGAGGTTGTGGGCCAGGGGTAATCCAACCGAGAGGTTGTGGAGCCAATATGTATTATTTATATATGTTATGTTGTGTAGGATTTAGGGGAAACTCACTAAGATTTGACATCCAATTTAAGTTTTATGTTTCAAGTACTTCAGACGAACAGGGGAAAGCAAAGATGTGATCATGCAAATTCTTATGATTTTATGATCTTTGATTTCGGATACTCTGGTTCGTGATTATTACTTTTGGGAACTATGTTTTGTAATCAATTATGGGTTTTGGTTGGATTTTAAAAATGAAGATTTTACCTTGATTGTTGGGATGTTACAATGCAAAAGGAAGATAAAAATAAAATAATTCGGTAAACCTATGTATGAAATATTTATTGAAAGACCAATATAACAACTCTCCTAAAACTTAAAATGCAATAGAAATAACTATTGAGAAATTCTAAGATAAGAAACTAACATATGAAGTTGATTATGTCTTACTAAATATATCAACAATTTGCATAACTAAAGAAATATTAGGCGGTGAGATGGTTCCAAGTTGAAGATGATGGCAAGTAAAATGAAAGTCAATTTCGTATGTTTCGTCCGCTTGTGGAAATTAGAATTATTAGCAATATGTGTTGGACCTTTATTTTCCTAACGTAAGGGAATGAGCTAAGAAACATTAGCCATAAACACAATCATAGGTGGATTTACATTGGTTCCCAGGGTATCTTGGGATGCCACTAAAAAAATAGTAGTGTAAATATTTTTGGAAAAACCCGTCTTATGTCGCGGTTATACTCTGGAAAAAAAAAATTGGGCTACCCTAAAAAAATCCAGGTTATTTCTAAATGGTCCAAAATATAAACTAGCCCAAATGGTCCAAAATTTTTAATCCCACACCAACTAGTTTAATGAAACAAAGAGGTATAAGACCAAATAGTTTAATGAAAAAAATAATCAGACGTATTTCGAATTACCAAATTATCGATCGTCGAAACATCTTCTATGGTCGTCGACTTATTGCCACCCGTTGCCGCCTATCGGTGGCTTATTCCAGCGACCTCCTCCTTCGATGAGCGATAAAACTCATCGAAGTGCATAATGAAACAAGTAAGCAAAAAAATACTCAATCCTATTATCTTTTGTTTGGTTAGTTCAGATTTCATTTTTTTTATCGTTATGTTGAAAAATTAGAAATTACCAATTAGGTTTGTTACATTAGGGACTTAGAGTTAATAATAATTGATTATATTTTGTTGAAACTTGAAATCAAGTTATAATTGATATATTTTGATTGTAGGTTTCTACTGGTTTTTGAAACTTGAAATCAACTTTATAGTTCATTGATTTTGATTGTAGGTTGCTATTTGTTGTTGAAACTTGAAATCAAGTTTATAGTTCATCTATTTTGATTGTAGGTTGCTGTTAACAAATTTTTTAAAACAAAATTAGATGTTGGAGACAATCATGGTGAAGGTTTTGGATTAAGGTGTCTAAGCCAGTAACTAAATTATTATATTATTGAATTAGAAGCAATCTCCTTTGGGGTTGCCCTCGTAACAAATAAGTGAAAAGAATAATTTTTTGAGAGAGAAACTGAGTTGTTAATTTATTATATAATTAATAAATTGTAAAAAATGGTTCATTAATATATTATATGATTAATATATTAAATAGAAATAGTAAAAATTAGTTAAGAATTAATTAGAAGTTAATTGGTATTAATTTCAAGTTAATTAGAATTAACTGGAAGTGTAGGTGCTAAGTTCTCATTTTTCAATAGTTGAACAAAATAGGGTTTCTCGATCCTTCTATGCATGGCCGGTTTTAGCTAGGCATTCTAGGGGTTCTAGATTAATCCTATTACATAAGTATGGAGTCGGATAATTACATAATTCAAAATATTATTATTATATTCAAATTATGGTTATCTAAGGCTTTCTTATCAACCATAAATAGGACTCCTAGGGTCTAATATTTTCATCCTCCCCTTCACACTCTCAAGATTCGAAATTTTACTCTAGCCTCCATTCTCCTCAAGTCTTCTAGTTATTAGGGTTTTAGGTACAAGCCATTAGAGGCATCCAAGCTTTTGGTGCTTGCTTTCCAAGGAACTATAAGAATATGTATTTTGATTATTTCCTATAATAATCAAGAGGTATGTAACCCTAATCTTTATGTGATTTTCGATTTTCATAACCTCTCTCTAGGGTTTCTTGATATTCATTGTTTTTTTTGCTATCAATAGAGAAAACATAGATCCAAACTAGGTTGCATGTGAACATAAGGGTTAAGTGTTTTTCCGCTCATATGTGTTTTTTTATAACCTAGAAACCCATTAGTGGTATCAGAGCCTTAGTTTTCTATTTGATTGTGCATAAAAGTGAATTGATCAAAATTAGGGTTTATGAAAATTATACCCTAATGGCTTAAAATTTTGCAAATGACTAAGGTTCTTGAAACCTTAGTCTCCACCCTTAATTTTGAAAATGCTAGGATTTCCCATAGGTTTTCTGGTTTCCTTAAATTATTATTTTAAATGCCTTAAACTTTAAATAATTAAAACCTTGTAACTGTTATCCCTATTTTTCGAAAATTAGAAGGGTTAAATGATTAGGATTAAATTTGAATTATTTTATTAATTATTTAATTGAAGGTAGTTATTTAATCCCCATTGATTTAAATTTGAATTATCTTATTAATTGTTTAATTGAAGACAATTATTTAAATCCCTAATCATTTAAATTAATTTAATTGGTTAATTAAAGGATAATTAGTAAATCATTAATTATTTAAAACTAATTATTAAAAGTTTAATTCGAAAACTAATTTTAAATTCTATTATTTTGAAAGTTTTATAACACACCTTACACTATATATGATTAAAAGTTTAATATATTATATGCATAAGACAAGTCAATGAAATTGATAGTACGCCTTATTCATGAAGCCATACTATAAGGGGGTATAGGGAAATGCCATATAAAATGATAATTAAATGGGTTTCCACTCTCACCCACCGCTTCTTTGTTTGGTGGGGGTCGTTAGCTGAAAGGATTTGATAAGACATAACATCTTAAAAGTATGATGCTATTAAAGTACTAGAACCTTTTCTATGAATCCTAACTCTAGTTGCTTTAGGAAAAAATTTGAAGTGTATGCTAATCATTGAAAACAAACATCACTCATTATATGTAGTTGGTGGAGCGTGCATTGTTAACCGACACACTAATTTGGTACTATAAAGTTGAGTGTTGGACAAATCGAAAATTATCATTGTTAAAGCGTATGTGGTTTACCAACACATTAATTAGAGATGAAAAATGACATCAAGGTTATCAAGCGGGTTTGCATGGTTATTCACATCTTATTTGCGATCATCGACATCCCAGTCATAAACTGAAGAGCATAATCTGAGATCAAACATGTCATTGATAAGATTCAATGAATCTTTATCAAGAGGGTTTGCATGGTTATTCACATCTTATTTGTGATCCTCGACATCCCAGTCATAAATTGAAGAGCGTAATTTGAGATCAAACATGTCATTGATAAGATTTAATGAATCTCAATTGATCTAGGAATTTTATATTAGATTGAAATTGGTAAATTTGTATTACCTACCTTAATAAATTCACAATTATATTACAACATCCTTCTTCTTTGTTGTTAATTGTATTTTGGATCCTATCCTTGAATATTTATTTTGGGTTAAAATATTAAGGATTTATATCACTAACTAAAACTATGTATCTTTATATAGATGTATGGAAACGATGATCTCACTACTACTCAAACGCCCCCCTCCAACTCAAACTTCTCCATACTCTCGATTATGTCAAAAGAGAAGCTTACTGGTCCTAACTATATGGACTGAATGCGAAAGTTGAAAATGAATCTATGATACGAGGGCAAGCAATATGTTCTCAAAAATCGTCTCATTGAAATCGATCATTCCACTGCTAGTCCAAAGGAAAATTTTCCTACAACAAACACTATGATGATGTCACTAAGGTCGCTTGCATCATAATGGCCACTATTGCACCAGAAACTAGCCAAGTTTTATGAGGACTACTGGTCATATGAGATGAGCATCGGCCATGCAAGAAATTTCCACAAGAAGGCGAGATAAGAGTGCTACGAAGTGGTCAATTCTCTTATGGCCTGCAAGATTAAGGAATGAGAATCCGTTTGTGCTCACATACAAAACACACAAAGATATGTGAAGCAAATGCAAAGGCTTAGTGTGTCGTTTGACGAGGAGTTGGCCATTGACAAGGTCCTTAAATATTTGCCTCTTAGTTATGATCAGTTTGTTCTAAATTATCATTTGTACAACACGGAGATGACATTTACCTAGCTCCATATCTTGTTGCAAACTTCCGAGTCAGGGATGAACAAAATTCATGACCCTTCTACAACAAGTGATCCTATCCTGGCCTTTGGATCTGGCAATGGGAAACATAGGAAGGCGTCTTCCTAATCCAATGGGAGGAAGGACCATCCTGTCGGTTCAAGCAGTGGGGAATAGACGATCTTCACTTGTTACCGAGATGGTACATATGGGCTTATGCTTAGTAGAGATGATAGGATTGATTTGTTAAATTGTTGTTATTCATCAGACATGATGCGAGACATTATTTAATTTCATGAATTGTTTAGATAATGTTTTAAGTATTCTTTTGATAATGATATTGGTTCAATTTCTACTTTAAAAAAATGGTGTTTTCATGTTTGAATCTGTACCTTGTAATAGAGTGTATGAAACTATGACCTGTGTGGATAACCTAGGTAGTAGTGTGTTTCATAATGATTCGTCTAATGGTGTGGACAAGGCATGTTCGTGGAATTTTCATCTTGGGCACATAAACAATAAACGCATTGCCTAACTCCAAAGGAATGGAGTGTTGGAATCATTTGATCTTGGGACAGATGATGAATGCGAATCTTGTGTCTTGGGCAACATGAAAAAATTACCTTTCACTGGAACACGTTAAAGAGGTGAAGGATTATTGTACCTAATCCATACGGATGTGTGTGGTCAGTTTAGATCCACTGCAACATATGTTAGTCGATATCACGTGACGTTTATGGATGATTATACCAGATATGGTTATATTTAATTAATCAAACATAAATTAGAAATCTTTGAAATGTTCAAAGAGTTTAAGCACTAAGTCAAGAATCAATTGGGCAGGAAGATAAAGATGCTCAGATCTGACAAAGGTGGTGAGTATCTTAGTATCGAGTTCTACGAATATCTTAAGGAATGTGGAATTGTTTCACAATTGACTCCTCCCAGAACACCACAATTGAATGGTGTAGCTGAGATGCATAATTGGACCTTACTAGATATGGTTCGTTCCATGATGAGTTGATCTTCTCTTCATATTCATTTTTGGGGGTATGCCTTAGAGACTGTTGCCCATATCGTGAATCTTGTTCCAAAAAAAAAGGTTGCCAAAGCACCTCATGATATGTGGATATTCCCTCTCTCTCACATATTAAGTTTTGGGGTTGTGAAGCGCTCGTAAGATGTGAGACTCACGACAAACTTGAACCCAGAGCTGAGAAGTGTTATTTCATTGGCTACCAACAGAATTCATTTGGATATTTTTTCTAAAGACTTATTGAAACATGGTCTTTGTAGCATGAAGATGAGTCTTTCGCAAGAGAGAGATAATATTCAAAGAGGACAGTAAAAGTGTTATTGATCTTGAAGAAATTCAAGAGTCATCCAATTAAGGAACCTCAGAAAACACTAGCACTCAAAATGAGGAAGAAATTCCAATTAAGCCAATTGACAACTCGTTACCCGTTTGTTGATCCAGTAGGGTTAGCATGTCACCTGCATTCTATGGCTTCCATATTACGTCAAATCATGATATGTTTATCAATGATAGAACAATGGTAAATTTGGATGAGCCAGCTAACTACAAGGAGACGTTGGCAAAACCTAAGGATTCTAAACGGAAGGAGGTGATGGAGAGTGAGATTTAGTCTATGTATGATAAACAAGTGTAGAACTTGGTTGATCCTGTACCTGGTCGAAAGACGGTTGGGTGGAAATAGATCTTAAAGAAAAAGATTGACATGGATGGAAAAGCACACACTTTCACAGCTAGGCTGGTGGCTAAGGGGTTTACTCAAACCCAAAGGATTGACTATGATGAGACCTTTTCACCAGTAGCTAAGATATAGTCTACCAGGATTATGCTTTCTATACTTGCATTTCATGATTATTAAATTTTGTAGATGGATGTTAAAATCGCTTTCCCGAATGAGTAGTTATCTGATGATGTCTATATGAATTAACTATAAGGTTTTTGTACATGCCAAGTTTCCTAATAGAGTGTGTAGACTTGAGAATTCCATTTATGGATTGAAACAAGCATCTCGAAGCTGGAATCTTTGCTTCCATGAGAAAGTCATAGAGTTTGAGTTCTCTTGTGACAACCGTCAATTTCCGGTCAAGTCAAAGTCAACTTAAGTCAACAAGTCAAACCGGTCAACTCAACTAACCCTTGTGTACTATGGCTTACGTTATGTAATTACTAAACAACTCGCTATTCTAACGATAGATCATAAATCGAAAAGTGCGTACATCTAGATCTCCTTAACCTAAAACTGTGGTACGTGGCAAGCCAAACCGATAAAACAATGTTGCATACTCATCGGGAGTGTGTGAGACCCTTAAACCAGGCTTAACGGGGTTTACGGGCCTTGCATTGCGAAGCCAGACACTCAAAAAGGTCACAAATGAAACCTCTCTCAATCGTTTTCACTCTATCTCTCTTTATCGGGAATCTCTCCCAAATCTCCCCACGTATGTCAAATCTCTCCCAAATATCTCTTTGTATGTGAAATCTCTCCAAGAATGTCAAATCTCTCCCAAATCTCCCCAAGTATGTGAAATCTCTCCCAAATCTCCCTAAGTATGTGAAATCTCTCCCAAATCTCTCTTTGTATGAGAAATCTCTCCAAGAATGTGAAATCTCTCCCAAATCTCTCTTTGTATGACAAATCTCCCCAAGTATGTGAAATCTCTCCCAAATCTCTCTTTGTATGAGAAATCTCTCCAAGAATGTGAAATCTCTCCCAAATCTCTCTTTGTATGAGAAATCTCCCTAAGTATGTGAAATCTCTCCCAAATCTCTCTTTGTATGAGAAATCTCTCCAAGAATGTGAAATATCTCCCAAATCTCTCTTTGTATGAGAAATCTCTCCAAGAATGTGAAATCTCTCCCAAATATCTCTCAAAAGTTTCCGTAACTTTTGATGTCATTCGGGTCATTCCGACCCTTAACCGGGTCAAAAACGGCTTAAAATGGGGCAAAAACAGACAAAAAGGGCTTAAGGACCCGAAACCCCTCTTAAGGACCCGAAAGTCCTCTTAGGGGTCGAAAGTCCTCTTAAGGGACCGAACCCTTCTAAGCCGAAGGCTGCTGAACCGAACCCGAAGGGTCCTCTCGGGCCCGAACCTCGCCAACACACCCGAACCCGAAGCCTCGGTCCATTTCGCCCCATGATGCCTTCAGTCCAGTTCGCTTCTGACCCTTCGGACCGAGCCTTACCCTCGCTTGCTGATCTGCTTCGCCTCGCTTCGCACCTAGCATCAGGAGGACCGAACCTCCGACCCCTTTCCGAGAAGCCTCGCTGGAAGTGCGTTTCTTCCCGGTTTTCGACCACGACTTCATTTTAGCTTCGTTTTTAATTGTTTTAATGCGGGATTTTCACCCAAAACTTTATTTTAACATATAAGGACCCATAATTATTAAATTGTCACATTTTTAAGGATAAAAACTTATCCAAAAGAGTGGGTGAAGTACAAGAGGTGGAGTGTTGACTTTCCTTTATTTTATGACACAAGCAACCACCATACCTACTCCATGACTAACCCACACTCCTCCCCACCATACCTTATCACTTCCTTGTCCTTTTTACCTCACTCACAAGTCATTTCCACGTTTTGAGAGCTGGACATTCATCCTCTCTCCTCATTTCTTCCATTTGCTCTCATTTCACCAAAAATACAACACAACTTTTCTCTCAAACTTTTTCTCTCTATTTCAAGACTCCAAGGCTGATTTTCAAGATTTATTCTTCCCTTGGTAAGTACAATTCATCCTCCTTGTGATTATTACACTTCTTTCTACTCAAATCATTGATTTCTTACACAAACATCATCACATTCTTGTTAGATCTTCGAACCTTCAAGTGATTCTTCAAGTGTTCTTGAGTTGAACACTTCGTTTCTCCATCATCCATCTACTGAAATCACTCAAGGTGAGTTCATACCCGTACTTTTTCAGGTTTTCTCAAGTTTTTAGGGGGGGAATACAAGTTAAAACACCAAGAACATCACTAAACTTTTCTAACAGCCTTCATCAGAAAAGTTCAACTCTATTCACGGACTGTTTTGGACAACTTAAGCATTTTATTTTTCAAAACTGTTTTAGGTGCAAGTAGTTCCACATCTTAGCTTTAAAATGACTACTTGCACATTTCCATATGATTTTTCTACAATTTATGGTGATTTTTAAAAACTGCCTATCATTTCAAACATCAATCCGGACCAGTCTGTGATTATGGACTTTTTCACACAAGTAAGAGGTCATTAAAATTTATAATAAAAATTATGAACAACTAGACTCATTTTCCAAACTCTCAGAATTTACGGATTTTGATTTGCACCTTTAGTTATTTTTCTATGAATTTTCTAAAAACAGAATAGAAATGGCAATACTAGAAAAATGTTTTCAATTTCATTTACACCTTGTAACTTGTTGAGCAAGGTGTGTACCTTCATGCGATGATATGTTATTACCATATATGTCATCTTGTCTTATTATATAGACATACATCAGAAAACAAATGGATTCTTACCTCCATAAGTATGGTAAATATATAAATGATATTACAAGGCTATATCCATTAAAATACAAACATTGGTAAACTATGACAAGTAAGGCTTATGCTCACTACCCAAACAAATAATTGATAAACTATAATAGGTATAGTTTAGGGTTATTTTACATAACAAACACATTATTAAAGGTATTACACATACAAAAGAGTTACTACAACTATGAATAATTATGATAAATTATAATAAGTATAGTTAAGCCATTATACCCCCACAAACGAACATGTTAGTTATAATCGGTATAGTTATGGCATATATACATTACAAACAAAGTGATAAACTATAATAGGTATAGTTTATGTTTCATCTACACTACGAACTTAATTACAAGAAAGGAATTCACCATCACCACCACTTTTGATAAGCTATAATATGCATAGTTCATGTTCACTACCACTATCACTATTTGATGAACTATGATATGTATAGGTTATATTCACCATCACCACCACTTTCGATAAGCTATAATATGCATAGTTCATGTTCACTACCACTATCTCTATTTCATGAACTATGATATGTATAGGTTATATTCACCATCACCACCACTTTTGGTAAACTATAATATGCATAGTTCATGTTCACTAGTCACTATCACTATCCGATGAACTATGATATGTAAAGTTTATGTTCGTAGCCACTATTACTATTTCGTACACTACACTAGGGCATACCCACTATATTCAACGTTTTATCTAACTTAAATCTTATATAACTTATATACGTTGGACGATTATAGAGGAAATCTACGGGACATTTTAGGATTTATTAACGCATCATATAGAAATATTCTGTTCATACTTAACTAAGAAAATATTGGATTTTCTGGAAATCAAACTCTATCGATTTTACAAGAAAACGGTTTCTACTTCAAACAAAACTCTTATGAACTCACCAACTTAATTGTTGACACTTTTTCAAAACTACTTGTATTCTCAGGAAATCAGTGAAACAGGAAAACTTTAGCGCTTTGAGTATGGGACGTTAAACCGTCAACAATTTATTTTTGTCATCATAATGTAATTGATTTTGAAACATGTAAACATATACTTTGGTGTAACTTTTTCAATTATATTTATGATGGTTGTATTTACTTTGAGCACTATTATACACGTTGTTGTGATACTGTACATGAAGTCCTCCACCCCCGGACGTTTCCACCATCCTTGGTTTGGGGGTGTGACATCTCTATAAGTGAAGATGAGTCATATGTGTATGTCAAAGCTAGTGGGAGTATAGTGAACTTCCTATTATTGTATGTTGATGATATAATTCTTATAGGAAATAACATTCCAACTTTGCAAGAAGTTAAGTCTTGGTTTGGAAAGTGTTTCGCTATGAAGGTTCTAGAGGAAGAGGTCTATATTCTAGGAATAAGGATTTATCAGGATAGAAAGAATCGTCTTATTGGTCTTAGCCATATTACATATTTGGATAAAATACCGAAGCATTTCGGTATAGAGAATTCAAAGAAGGGAGAATTTCCCATCCATAGTACTATTAAGATGAATAAGACTCAAAGTCCCAGTACCGATGAAGAGATAGTTGACATGAGTCAAGTCCCTTATGCTTCAGCTGTAGGATCAATCATGTATGCAATGACATATACTCGCTCTAATGTGTCGTATGCTTTGAGCATGGTTAGTCGATTTTAGGGAAATCCTAGCAAAGCCCATTGGATTGTGGTAAGGAATATCATTAAATATCTATGAAGAACAAAAGACATGTTCCTAGTTCTTGGCAACAGTGATACGTTAGGAGTGAGTGGTTACAGTGATGCCAATTTTCAAATAGACTAAGACAACTTTTGTTTGCAGTCTGGATGGATATTCTTATTTAATGGGGAGCGGTTACTTGGAATAGTTCCAAGCAAGACACGATGGCTAATTCTACCTGTGAGTCAGAGTAAATTACAGCGAGTGAAGCATCAAAGGAATTGGCTTGGCTGAAGAACTTTATTGGAGATGTCAGAGTCATTCCAACTATTCAAGAACCCATGGAAATCTTCTGTGATAATGAAGGCATGATTACTTTGACAAAAGAACCAAAGGATCATGGTAGATCCAAGCATATCGACAGAAGTACAATTATATTCGACATCGGGTAGAAGAAGGACGCCTTCTGGTAAAGAGAGTATCATCGCATGATAATGTTGTTGATCCTTTTACAAAGGCTTTGAGCAGAGTCAAACACAACCAGCATGCTAGGAGCATAGGATTAAGAAATGACATTAGTTTTAGTAGTTAGGTGATTTTTTTTTGAAACTTGTAACAAAATAAATCTAATTAATTTGGTGAATGAATAATAAAGAATTATTTATGACTACTGTACCGCCTTATTCAATTATTTATTCTTGTGTTTCATTTTGCATGTTTTACTTGAGTTATTCAAACTTCCACAATCATTCATACTTTTAGAAGTAAGTAGTGAATTAAGACTGTCATGATATGATTGTAGATTTTTTATTAAGGTTAGGATATTGCAATTGGAATTGCTACAATATTTATGAGTACTTTGAAAATAGGGATTTTAGGTATTGGATAAAGCCATGCTTAGAGATTACTTGATGGATCTTGTCATGATCAATTCTGAGATGATAGTATCTTCTATTCTTCAAACGGAGATACACAAGTTGTAATTTACAAATCGATTGTGTATAGTTTTTATGTAAACGCATCAGTAACCTAATGCTATAAAATGTAGTATCATATATGATTTGGTGAGTAAAGTCTACAATTATGTAGTCAAAGTTTATTCTCTCCTTTTGTCTTAATAGGAAAAACGATATCATCGGGCCCCTCGATGATTTGATGTTGACATTATAGTGTTGGGCCCATCAAGGATAAATTGACGTGTTCAATTTGAAATCCAATAATGTCTTTACAAATCGGGAAATCAAGAAACAAAATCTTGGACAATGAGATTGATTATGATCCATGTCTCGTGTCTATACGATATCTTGAAGAACGAAGGAATAGATGATCTCTTATCTTAGGACCGATGACTGATTTGAATCAGAGTTTGGCAATGCCTTTTGAAAGCACACTTTGTTGTTTAGTTCAACATATATACTTGCAATTATAGTTACAGACTTATCCAAGTAGAAGATTGTTGGATTAGGGTGTCTAATCCAATCACTAAATGGATATATTCTTGAATTAGAAGCAAAGTTCTTTTTCGGTTTCCCTCATAACCAATAAAAAATGATTTGTTAATATATTATACGATTAATATATTAATTAGAAATAGTAATAATTAATTAAGAATTAATCAAAAATTAATTGGGATTAATTTTAGGTTAGTTAAAATTAATTGGAAGTGCAGGGGCTAAGCTATAATTGTTCAATAGTTGAACAAAATAGAGTTTCTAGGTCCTTTTATGCATGGCTGATTTTTGCTAGGCATTTTAGGGTTTATAGATTAATCATATTAAATAGTTATGAAGTTGGATAATTGCCTCATTCAAGATATTATTAGTATATTCAAATTATGGGTATGGAAGGCTTCCTTATAAGCTATAAATAGGACTCTTGGGGTCTCATATTTTCATCCACTCCTTCACACTCTCAAGAGCCGAAAATTTTCTCTAGCCTCCCCTCTTCTCAAGTCTTCTAGTTATTAGGGTTTTAGGTACAATCGATTAGAGACATCCAAGCTTTTTGTGCTTCCTTTCCATGGAACTACAAGAGGATTTATTTTGATTATTTTCTATAATAATCAAGAGCTATGTAACCCTAATCTTTATGTGATTTTCGATTTTCATAGCCTCTCTCTAGGGTTCTTGATATTCATTGTATATTGTTATTAATAGAGAAAACATAGATCCAAAATAGGTTGCATATGAACTTAAGGGTTAAGTGTTTTTCCCGCTCATCAGAAGGAACTTCCAAATAAAATAGGGCTTATGAAAGTACCCAAGTTCCACAAACTAATCAACCTACGCCAAAACCACAAGAACCACAATCTAATGAACCTACTCCATAATCACAAGAACCACAATCTAATGAACCTATTCAAAAACCAAAAATGACACAATATTTTGGTCTAAATGATCTTCCTTCGGACTTGGGGGATAGGCCAAAGATTACATCATATAATCCTAATCAATGGGATGAAACAAGGAGAGCATATTTGATTAAAAGACCTTATCAACCAAAGGGGGATAATTTTGAATTTACCTTATTTAGTAATAAGCCAAGACGTTTTGTTGTGGAATGGTTTACTGATTTTCCATGCTTAGAGTATAGCATAAAAAAGAAGAAGGCATATGTTTTGTTGCTACATGTTTGGAGACATGGTAAGAGATCAATGTTGAAGAGATGCATTTGTAACCGAATGCTTTGAAAATTGGAGTAAAAAAGTCACTCCGGAAACATATGGGTAATATTCACAGTTATCACCATAAGGCCTAAGAAAAATGTGATTTGCTATTGAGAAAAAACCAATCTATTGGTGAAATCTTACATAAGCAAACGAAACTTGATCAAAGTAATTACCAAATTCTGTAACGCACACATTTCTAGACTGAGCATTAGTAAGATGATGTATTAGATAGGGTCAATAAATGTAACTTGTTTTGAAGTAATAAAGATGAATTACTTGAATATTAAATGACTTATGTGATTTTATGTTCATTATACTTATTTATAAGATATAATAAATTAATAATGAAAATAAGCGTCAAAAATAAAATAATAATTAAACCCAATATCTATGAAGAAAGTTGTAGTGGTCGTGACAAAGATTCCGGAGATATAAAGAACGCCGAAATCCGAGTTATAACGAAGAAGTTATGACATGTCGAAGTTTTACGGCTAAACTGGCACGACACCGAGAACGTGCGTGAAAAGAACATCCAAATCTGAAAGAAAGTCGTAGTATACGTTAAACCAATAACGTGCATGAAAAGAACGTCCAAATCTTACTTCGTATGAGGAAGTTATGATTTTTCTAAGATTTAGCATAGCAGTGCATAACCCAGAATTCGAATTTTTGATCGATCGATTTTTGGCCAACTAAACTTAAATGAGAATTGAATATCTCATTAATAAGAGTTCAACGATAAAAAGACAGAAGAAAATAGAGTCCGTATGTAAAAGTTATGAATTTTACACAGTCGTTTAAATTTAAAATCTTCTCATATTGCTAAATTTAAAATCGGTCGAGAGTTAACCGATGGGGTCAAACGAAGAGTTGTAGATATTGTCAATACCTACACGCGGATATAAATAATGTCAAAAACGATGCTCGTATGTGAATGTTACGGGGTTTAGAAGTCGGCAGGGTGCTAGTGCAAAAGGGGTGACGTGGCACAATATAGGTCACGACTTGTCCTCCACCAGAATGGTGACACTTGGCACCTACTCGATGAGTTGAAGGCCCAAAACTCATCGAGTTGAGTCAAAATTCAGCTATAAATAGTGGTCCGAGGCTTGCTTCATTCTTCACATCATAAACCCTTTATTTCTCTCTCTACTCTCTCTCTCTAAACCTCCCAAACACCCCCAATAGGAAACTTCCCTGGCACTAGAAGAAAGTCTCAGAGCGCCCGTAGACTCCAAGAAAAAGAGTATTTTTGGCTCAGAACTTTACCCCCGCAGAGCGCAATTTTCAAGCAAGCCTCCTGGTTTCGTCGAAGCAAAGCACTGTCCAAGCTAGAATCACCACCTTATCAAGTGAGTGCATAGTTACTTTCATCTTACACATAGATATGAAATATTTTATATAAATTACGTGATGTGTGTGTATATTTTTTTATATATCTTGAGATCTATGCAGGATGAAAGATTTAAACCTTTTTTTTTCAGATTTAGACTGTATATATATTTTATATCTTGAGATCTATGATGGATGAAAGATTTAAACTTTTTTTTTCAGATCTGAATTGTATATGTATTTTATTTCTTGAGATCTATGCTGGATGAAAGATTTAAACCTTTTTTTTCAGATGTAAACTGTATATGAATTTTATATCTACAAATATGTTGGGTAAAACATGGTTAGATGAAATAGCTCATGTGTGATGAAATAAAATGATGAGAGGCCTCAATGTTGATGATGATTCAACCATCTAGCGAAGTATGGATGACGACAACAGACGTTTCTAGACAGTCCAATGGAACGCTAGCAGGCTCGCAACCTGTAGGTGTTTATTTGAACTATGTGTTAACCGGATGTACTCCATCCCCCATGGTTGCCTTATTTAACCGGTATTACTGAGGAATCCCTTAAGCAATGTTTTCCATATCGATGAAAAATCCTTAGGCTAGGTCCCTTCTAATAAAGGCTTTAGGGACATAAAGTGGGGATAACGGGAATGAGTAATCAGGTTGAATGATTTGATGAAAATAACTAAGTCTATTTATTATGGGTTGAAAACCCTATGTGCTCCCGAGGCTTCCCAGCCTAACCCACTCAGTTTTTGTATTATAGGTAGTGACACAAGAGTATATAAGCGAGGATCTGATGAGTGATTATAGATTATAGGTCAGTAGAAATAAATGTAATATTTGTGAGGCCTATGTTATGTTGTTTAGGCTTTTGATCTATATTGACAATGACATCCAGAGATTTGTAATTTGATGAAAATACATTTCTTCAAAAATCCTTTGTAAATTCTTTATCATATTTTTTGGAACAAATTTCGTAATATATTTCGTTAAAAATATATTCTGAGTTTCAAATAAAGCATAAACAGATTGGTTTTTTTTGTCCATGAAAATTGGGGATGTCACAGTCGGTATCAAAGCATTAGTTTAAGGGAACTAGAAATTTGTAGGATTTCTAGACTTAAACTTAGAATGCTAATCAGTGATCGTGAGATGAGTGTCTACCATATTTTAGACATGAGCATTAGTTTATTTTAGGAAAGATGCCTAAAATGCTTTTATGTGCTAAACGATTTATGTTATAGCTATAAAGATGCCTTATATGCTATTATTTGATTGGATTTATGGTCTGTTGCCGACCGGATCTGGAAACCTTATGTATTCAGGATTCTAAACGTTCGACTATGATATTAGAACTAACATGTAACATTTCGGAGTGGTAAGGAGGATTTAAAACTTCTATCGTAAATAAAGATCTAAATTCACCTAGTTTGCTGTATAGATCAACATGGAAAGAACCCAAAGCGAACTCAGAAACACAAATAGGAACGGAATCAGCAACCCCAAGGGATTTAGTATGTGCCGATAGTAGAAGCTGCACCTGAGCCAGTCACGATGGCTAAAGTACAAGCCATGATTCGAGCTATGATGGCCGAACAAAGGGAAGAGATGAGACAAATGTTGCTGAATAATAGGGATGAACCTTCGATGCATGTTGAACAACCAGAATTGAATGACGGACAATCAAAAGAAGGGAACTACAATAGGGGCGTTGGTCAAGCTGAACCGCCAGTGGTTAGAAGGAACAACCAATATGAAGGAGTCGAAATGAATGATTGCAAGTATAACGACTTCACAACTTGCAAACCATCAACATTCACTGGGAAAGAAGATCCAATTGGAGTTATGGATAGGATCTCAAAGATGTAGTTGGCCTTATAACATCTGGTTGCAAGGGCAAGCAATAAACCACATATGCAGTACGTCAATTCATAGGTGGCGCTGTTCGCTGGTGGAACACTTTGGGGAAGACCATAAGACCCAATGAGCCACTACAGTTGACATGGACAGAGTTTTTGGTGCACTTTAAGCGCAAGTACTGCTCAACCCAAAATCTTCTTGAACTAGAGAACGAATTTCTCACATTGAAGAAGGGAAACATGTCCATTGATGAATACACCAATGCCTTCACAGACAAAATGCAGTTTGCTTTATGCATCATCCCAGACGAGCTGACAAAAATCGACTAGTACGTAAAGGGACTTCTATGGGAGTACGTAGTGTCGGTACGTCAGCCACCTACTCTGGAAGCAGCTATTAGGGTTGCCAAGTCTATTGAGAAGATGATCAAGGAGAGAGCCACCAGCAAGGTTGAGGTTGGCGAAAAGAGGAAGTTTGAGGTATCTGCAAGGTCCAACAAGAAGAGCAAGTCTGGTTCAAGGAAATATGGAGGAGGAGGAAACGAAGCGGATTGAAAGACCCTCACTTTTGTATTTCTGAAAGACCTAAACTTTCATGCTTGACAATATAGTTACTTCAAAACATGCTACTTGTATATTCATAAAAATAATATTTTACATTGATAAATAGATTACAAATGATTGGATACAAACTGACTATTACAAAGTGTTATATATTACACAACTACCAAGGATACTATACATTTATATGTACATGATCCTAAATACAAAAGTAATATTACAACTATTCTAAACCTTCCGAAAGTATATGACTATACTGGTTACTTATCTCCTGCAAATTTGTTAAATATTGAGAGGGTAAGCGGTGACGCTTAGTGAGTTCAATAATAGATACAATATAACTTTATGCCATATATATATACTTCAATATGGAAGAAGCAAAGAGGAACAAGGAACAAGAAGGGAATATGTGAGTCATGTGATAAACTTTCCATATCAATCATTGATTTGATTCAAAGATATACAATCAATGAGACATAACGATTTCCATACTTGATATACATCAATAAAGCTTCGGCCCAAATGACACAGAAGACATACACTTTCTGATTAAACATTTTGGTAGATTCCCGGCTTTCAGCCCTGTTTAACCTTCTGCCAATCCCATAGAATAGAAATCATTATCTTATGGAGACATGTTCTACATGGCCAGAGGCTACATACCAGTACCAATGTGAATCTAAGTCCTTTCACTGATCACATGGTCAAAGGTATTTCTTTGCTATTAAAATAACGAATAAACTAACACGGGAAAATAACCTGGAATAATAACACTGAAAAGCACATAGCACATATAACACATAACATACAATTGTTCTTATATATTAAACTCACCTTGAAATAACCGGGGGTTAAAATAGTAATTTGAGCAGCATTTCGGCTCCAAATATGACTTTATTTGTTCAAAACCGGGAGATTTATTGAAAAACCGGGCTCTGCAAAGGTAGAGCTTCAAACCGAAAAGATAAATTTCTCGGGCTTCACGGGCACTTTAGGGCATGTTTCGGGTGTTAAAAATGATATCGGGGCTTCAGGGGATGTCAAGATAGTGAAAATATTGAAAAAGGGGTGTAAAGTTGCAATTTTCCAAAATTACTCGGGAAGGCTCGGAGCCTTTTATTTATAGGGCAAGGGGCTCGGATCCGAGGGCTGAGAAGGCTGCACGCGGCAGCAGATGCGAGGCCCAGGTGGCTCGTCTCGTAGGCACGCACGCGTCGGACAGGAAGGCTTCAGACTCTACACGCGTCGGACGGAGGTTGGACTGCGCTTCGGATGCGAGGGGTGCCGACACACGTCTGCTGACTCACCGAGATCGGACACGGGGCGGTTCGCGAGAGCGGGGGATGTGGCAGGTACTATTCATGCGAAAATTCCCAATATTATCCATTATTTCTCGGTTTTTGAGCCAAAATCTTCTAAAATCCATAACTTTTGCATACGAGCTCCGTTTTTGACGTTCTTTATATGCACGCGTAGGTAAAATTATGCTTTACAACTTTCGTTTAGACTTCGTTGGCAAGTTTTGATTTATTTTTAATATTATTATTTTTAACATTCCGGGACAGGAAAATCCGTTAAAAATTAATAACTTCTTCATCCAACGTCCGTTTTCGTCAGAATTTTTACCGTTGTACTACTATTGACGAGATCTTCAATTCTCGTTTAGGTTGTGTCGGCTAAAAATCACTCGATCTTAAATTCGAGTTTTTAGCTGTCTACTACTAAGCTGAAATTTAGAAAAATCATAACATCGTCATACGAAGACAGATTTTGGCGTTTCTTTTTATCGAACTTCTCAGTTTAAAGAATACTACCTTTCATTTAGATCACTAAGGCTAAAAAGTAGTTTTTCAAAAACTCACTTTTTATGCTGAATAGTGTTTGCTGGTTTTGTTGCGGATCTTCAATTGGTCATACCTTCGTCGTTATAACTCAGATTTCGACGAGGTTTTAGCCTATATGTTTCTAACGAGATTATCTACAACTTTCAATAATAAAATTTTACTTATTATTTTATTTTTTCGCTGATTTTAACTATTTGGCTTTTAATTGGAATCTCATAAGACTTCCAATATTTTATAAGTGATTCTAAACATAGTTTTACTTCATTTATAGTAAACAGTATCCGTTAGAAATCAACTCTCAATTTCACATAATATTTCATACTTCCTCCGTATCAAAATTATTGTCCACGTTTGACTTTTTAAGTCTTTTTGGTTCAACTTTGACTTTAAATAATTTACTTTTTGTTATATAAATTTTTATGCAAGATATATGAATAGATTGTTTTTTTAAATGTATCTTCATTGTTATAAGTTTCATAAAAAATTATATAACACAAATAATGAAAAAACTTCAAAAGTCAAACGTGGACAATAATTTTGGGATGGAGGGAATAATATTATTCACTTTTATAATTTACAATACACGATTTCAAAACGTGTATGTTACAAATACCTCCTCCTTTTGAGGATTTTGTCCCCAAAATCATAACGATTAAATAAATGTGGGTATTTCACTCTTATCTCATTCTTATTTTCCCAAGTATAATTTGGGCCTCGATGGTGCTTCCACTTGACAAGCACCAACTCCATTTCTTTATTACATAGATTAGTCGTTCATTCGTTTACGATCTTTTCGGGTTTTTCTACATATCTTAACTTATTATCCAATTTTTCTTAGGATAACGAAATCGTTTCATCATATATGCTCAAGCATTTGTCCAGATAACTCACATGAAATACATCATGAATACCTGCCAAATCTTCAGGCAATTCCAAGCGGTATGCTTGTTTACCAGTCCCCTCGATAATTTTGAAAAGTCTAACAAATTTAGTACTCAATCTCTTTTTCTTCTCAAATTTCATAATACCTTTCCACGAGGGTACCTTCAGTATCACCCACTTGGAATTCTATGGATCGTCTCCTCCATTTCTACATAGGACTTTTTTCGATCCTGGGCTGCTTTCATTCTTTCTCAGATAATTTGATTCTTATCAGTGGTGTCTTGAATTATTTCAGGGCCTCCAAGGATCTTCTGTCCTACATCACGCCAACATAATGGAGTACAACATTTACGACCATATAATGCTTCATATGATGGCATTTTGATTGAAGCGTGGTAACTGTTATCATACGAAAATTCTACAAGAACAAGTACTTGTCCCAGTTACCACCAAATTCTAAGACACATGTACGAAGCATATCTTCTATTGTTGGATAGTTCTCCTCGTTTGACTATCTGTCTGGGGATGATAAGCTGTGCTGAGAGCAACTCGAGATCCCAATTCATGTTTCATACTCGACCAAAAGTGAAAAGTGAAACGAGTATCACGATCGGAAATAATCTTTAGTGGCACACCATGTCTCGCGATGATTTCGTCTAAGTAAACTTGTGCGTATTTCTCCATTAGAATCGTTGTACGTATGGTGAGAAAATATGCACTCTTAGTCAGTCTGTCGACAATTACCCAAATGCTATCATTCTATATAACAGTCTCTGGCAATTAGAGTAGCACCAGGTATAAGGTCAATTCGAAATTCTACTTGCCTATTCGGGGTAGTCCAGGCAATTCGTCGGGAAGATCATCAAGATTTTCATTAATAATAGAAACATCATTTACAATTTTCTTCCCCTCTCTTGAGATATCAACTGCATTAGCTGGATAAGTAGAATATCCCTTCGATATAAATTTACGAGTTTTTAAGAAAGAAGTTATTATTTTCAACGTAGACATAAATAGAATCCTCTTCTTCGATAGGGATGCATACTATCTCTTCGTAGCACAAGAGTTCTTCATGGTTCTTAGACAACTAATCCATGCCGAGGATAATATCAAAGTTGGGCAAGGAGATAGGAATTAGGTTAGCAAGAAGATTATAACCTTCAATTCCTATGACACTATCCCTATAGACTTTATCGACAAGTAATGATATACTTCCTATGTTATCTATATGAAATGATTGGACATTTTCGTAACAAGAAATTTGAAAAGAATGTGAGAATTTATAAGGCACGAAAGAATCTAAGGCATCAAAATCAAATAAGATGTGAGCGGATCTTGAGTTTACGAGAAAATTATTGGTCACAACATTCAAGTCCTAACTTACTTCTTCTGTGGCAATCTAAAATGTATGATACTTAACTTTTGGTTTGCTAAACGATTGTCAAACTCTTCAAACTTATTAGTTACTAGCGGTGCTCAAACCTGCACCCGCTCATCATTCTTTATTGGGCCTTTGATCCTAATCTTTGAGTTAAAACTCAATTCTCATTGCAGGCTCCTGCTCCTTCTTGGTTTATAGACTAAACCCAAGATAAGGTCTTTACTTTTGCTATAACAACAACTCGAACGGTCATATTCTAATGATCTTTGATTTTATAACGCACAAGATACATAACGAACCAAACTCTTGTATTAGAATCAGTTCGACTAAATCGAGCTGATGGAATAAAGAAAACAAAAAGAGTTTGATCAACACGTGGATGCTTCAGAACAGAAAGAATAGCACCACGTATCTCTAATTCGTACTTTCGGACACACACATCAATTTTTTCAAATGACAGAATATTTCGATTGATTACTAACTCATGGATTTCATACTGTAATCCTTCCATGAATAACTAATTTCTTCATCGCCTTCATAACAGGTAACATCTCTAGTTAATGGTTCCTCAATTCTGTAATGAAGATTGTTATATTTCTATCGACCAACTCCTTCTTGACTGAAGTTTTGTCATCACTCAAGACATGATTTTATAAACCAATCAACTCTCTCTCTCTCTCTTTGTAGATTTATATTAATCAGACTCCACTCTTTATGACATTAGGATTTGAACGATAATTTTCTTCTTAGTCATTAACGAAACGAAGGTAACGACACACATGAATAAAACGGAATCATTTACTAGATTCTTGGTAACCTTGTGACTTTCCCTGATCCAAGCGTGTGTCCTGTGCTTCCAATAGTATAGGCCTCTACTATCATTCACACCTACTCATACTCGTCCCAAGTATTGTCTCGTAGTTTTCCAAGTCACCATTCAAAATCACAAAACAACTTATCACACATGAATGTGTTCAAAAAAATACAACAACAATTTCTCCTAGACTCAACTAGGGTTTTCGCATTTCTATCAAACATATCTTGGATTACTTATACTCGCCTTCTAAAATTCTTCTCACGCATACGCTCGATCTAGCATATTCTAATACTTTTTCATAGGTCGATAGAATTTTACTTCCAATTCTTCATATAAATTCTTTCTCGGGTAATGTCTACTCTGCAAGACATATTACACCCAAAATTTACTCTATCAGTGTAGAGACAATCGATTTTCAACTACTTGTGTAACACCCCGAGTTCAGAAGTGCAAGTTCAGGGTTCTTAGTGTATATAAGGAAGGTCGAGTCGCGGTTCTGGCCGCATGTTAAAGTGACCAACTCGGCAAGTCGGCGGCTGGACTCAGCGAGTTGGTGCTGGAATGTGAAAAACCTTAATCTTCGGGGTTGCCCCCTATTTAAAGGACTTTATATCCTTCACCCAGACCCCTAATCCCCCAGAGAGTTCCAGAAGCCCTAATATCTGAGAGTGTGAGCTTGGAGAAGTGTTTGGAGCTTTGAGGAGTGAACTTTGTGAAAGGGACTTGTAGATCAAGAGGCTAGCACCAAGTATTTCATGTGAATCAAGAACCCACTCCAGTTTGAGCACGTTTTGGGAGGTAATAAGCTCTTATCTTAACCTTTTCTTCTAGAATCATTCACATGTGGAGGCTAGGGCTTTCCTTGGTTAAGGAATTTTATTATGCAAGCTAGATCTGAAGCTGAAAATTCAGATCTGAACCTCTTTTGAGTCCTAAGCCCATAAAGTTTCCAGTTCCTGCAAGGATGAGACTCTCCTAAGGTGTAAAGCTCCATTGGCAGCTTAGTTTGGTCATTTAGAGCCCCTAGAGCCTTGCATACACGTAAAGTTTGCAACTTTACGTGATAATCATGCCCTAGAAGCTTGGGTCTACAATATGGAGTTGTTGCATGGCTTAGAAAGCCACTGTATGGATTAAGAACTGAAGCGACTCGGCGAGTCACATGGGTAGACTCGGCGAGTTGTATGAATATGTGCATGGACTTGACGAGTTGGAAGAACAACTCGGCGAGTCTGTTGAAGATTGCCTTGGACTCGGCGATTCTGTTCTTGGACTCGACGAGTCTGGTCGAGAAGTCCTAACCTTTTTGGTTGAGCTGTGAATCGGTGAGTCGAGGGATGACTCGGTGAATTGAGCAGGAAGGGACATGGAGCTTGTTGGATTCAACGAGTCTTGGGGCGACTCGACGAGTTGAGTCATGGCATGGGAGTTTCTAAGCATAGGAACTCGACGAGTCAATGGGTTGACTCGGCGAGTAGGGTCAACCAGGAAGGTTGACTTTGACTAAGGACTTTGACTTTGACCAAGGGTTGACCAGTTGACTTCCAAGGGTATTTTGGTAATTATTGGTGTTAATTGGTTTTGGTTATTTGGTAATGATCAGTGGTGGAGTTCGTGCTGGTGGTCGGAGCAGCATGACCTTATTTCTTCAAGTCGGTAATTGTAGGCGAGTTATCTTCACTATATCGATAGGGTCTACGGCACCAAGGCTGACCCTTTATGATTTACATCCTGGTTTAGGATGGTTGCTTTGTTATTGCCATGTTAGATTTCATCCTGGTTAGGATGGGTGTTATGCTATTACTATGTTAGAGTTCATCTTGTTTAGGATGGTGGCTATGCTAGAGATCGGTTAGATCAGTTGATCCGTAAGGATTGGTATGTTAGTGGACCTGTTAGGTCGATGCTCTAGTTACGAGTGAAACTCTATGATTGATGGTCAGTGAGATAGATATGTTTGCTATGTGTATGTTCCAGTATATGATAGTATACATACATGGTTATTTGCTTGTTGGTTGGGTTGAGGCGGTCCTGCTTTGTGCTGAAGGCCAACACACCCTCTGAGCGGTCCGGGGAGACTGTAGGCCCACACAGAGGACCAGTCATGCCGAAGGCTCGGGATAGATTCAGATAGACTGTAGGCCCAGTAGGGCGGACCATTCCGGCCGATGGCCCAGTATGTATGTTGTTTGATTGATCGTTATGGCTACGGTTTCTTCCAGTGTGGTATTGGTATTTTGGGGGTAGCTCACTAAGCCCTCGGGCTTATAGTTTTCAGTTTATTATTTCAGGTACTTCAGGAGAGCGAGGGAAGGCAAAGGCGTGACCGTACCGCTCCTCATCCTCATGATCTATTTTGGGACACTCTGATGATAAATGAATTGGAAATGTTTTGTAAAAACAATTACTATTTGACTCTTTTGTTAGTAATAAAAGTTTAAATTTGGCGTAAATTTTATGGGTGTTACAAGTTGCATCATCTTCTAACTTATGTAATTCACCACGCATATTTGTTCATTTCATTATCCTTCCACGGCATCGTTATTCTTGTATCTGAGTAAGTCTTCTTGTTATGGTTGTATCTTTTAAGTCTACTTCATAGGAGTTTATCCTAAGAAGTCTGCATTATAGCTGCATTTCAGCAAGCTCTACTAGCTTCAACTGGGTTCTTTGTCATTCCTAACTACAACATTTCTTCTCATACAATACTATGGGTGTATTGTTTCTTCAGCTAAGCATTCTACCTTACTTAAACAAGTAAGTTACTTAACCTTTTATTACTAAATGACTTAATTCACCATCCTAATCATGTATGTTAAAGTCGGCTTAACACACAATGGAACTTCCATAAGGATGTGATAGAAGTCAATCATCACTCAGTATTATTAAATACTAAGTCTGAGCATCCTGTATAATGTTACTACTTGGACTATATACTACATCACAAAGTCTTGGCCTATTGAGTCTGAAAAACTTCATTAGCCTTTCCTTTGATCTTCATTTAATTCTTCTAAATCTTGTAACATATTAATTTCAATATTGTCGAAGTATTTATCACCATCTTCGGTTCTTCCGATTCTATAAACAATCACTGCTTCAATCTGGACAGCGATGGAACAACTTCATGGATTTGTACCAACACATTTATCTCGCCCAAAGGTGTTTCAAACGCACATCACTCTTCTAAAGGTGTTATTATTTCATCAAATTTATACTTTGAATGTACAACACCACTCTATTGGTATTAATACACTATTTACGATTTCACTTGGTAAATATTATTTTACGATATCCCTCGATCGTTTATCTACAAACCTATCGATGTTGACTATCATAAGTCTGTTTATCACTTCGAAAAGTTTCATGTAAATTCTAATGCAGAAATTCTTAGAATTCTAAACATAAAATTTTCTCTTCTAAATCAAGGTCGGCAAAAAACCATAAACTTTCTTAAATAATAACAATAAGGCAAGCAACCTAAGGCATGCTATATTCATTTATCATCTAGCACATATAAGAATATAAGGCATATCTCCTCTTAAAATTCTAGTGCTTGTTTCCATTTAGGTATTCAACCTAAGTATACCAGATACACATCGTATCATCTTCACTTAACAATTTATGTTTAAGTCTAGAAATTCTCAAAATTCCTAGTTCACTTAAACTAATTCTCTGAAAATTTTGAAGTAACTCAATATCTTAGAATACTAGGGTTTATCACTACCCAATACCTCACTTAAGTATTTATGATGTTATGTATCCATATACTCCTAATGAATGCGTTCATATATTGAACTTCCAATAGTTTAAATCTAAATACTAATCCGTGGTATTTAGTTCACTTAAACCACTACTCTGATACCATGATTGAAAGACCCTCACTTTTGTATTTCTGAAAGAGCCAAACTTTCATACTTGACAATATAGTTACTTCAAAACATGCTACTTGCATATTCATAAAAATAATATTTTATATTGATAAAGAGATTACAAATGATTGGATACAAACCGACTATTACAAAGTGTTAGATATTACATAACTACCCAGGATACTATACATTTATACATACATGATTCCGAAATACAAAAGTAATATTACAACTATTCTAAACCTTCCGACAGTATATGACTATACTGGTTACTTATCTCCTGCAAATTTGTTAAACATTGAGTGGGTAAGCGGTGACACTTAGTGAGTTCAATAATAGATACAATATAACTTTATGCCATATATATACTTCAGTATGGCAGAAGCAAAGAGGAACAAGGAACAACACGGGCATATGTGAATCTTGTGACAAACTTTCCATATCAATCATTGATTTGATTCAAAGATATACAATCAATGAGACATAACGATTTCCATACTTAATATACATCAATAAAGCTTCGGCCCAAATGGCACAGAAGACATACACTTTATTATTAAACATTTTGGTAGATTTCAGGCTTTTAGCCCTGTCTAACCTTCTGCCAATGTCATAGAATAGAAATCATTCTCTTACAGAGACATGTTCTACATGGCCAGAGGCTACATACCAGTACCAATGTGAATCTAAATCCTTTCACTGATCAAGGTGAGGTTTGGCCCATTCGTATGTTTCCATTGTACTAGCACTAAGTCGACCATCTTGCGTAGCAACTTCTTTGTCTTACGGTCAACAAACGCCTCCGGCTCTTCAATTAGCCTCTTATTTTCATCTATCCTTAACTCAGAAATTGGAATTATGTCAGGAACTTCTCCCGTGAACTTCCTCAAATAACACACATGGAAAGTGTTACGAATGTCATCTAGTTATTTTGGTAGTTCTAGCTTGTAAGCTTGGTTCCCAATCCTCTAAAGAACTTTGAATGGTTGAATAAACCTTGTACTAACTTCCCTCTTTTCCCAAATCATATCAATCCCTTCCATGGTGAGACTTGAAACTAAACCGAATCTCCAACTTCGAATGTCATCGGTCGTCTTTTCTTGTCAGCATAGCTCTTTTGATGATCCTGAGCTGCTAACATCCTTTCCCTAATCACTTTCAGCTTTTCGACAGTCTGATGGACTATCTCGGGGCCCATGAACTGCTTTTCTCCATCCTCAAGCCAACAAGACGGAATACGAGATTTCTATCCATATAAAGCTTGATAAGGCGCCATCTTGATGCTCGAATGGTAACTATTGTTGTAGGAAAACTCTACTAGGGGTAAGTGCTCATCCCAGTTACCTTGGAATTCCAGGGTACACGCTCTTAGCATATCTTCCAGTATTTGAATCTTCCTTTCGCTCTGACCATCGGTCTGTGGATGGTAAGTTGTACTTAAACATAACTTCGTACCCATTTCTTCTTGTAGGCTCCTCTAAAACCTTGACGTGAAATGGCTATCACATTCTAATACAATCATTAAAGAAAGACCATGAGGTCTTACTACCTCCTTCATGTAAGCATTTGCAACCATAGACCATCTCTCATTGGCTGCTATGAGGTGTGCACTCTTTGCGAACCGATCCACGACCACCCAAATCATTTCATGACCGTTTTTCGTCCTGGTCAGCTTAGTCACAAAATCCATGGTGATGTCTTCCCATTTATCCATGGGTACAGGTAAAGGTTCTAAACTCCCATATGGTATCTGATGTTGTGCATTAACTCTCGCACAAGTTACACAATTTGCCACGTACTTTGTAACATCGAGCTTTATTGTCGGCCACTAGTAGTAGGGTTTCAGATCCCTATACATTTTAGTCTATCGGGATGAATCGAGTACATGGTCTTGTGAACTTCTTCCATCAGAAGATCTTTTACTCCTCCCATCTTAGGTACCCAAATCCTATTTTGGAATACCTTCAATGCTTGATTATTCATACCGAACACCAACGTTTTGCCTAAACGTTCTTCCTTTTGGTCATTTTTCTCTAAAGCTTCTTCCTGGGCTTTCTTAATGCTTGCCACAATCGTTGAGACAACTTCAATTCTTACGCTCTTGGCCTTTTTATTTCAAGACTTACTTTTTGACTTAAAGCATCAACTACGACATTTGCTTTACCAGGATGGTAAAGTATCTCACAGTCATAATCTTTGAGTAACTCTAGCCAGTGTCGTTGTCTCATATTTTATTCTTTTTTATCAAAGAGATACTAGAAAATTTTATGATCAGTGAAGAGTTTGCGCTTTGTGTCGTATAGATAATGCCTCCATATATTTAATGTGAATACTACCGCTGCCAACTCTAGATCGTGAGTGAGGTAGTTCTATGCGTGCGCTTTCAGTTGTCTCGATGCATGTGTTATCATCTTATCCCTTTGGGTCAGAACACAACCAAACCCAAATCCAGATGCAACGCTATAAAATGCGAAGTCTTCAACTCCGTCAGGTAAAGACAGAATTAGTGCTTCACACAACTTCTTCTTTAGCTTCTCGAATGCTTCTTCGTGTTTCTCACTCCAAGTATAAGTAGCTCCTTTATGGGTCAAAGCTGTTAATGGAGTAGCTATCGGAGAAAAGCCTTGGATAAATCTTCGATAATATCCAGCTAATCCCATAAAGCTTCGAATCTCTGTGGGGCTTTTCAGTCATTCCCACTTCATCATAGGTTCAATCTTTGCTGGGTCAACCATTATTCCTTCTTGGTTAACCACATGACCTAAGAATTGGACTTCTCAAATCCAGAAATCACATTTTGAGAACTTTGGGTACAGCTTCTCCTTCTTCAAAGCTTATAACACTTCTTTCAGGTGCTTGCCATGCTCCTGTTGGATCTTTTAGTAAACCAGAATGTCATCTATGAACACTATCACAAATTTATCAAGGAATGGTTTACAAACCCTGTTAATCAAATCCATGAATGCTTCTAGAGTTTTGGTTAGTCCAAATGACATAAACAAGAACTTATAGTGTCTGTATCTTGTTCTAAATGCATTTTTCTCAATATCGCGCTCTCATACTTTCGGCTGATGATATCCTGACCTAGGATCAATCTTTGTGAAATAGCTAGAACCTTGCAGCTGATCGAATAGGTCATCAATCCTTAGCAATGGATACTTGTTCTTCACCGTTGCCTTGTTCAGCTCTTTATAGTCTATGCACATCCTCATGCTTCCATCTTTCTTCTTCACGAATAACATCGGAGCTCCCCAGGGCGATGAACTAGGTCTAATGAAACCGTTGTCCAACAACTCCTGAAGTTCCGCCATAAGCTCCTTCATCTCTGTCGGTGCTAATCGGTATGGTGCTTTCGCTATTGGCGTTGATCCTGGCAACAAGTCTATTCGAAACTCTACTTGTCTATCATGGGGCAATCCAAGAATATCTTCGGGAAAGACTTCCGGATATTCATGACGGGTTTTGAGCATTCTAACACTCCTATGGTGTACATGCAACCCTATAAACCTTAGATCTATCTTTTCTCTATTATACATGAAAATATTCAATATTTAAGGTTTCATCCTAAATAGCATAATATGAAGTACTTGTAATATAAAGCTTAGTGGGATGACATACCTTTTTCTTGTGGTTGATTCCTTGGAGCTTCAAGAGCCTAGCACCAATAATGTGGATGCCTCAAGTGGAATCACAAATTACCACAAACACCTTGGAAAGCTTGAGAGAATAGTAACCACACCAGAAATCGGCCCACTCTTGTATCCTCACACACTAGTGTCATTTCATGTGCCAAAGACCTCTTTATATAGTATGTAGGATTAGGTTTACATTCATGTAAACTCTAGTATGTAGGATTAGGTTACCTAAATGAACTTGGCCCATGCTATATATATATATATATATATATAAGACTCCATATTTATTTAGTTCTTTTTGATCACTAAATTAATTCTTGATCAATACTAATTAAATAATATTATTTCATATTAATATATTACAACTCATAATATATTAATAAACCATAGACATACTATTCTCAAAAGACTATCCATACAAATTGTTCCGGTGAAGTGCAACCAAAATCGACCATGCTACTCTCGGGTCGAATACATACCAATAATAGTTATGGGCTTATATATCTAATCCAACAATCTCCCACATGGATAAGTCTAAAACTATTATTGCATATGACTCCAAGATCCCGACTAGCAATCGTAGCTCTTAAAGCCGCTGCCGAACTCTGACCTAGTCAAACGACTTGTCCATAAGATAAGGGATCATATATTCCTCCATTCTAGATATCATATGGACTAAGACATGGATTATAATCATTCTCTCTGTCCATTTGTTGTTTTCTGATTTCTGATTTATGACGACTGACTAATTGAACAATTCAAATCAGTCTAGGCTTAGCCAAGCACTTAGGGGTGTCATCACTAAATCATCGAGGGGCCCACATATATCGCTTTGATCCCTCCAAGGGTAAAAGGAATGGATAAACTTCGACTCATATGTTTGTACTAACCATTTGTTGAATCATACACAAAGGCACGTTTTATAACATCAAGTTTCTGAAGCGTTTTCGTGCAATCAATGTATAACCAACTCATAGTCAACAAATCATATCTATAGGTTTGAAGAATATAAGATATTATCATCTCATGATCACCCATGATAAAATCCATGAAGTGATTCAAATGAGCATGGGTTTAATCCAATACTCGAATCTCATTCCAGGAGCACTCATGAATGTTGCAGCAACTATTGCTATGTCTAACCACTTTGAACATCTACAAGCCAACTTCATGAAAGTCTTGATTCATACCTACTTCCAAAATATGATTGACTATGGAGAGTTTGAGTAACCTAGTTATTCAGGAAGTCAAAACATGCAAATTAAAACACAAGAATAATCAAATCAAATATGGCCCCAAGCACCTTTGAGAGTAAATAGAACACCTTTTATTTAAACACCATATTGATTACTCATTATTCATTGTATAATGTTTCAAATAATCAACTTTATACTTGAATCAAAACAATAGTTATGCCATGCTCTAAGCATGCACACTATGTTTATCCAAACTATAGTTATACCATACATCAAGTATGCATGCTATGTTTATCTATGATCCTTACTTTATGGAATAATTGAACATAATTCCAATGATTCTCATTTCACAATCCCAAAACCTTACCGTAAATGTAAGAATTCCAAATTCCTACCATTTACCAAAATCTGTTAGATTCTAAACTTATATGCACTGATCCTCTTGTAATGATTATGCACAAAGTCACAAAGACTTGTCAACAGACATTACAGAGTATTCCAATGGAGATCAATTCCATGGAAACGAAGTCTCATATTCAAAGTACATTCCTTTGAACATCCTTATTGCATTAAGTTTTCAAATCTTACATAGATTGAATAACTTCCACCTATGGAGACATTTCCACATTCCTATTTTGACTATCATTTCTGAACAAGAGTTGCCTCTTTTCAGAATATGTTAATATGGTCCTTTCCACAAATCTACACCATACTTCCAACTATCCATGAGCAACCAATCTTTGGTAACCCTTAGATTGTCCTCGACAATTGCTTAACCAATTTTAGTCATATCCAATTCCAGACCTTTTCCCCTCTTAATGCCCTAGGCATTTGGAAAATTTAGAAAGGATAAATATCATAGCACATGTAATCGATCCTATATCCGAAGCATATGGGACACGACTCATGATGTCTCACATAAAGACATGATCCCAGACCAGTCTTTTGCTATAATATTTTTAATTTTCCATGTTTTCATAATTCGACTATGAAGAGGGGTGTCGTAATCATAATCGAATTTTGAGAACGCTATATATATATATATATATATATATATATATATATATATATATATATATATATATATATATATATAGAGAGAGAGAGAGAGAGAGAGAGAGAGAGAGAATTTCCTTAAGTTGAACCATTCCAACATAAAATTCATATATATATATATATATATATATCCTTGACTAAAGATGACTAAAATCTCAATCTAAGCTTTTAGAATTGAAATGAAGTATAATTTCCTCTCCCTTAATTATAGCAAAACGATTTTTCCCAATTGAAACTTTTGTTTTCTATAATTAAAATTGCTAACTTGCAACACTTATCATAATTATCATTCTCCCACTAAAATGATGATTATTAGCATAACACTTATGCTCCCACTAGCTTTGACATGTACTCGGAAATCAGTTGGACTTCTAGAAATCAATACTTTATTGACTTTCTTACCAAAGTTCAGGTTTCTGATACGAGATGCTTTGATAAAACTTTATCAAAATCATACACCTTTCCTTAGATAGCTCTCATGTGTGTCTAAACAATTTTAGAACCATGAAAAGGGATGTCGTAATCATAGTCTCAATTTTTTAGACCTTTTCCATTTCTCACAAGTCCATGTTAGTGTGCCGGTTAACCATACACGCTCCACTAACGACTTTGAGAATGCAAAGATCATAATTCCTATCTCCTTAAAATCTACTAGGTGAAAGCGTTTCCTCACCATCATTTTCATGAATCGGAGAGAAACCTTATGACACTTAAACTTTATGGTGTATTTTTTCCTATCGATGTATATTTGTCAAAACCATAATCACAAGACAAGGTTAGTGACAAATCCAAACTCATATGGACTAAATTTATGCAATCCTAACTTCTTGCCACCTGGCAGCACAACGGCCTGCCATTGCTTCCAAGTAGTTATGCAAACAACTGAGAACTTGTAGAACTGAGATGCACAATCAACTTTAATTGGAATGGGCACAAAAATAGGAATATGTCAACACAATAGGTTACAAACCTGAAGTCGCGCGCTAGTGATAATCTCCAGGTTTTATTCTTGATTAGTTCTTGAAACTCTTTCAGGGTCTTTTAGACTCCCACTGTCCTCTTGACATATAATACTCTCTTTCCAAGAACCATTCCTTAGCAAAAAAATATTCAAGAGATAGTGTGGATTCTTATCAAGACAAACACTTTACACAATTGCCTGAGTTGGTCTTTGTTTTATCCAAAACATCACAACTTACCAATTTCAAATGTACAAGAGTAGAAATCATTTTACTGTTACATTTGACAAGTGTTATAAACCTTCTTTAAGATGTGTCACTTAGGTTACAATCTTGGAGTATGACTCTAAGAATTGTTTTGGAACGAATTATGATTCATCTTCTTGATTTAACCATTTCAACAATTCATGATTCCTCTTCTTATACATAGGAATGCACTAAGATGTCCTTTGAGGATGAATTGTGATATGGTTTCATAATCATTAAGATGATCATAAAACATGATACTAAATTACTCTCCCATCTTTTCAGATTCGAGAAACTTTTATCTTTCTGCCTTATTTGATTCTTCTCATTCGTTCTGCCATACATTGAAACTTTTCCAATATTTCAAAATTATACTAAAACTTGTAAGTATAACCATATTTACTAAACTTTAGTAAATCATGACGAATAATCTTATCGATCTTTGTGGTGGACCTAACCAGCGCACAACCAAGTGTACCAGATCCCTTTGTCCTTCACTTGACTCACATATACATGTGAACAAGGAATTAGTCTTAATTTTCCAAAGATGAAAATTATCATTCATCATACAATACAACTTGCATGATTCCAAGTTTCGGTCCAATTGAAACCTGAGTGATGAGAATCTTTCCTTATTTGGTAAATTTAGACACTACCACAAATGAAAGAATCAAATTCATATTTCCATTATTGCTAGAAACATACAAACATCAATTTTCCATAAATTCCATTACACTGAGATATAAAATAAAACAAAACAAAATGTTATTTATTTATGAAATGCGGAAATAACTTTTTCCTTACAATGCAACTTTAAATGAAAACTATGTTATTACATATTTCCTAGCAATCTATCATAACTCCTAAGAAGATGCTCAAATATCCGATCTTCGAACCATGCGATTGAAATCCATCTTCGCGATCAGATTCAGCATACTCTTCTTTTAAGCTTCCTTCCCTTTGCTTGATCTTGCCAAACATCAAAATACAACCTAGTCACATCATGTATTAAGAATCAACAATTAGGAACTTAACAGAGTTAGATAGTGGACTTATCTGAAGAAGAGTCAAAATTTTTGATTCTTCCTTCTCTAAAATCTTTTAGGTAGTTAGGTCAGCTTCACAACCAATGCCCCTTCTCTTGACAATAAAAACATATAGACTCTTTGGGAATGGTACACGGAACTATCACATACTTAGCCTTTCCTTTTACCTTTTGGTCAACCGGGTTGACCAAGGCCGATCCCTTTCCATTGGGAAGAGAAAGCTTTTCTGGACTTCCAATGTTACCATTTTCAATGTCCATGGAAGTTTGAGAAATAGACCTTCACCCCAAATTTACTTTCCTAGTGTGCCAAAACATTTCTGATTCAGCAGCAATAAGAAAATAAGAAAGATCAATAAGGGTCATGTCGTGATCTGTCACATAGTAGTCCTTAATGAACTCACTATACGACTCAGGAAGTGACTGAAGAACCCAATCAATATCCAACTTCCTTGGGACAACGACACCCAACATTCTCAACCTATCAATGTGTGACTTCATCTCTAAGACATGAGTACACACAGGTCTTCCATCTTTATGTTTCATTGCAAGTAGGGCTTGAGTGATCTTGAACATTTCAAGTCTTCGATCTTGTGGATCAGGTAGAATAATTGGAGGAGGTTGAGGAAGAGAAGTATGATTTCCATGATCCAATCACAGACATCATTTTCATTAGGAAAGCTTGTTCCAAGAGATTTGAGTAGATCATAGTTGTCTGAACCAGACATCTACAATGGGAGAAATTCAAGTTAGTTGATTTAAGTCCTTAATAGAGCACCCAATATGAAATATTAAGGCTAGGACCCAACACATTATTTTATAACTTGGAGGAGGGATGCCTTAGTCCAAGCTATAAAATATTTGAAGGTAGGCGAATGACGATTCACCAATTTCCACCATGAAAAACGAAATAGGAATTAGGTTTTAATTGGTTTGAAACTCCTAGATCTTTTGAGATTCATTGAAATTTTCAATGGCATGTTTAAATCTCGATTGTGCCCTCTCAAGTTTGTGACTGGGATGCCGATGATCACAAACAAGGTGTGAATAACCATGCAAATTAACTTGGTACCCTTAATTTTTATCACCTAATCGATGTGCCGGTTACCCACACGTGCTCCACCGATTCATGATAAATATTAAGTCACCCTTTTCCAATCTTACTAGTCCATGTTAGTATGCCAGTTACCCACACATGCTCCACCAACGACTTGGTAAGGTACAAAGTGTAATTTCATGGGTTAGCACCAAATTCACATTTTCCTAAAGTAACTAAGATTGGGAATTTATAAAAGGTTTAGTTACTTTATATTTATCATAATACTTATAATAAGAATTATAGTCCTTGTCCTACTCGTTCGGCTAACGAACCTCCACCAGTCAAGGAAGCGATGGGTGAGAGTGGACACCCATTAAGCTGTCATTTTATAGGAAGTCTTATGAGATTCCAATTAAAAGCCAAATAGTGAAATTTAGCGAAAAAATAAGTAAAAGTTTATTATTGAAGGTTGTAGACAATCTCGTTAGAAAAATGTAGGCGAAAACCATGTCGAAATCCGAGTTATAACGAAGAAGTTATGACCAATCAAATATCCGCAACAAAACCGGCAAACACTATTCAGGGTAAAAAGTGAGTTTTTGATAAACTATTTTTTAGCCTTAGTGATCTAAATGAAAGTCGTAGTATTCGTTAAACTGAGAAGTTCGATAAAAAGAAACGCCAAAATCTGACTTCGTATGAGGATGTTATGATTTTTCTAAATTTCAGCTTAGTAGTAGACAGCTAAAAACTCGAATTTAAGATCGAGTGATTTTTAGCCGACACAACCTAAACGAGAATTGAAGATCTCGTCAATAGTAGTACAACGGTAAAAAGTCTGACGAAAACGGACGTCGGATGAAGAAGTTATTAATTTTTAACAGATTTTCCTGTCCCGGAATGTTAAAAATAATAATATTAAAAATAAATCAAAACTTGCCGACGAAGTCTAAACGAAAGTTGTAGAGCATAATTTTACCTACGCGTGCATATAAAGAACGTCAAAAACGGAGCCCGTATGCAAAAGTTATGGATTTTAGAAGATTTTGGCTCAAAAACCGAGAAATAATGGATAATATTGGGAATTTTCGCATGAATAGTACCTGCCACATCCCCCGCTCTCGCAATCCGCCCCGTGTCCGATCTCGGTGAGTCAGCAGAAGCGTGTCGCCACCCCTCGCATCTGAAGCGCGGTCCAACCTCCGTCTAACGCGTGTAGAGTCCGAAGCCTTCCTGTCCGACGCGTACGTGCCTGCGAGCTGAGCCACCTAGGCCTCGCATCTGCTGTCGCGTGCAACCTTCTCAGCCCTAGGATCTGAGCCCTCGCCCTATAAATAGAAGGCTGCGAGCCTTCTTGAGTAATTTTGGAAAATTGCCATTTTACACCCGTTTTCAATATTTTCACTATTTTGACATCCCCTGAATCCCCGATATCATTTTTAACACTCGAAACATGCCCTGAAGTGCCCGTGAAGCCCGAGAAATTTATCTTTTCGGTTTGAAGCTCTACCTTTGTAGAGTCCGAATTTTCAATAAATCTCCCGGTTTTGAACGAATAAAGTCATATTTGGAGCCGAAATGCTGCTCATATTACTAACTTATTTATAAGATATAATAAATTAATAATGAAATTAAGTGTCAAAAATAAAATAATAGATAAACCCAATATCTATGAAGAAAGTTGTAGTGGTCGTGACAAGCATTCCGGAGGTATAAATAACGTTGAAATCCGAGTTATAACGAAGAAGTTATGACATGTCGAATTTTTACGGCTAAACTAGCACGGCACCGCGTAATGTAAAAAGTGAATTTTTGATAAATTACATTTTAGCCTTATAAATCTAAACAAAATTCATAGTATATGTTAGACCGAGAACGTAACTTTCATCTTACACATAGACATGAAGTATTTTATATAAATTACATGATATGTGTGGATATTATTTGTATATCTTGAGATCTATGCTGGATGAAATATTTAAACCTTTTTTTTAGATCTGAACTGTATATGTATTTTATATCTTGAGATCTATGATGGATGAAAGATTTAAACTTTTTTTTAGATCTGAACTGTATATGTATTTTAAATCTTCAGATCTATGTTGGATGAAAGATTTAAACCTTTTTTTTCAGATCTAAACCGTATATGTATTTTATATCTACAAATATATTGGGTAAAACATGGGTAGATGAAATAGCTAATGTGTGATGAAATAAGATGATGAGGGGTCTCGATGTTGACGATGATTCACCCATCTAGCGAAGTATAAATGACGACCACAAACATTTCTAGATAGTGCAGTGGAACGCTAGCAGGCTCGCAACCTGTAGGTGTTTATTTGAACTACGTGTTCACTAGATGTACTCCATCCCCCCATGGTTGCCTTATTTGACATGTATTGTTGAGGAATCCCCTAAGCAATGCTATCCATCTCGATGAAAAATCCTTAGGCTAGGTCCCTTATAATAAAGGCTTTAGGGACATAAAGTGAGGATAACAGGAATGAGTAATCGGGTTTAATGATTTGATGAAAATAATTAAATCTATTTATGGGTTGTAAACCCAATGTGCTCCTGAGCCTTCCCAGCCTAACCCACTCAGATTTTGTATTACAGGTAGTGACACAAGAGTATAATGAAAATACATTTCTTCAGAAATGTTTTGATAAATTCTTTATCATATTTTTGGGAACAACTTCTGCAACATATTTCTTTAAAAATATACTTTGATTTTCGAATAAAGCATAAACAGATCGGTCTTTTCTGGCCGTGAAATTTGGGGATGTCACAAATTCTATTATGTTCTACAATTCGTAGTTGTAGATTTTTATTAAAAAATGCATTACCTTTTCGTGGACATGATGAGACGGAAATGTCTAATTATAAAGGACTTTTCATTGAAGTCTTATCTTTGATTAGAGAAGATAATGAGAAGATTTATAATGTTACTTTAGAATATCCTCGAAAAAAATGAAAAGTTGACTTCTCCGACGATTCAAAAAGATATTGGCAGTTGCTTTTCAAAAGAGATAATCAAGTCTATTTGTGATGAAATTGGTAAAGATGTGTTCGATATATTAGTTGGTGAGTCTAGTGATCCAGAAAAGAACAAATGGCTATACTTTTGAGATAGTTTGATAGACTTGGGATTGTAATGGAAATATTTATTGGAGTTGTTCATGTGTTGGGTACATCTTCTTTGAATCTTAAAGTTGCCATCAATAATGTGTTTTCAATCAACAACTTAAGTATGGATCAAGTGAGAAATCATAAAATATTCCTTTAATACGATATTAATTTTATTTTTTTGTCTTATATTCTTGTATTAGTTTCTTCATATATATATATATATATATATATATATATATATATATATATGTGTGTGTGTGTGTGTGTGTGTGTGTGTGTGTGTGTGTGTGAAGGGGCAAGGTTATGATGGAGCAAGTAGTATGGGTGGTGCATTCAACAAATTGAAATCTTTGATTTTTAATGAAAACAATTCTGCATATTATATACACTGTTTTGTACACCAACTCCAGTTAGTTGTTATGGTGGTTGCAAAGAAACATGATGATGTTGAGTAATTCTTTGAACAACTAGCTTTGGTGGTTACTGTTGTTTGTGGGTCTTGTAATAGAAAAGATATGATACAAGAGATGCAAAAAGAAAGAATTGTAGCCAAACTTGGTATTAGTGAAACTGAAATAGGAAGAGGGTTTAATCAAGAAATTTCTCTTGTTCGAGCTGGAGATACTAGATAGGGTTTATATTATAGAACAATTGTAAGCTTGTTCAATTTGTGTGCATAAGTTGTTACAGTCCTTAAATATGTCAAAGAGGAGGGTTCTACTTTATCTAACTGTAAACAATCAAAGGGTGTTTTGTCATATTTCGGGTTTCGTTAGTAAAAGGGACAAAGAAAGCATTGCTAGTTTTTAGAAAATATGGGTATTCTCAAATTTGGAAGAAGTATGTGTTTTCTATGAAAATCATAGTATTGGAATTGCGGACAAGTCATAATATTATGTTACCCCATGAAAGCGTAGGACCAATATGACTAATCAACATCATTTTGAAGTTGTGATTTTTAATACGGTTTTGGATATGCAAATTCAAGAATATGGGGATAGATTTAGTGAACTTGGCGTAGAGTTGAGAACATGGTGGCTTTGAGTCCTTGTGACTCATTTTCTAGTATTGATAAAGCAAAGTTGTTGAAGCTAATTGACTGTCACACCCCCGGCCGGGGCGTAAACGTTGGGCTGCGCAACATAGGGATATTGGATCAAGGCATATATATATATATATATATATATATATATATATATATATATATATATATGTATGTATATATATATATATATATATATATATATAATATAACTCATAACTATGCCACAAATGATACTTTTATTTATTATAATTTATTTGGAATTACATTTTTTTAAAAGTTCGGGCATACAGCCTACACATAACCAGAAATGATAAACAAACAGAACTAAACTTCAACAAGCTTCTCAAAAAACCTCCTCCTCAACACGACTATCCTCCAAACTCATCTCCCCGAAAATACATGTATTTTTTAAACGTCCACATAATGTTCATGAGTTCACATGTTTTTATATTTTTCTGCTTTATTTCGTTGTATTAAATTAAAAATCCTTTTTCTTTTAGAAAACATATCTTAAGATATTTTATCAACCTTAGCTTACTATCTTCTTAGGATACTTTATCAATCATAATTTACTATATTTGTAGGATATCTATCGATCCTATGTTATTATCTTTTAGGATATTTTATTAATCATAAATTACTATATATTAGGATGTTTTACTAATCCTAATGTATTTTATGTACCACTCTAAGGCGTCACTCTTGGTAGTCGAATCTCTAAGGTGGTTGTAATGTATTACCATGAGCCCCCATAATCGACGTTGTTTGACTAGTGATTACCCTGTCGCGACGCATCATTCGATGTCGAATACTGATTAATACGAAATTTATCATGTCGGGATTGTAGCAAGCAATTATAGGTAGGGGTGCCAATCCCTATATAGATCTATACATATCTTCCTAGCTCTCGCAAGATTAACAATTACAGGTTCATGGTATCCGAATTTAATCAGACTAATGATGAATATTAACAGCTCACTACTTCATTAACCTTAGGTATTTTATCTTTCTTAGTGATTTCATATAACTATCATACTATAAACCCCTTTAATTTTGTAACGTCCAAAATTTAAGGCTAAAAATTTCTTTTAATAAAGCATTACTTTAAGCAAATTCATCATTTCAAAACATAAGCAGAGTATTAGTTTCCAAAATACATGTTCGTTATCAGAGTAAACATTCCCAGGCTGTCTAATCTATGGTGTGTGCCATGCGATCACCCCGAGCTCTTCCCTCCACTACCGGAAGTACCTGAAACCAAAACTGAAAACCGTAAGCACGAAGCTTAGTGGGTTCCCCACCCTACCACATACCATGCATAACCACATACTGCACATACTGGGCCATGCCCGCTATCCTGGGCCTCGCCCGCTCCAACGGCCCCGCCTGGCTTCGAGCCCCGCTTGGATACAGATCTGTTTCACTTAGGCCTCGCTTGTCACAGGGCCTCGCCCGCTAACATATAATAGCACATAAACATATCACATCACATCACATAATCTAAACACATACTAACGGATCTTGTCCTAAGGCCTCGCCTATCCCTGGGCCCCGCCCTTGTCCTGCTACTGATGAGTCATGGAACCCCGTCCATACTCCTGCTGATAGTGAGGTATGGGCCCAACCCACCCTCACTCCTTCCCTAACTTGGGCCTCGCCCCTGATCTGCTGCTACTGAGATGTGGAACACCATCCACACTCTGCTATTGGTGAGATACGGGACCTCGCCCACACTCACCTCCCTACCAGGCACATATAAGTATCACACAGACAACAAGTATAAACTATCACATAAACCATTCCTTGGGCACCCGCCCTCTATCATTGGACCTTGTCCCAAATATCATACTAGCATACCGTGCCTAGGGCTAACCCCCGGGTCTTCTACTCATAACTACATGGGCCGACATTGTAGCCATAGATCCATTCATACAAAAGGAAACTCACTTGCACTGGCTGAACTAGCTGATGAACCCACTAGCTGCTGCCCGGCAACTCTTTGAACTCCTGCTCCACACGCTCCCTGAGCTACCAATATCAAAGCAACACTGAGTCTAACCGACCCCCGAAA